>NC_133649.1:160267929-160582690 GCF_009905375.1 Apium graveolens | reverse complement strand
CATCCTCTTATTACCAGCTGCATCCAAATCCATATTCAATTTCTTTAAAGCCCAATACGCCTTATGCTCTAGCTCCATAGGCAAATGATACCCATTACCATAAACCAACTGATACGATGACATTCTAAACGGAGTCTTATATGCTGTTCTATAAGCCCAAACAGCTTCATCAAGTTTCAAATACCAATCTTTCCTCGATGGACACACAAATTTCTCTAAGATGCGCTTAATCTCTTTGTTAGATACCTTAGCTTGACCATTCGTCTGAGGATGATAAGCCGTAGCAATGCGATGATTCACATTATACCTTTGTATCGTATCAGTGAACTTGCGATTGTAAAAATGCGACCCCTCATCACTGATTATGACTCTTGGAGTTCCAAACCTTTTGAATATCTGCTTGTGAAGAAAATTAAGTACCACCTTCACATCATTCGTTGGCAACACCTTAACTTCAACCCACTTCGACACATAATCAACCGCCAACAAGATATACTGGTTGTTACAAGATGAGACAAATGGCCCCATGAAGTCTATTCCCCAAACATCAAAGACTTCAACCTCGAGAAGCACATTAAGAGGCATCTTATCCCTCTTCAACATATTACCCACACGTTGATATTGATCACATTTCAAAACAAACTGATGAGCATCTTTAAACAAGGTTGGCCAAAAGAAACCTGCTTCAAGAATATGAGATGATGTCTTTTCTCCACCATAATATCCTCCATAAGCCGTTGAGTGGCAATCTCGCAAGATTCCCCCCGTTTCGCTGTAAGAAATACATTACCTGATGATTTGGTCAGCTCCTTGATGAAAAAGAAATGGCTCATCCCACATATACCACTTCACTTCATGCAGAAACTTCTTCATTTGAGCGTAAAATAAGTCGGGAGGCATGATGTTACTCACAAGGTAGTTCACAATGTCTGCAAACCATGGTTCTTCCTCTTGCACTCCAAACAGCTGCTCATCGGGAAAAGACTCATTTATTAATGTCTTTTCCAATGAAGTAGCATTAGGGTTCTCTAAACATGAGAGATGATCTGTGACTTGATTTTCAGTCCCCTTTTTGTTCTTGATCTCTAACTCAAACTCCTGAAGTAAAAGAACCCATCTAATCAATCTAGGCTTCGAGTCCTTCTTCGAGATGAGATAACGAATTGCAGCATGATCAGTGAAAACTGTCACTTTAGTCCTAGGGAGATAAGATCGAAATTTCTTAAAACCATAGACAATAGCCAAGAGTTCTTTCTCCGTAGTAGTATAATTCAGTTGAGAACCATTCAAGGTCTTACTAGCATAGTAGACCACATGAAATATGTTGTTCTTTCTCTTCCCAAGAACTGCTCCAACTGCATAGTCACTTGCATCGCACATCATTTCAAAAGGTTTATTCCAGTCAGTTGCAGTTATTAAAGGTGCCGAGATTAAAATCTTCTTCAATATTTCAAAAGCAGAAAGGCACTCGTCATCAAACTTGAAAGGGAAATCTTTCTCTAGTAAACTGCACAATGGCTTCGAAGTCTTGGAGAAGTCCTTGATGAACCGCCTATAGAAACCCGCATGACCAAGAAAACTGTGAATTCCCTTAACAGAAATAGGTGGAGGGAGATTTTCAATAACCCCCACCTTGGCTTTATCCACCTTAAGACCCTTACTAGAAACCTTGTGCCCAAGAATAATGCCCTGTGGCACCATAAAGTGACATTTCTCCCAATTGAGAACCAAGTTGGTCTCAACACACCTCTTGAGAACATGTCCCAGATTTTGCAAGCATTCATCAAAAAAATCGTCGAATACATAGAAGTCGTCCATGAACACCTCCACATTCAAGCCAATCATATCTGAAAAGATGGCCATCATACATCTCTGAAATGTGGCTGGTGTACCACACAGACCAAAGAAATTTGTCTAAAGGAGAAAGTACCAAATGGACAAGTGAAGGTAGTCTTCTCCTGATCTTCTGGAGCGATACAAATCTGATTGTAACCCGAATAGCCATCCAGAAGGCAGTAATACTCCTGACCAGTCAACCGGTCAAGCATCTGGTCAATGAAAGGCAGAGGGAAGTGATCCTTCCTTGTAGCTTTGTTTAGCTTCCTATAATGCATGCAAACTCTCCACCCCGTGACTGTTTATGTAGGAATAAGCTCATTCTTCTCATTTGCTACCACAGTGATACCACTTTTCTTTGGCATATATTGAACTGGGCTCACCCATGAACTGTCATAAATAAGATAAATGATCCCTGCATCTAGCCACTTAAGGATTTCCTTCTTCATAACCTCCTTCATGATTGGATTAAGTCTTCTTTGCTGCTCGACCGTAGGCTTGCTACCTTCCTCTAGCAGAATTTTATGCATGCAATAAGAAGGGATGATTCTCTTAATATCTGCTATAGTCCATCTAATTATCGATTTGAACTCTCTTAAAATCCTCAAAAGCTTCTCCTCGTTGCTACCTGAAAGGTCAGATGCAATAATAATAGGCAAAGTAGATGCATCACCTAAAAACGCATACCTCAAATGTTCAGGTAAAGGTTTAAGCTTAAAAGTAGGAGCTTCCTCAATAGATGGCTTGAGGCGTTTAGGAGCTTTGTTCAATTCCTCCATTCCAAGAGATTCAAAAGGAATATCTATCTTCCTCTTCCATGTAAAAGCATTTAGATATTGCAATTGCTCTTCACCTTCGTCATCCTCACTATCTGAATTCCCCAATAAGGCCTTCTCTAAGGCATTGGACCTTAGCAATTGATCAAGTTCTGAAGTAACCAAAGAATCGACCAACTCCACCTTTACGCACTCCTCATTTTCCGTAGGAAATTTCATAACGTTGAACACATTAAAAGTTACATCCTGATGCAGCACTCGCATTGTAAGCTCACCCATCTACACATCTATCAAGGTTCGGCCATTCGCCAAGAAAGGTCTTCCCAAAATTATGGGAATCTTCTTATCCTCATCGAAATCAAGAATTAAGAAATCAGCAGGGAAGATGAGTTTATCAACCTTGATTAAGACATCCTCCACAATTCCTCATGGATATGTAATAGAACGATCGGCCAACTGCAAAGTCATATAAGTCGGTTTTGGATCAGGCAAGTTTAACTTCTTGAAGATTGACAAAGGAATCAAATTGATGCTTGCTCCCTGGTCACATAAGCATCTATCAAAAGACATTTTTCCAATAGTGCATGGAATAGTAAAGCTTCCTGGATCCTTAAGCTTCGGAGGCAACTTCTGTTACAGCACAGCACTGCATTCCTCCGTGAGAGAGACAGTCTCTAAATCATCTAGCTTCACTTTTGAGAGAGTATACCTTTTATAAACTTTGCGTAACTAGGCATCTGCTCAAGAGCCTCAACGAAAGGTATGTTAATATGAAGTTTCTTGAACACCTCCAGAAACTTCTCAAATTGTTTATCCAGCTTTTTCTTCTGCAACCGCTTAGGAAAAGGCGGTGGAGGATAGATTTGTTTATCCCCTGTATTACCCTCAGGAGGAGTGTGCTCAATAGTAGTCTTCCTTGGTTCCACTTCTACTTTTTGCTTCTCTACTTCTTCTTTAGCCCCATCTTCTTCAGTCAAAGCTTGAGTTTGTTTGGAATTCACAACTTTTCCAGACCTCAAAGTGATTGCCTTCACCTGCTCCTTAGCTTCCCTCTTTATTGGCACTTCAGTGTCAATAGGGAATGTACCAGGTTGACGATTTAACAAGGCATTGGCAATTTGTCCAATTTTATTTTCCAAGGTCTTGATACAAACAGCTTGACTCTTGCACATAAGTTTCAACTCCTCTAATTCAGATTTTTCATTAGATTGTTACAGCTGAAGTTGCTGCCTTGGTGCAAATTGCGGTTACTGAAAACCAGGGGGATTGTACTGCTTATCTGGATACTGCTGATAAGGCTACTGAACTGCATTCTGAGTATTGCTCCAACTGAAATTAGCATGATTGCGGTTGTTGGGATGATAAGTGGCTGGCACAGGTTGCTGCGATCGCTGAAATTTGCTCACGAACTAAGCCGATTCACTATAAATTGCGCACTGATCAGTCTCATGGGCACCAGCACAAAGCTCGCAGACACTAGTGATTTGATTAACTCCATAATTAGTCAAAGTGTCGACCTTCATCGTCAAAGCCTTAAGTTGGGCAGCTATAGTAGTTGCTGCATCCAACTCCAGAATTTCTGCTACTTTTCCATGAGTTAGTCTCTGGGAAGGATTCTGGTATTCATTAGCAGCCATCAGTTCAATCAATTCATAAGCTTCATTATAGCTTTTAGCCCACAAGGCTCCTCCTGACGCTGCATCGAACATGGGTCTAAAAGTAGCACCTAATCCATTGCGGAAACAGTTTATAATCATCCAATCAGGCATACCGTGGTGTGGGAAATTCCTTAGCATCTCCTTATATTGATCCCAAGCCTCACACAGAGATTCTCCAGTTAGCTGAGCAAACTGAGTAAGAGCATTTCTGATTGCAACAGTCTTCGCCATATGAAAGAATTTAGTGAGAAACTTTTGAGTAAGATCATCCCATGTGGTGATAGACCCCGGTGTTAGAGAATGTAACCAGCACTTCGCTTTATCCCTTAGAGATAATGGGAATAGTCGCAGCTTGATAGCATCTTCCGTCACACCATTGAACTTGAAAGTGTCGCAGATCTCGATGAAATCCCTGATGTGCATGTTGGGGTCTTCAATAGGAGAACCCCCAAAATGAACTGAGTTCTGTATCATCTGAATCATGCTCGACTTGATCTCAAAAGCGTTAGCCGAGATGGCTGGCCTGATGATGCTTGACTGAATATCATTGATCTTAGGCTGAGAATAGTCCATCAAAGCCTTAGGAATTTCTGCTTGATCTCCCATCACTACTAAAATTGGTTCCTCTACTTTCTCTTCTTCTTCTATCTTCTCTTAGTCCTCAAAAACCTCCCTTCGAACTACTAAAACTCCTTCCTCAGCTTTATCCAGAGTTCTCTTACGAGACCGCGAACACGTATGCATACACGCTCGCTAGAGTACCTAAAATAAGATAAGGAAATAGATAAGTAACAATGTCCGAGTCAATGAACTTTAACGATCACTGATGACAAACACATAAAAAAAATTAACACTGCAGTCCCCGGCAGCGGCTCCAAAAATTTGTTAGTCGCTAAACATGCGCTAATAATACACGCAAGTATACGCATTCGCAAGTAATATAGAATTATTTCTAGTTCGTTCCCACAGAGACTGGCTTGGTTAACTAATTAATTTATGCACTTATGCACCGATGATATGGTTATTATCCAATGCTAAGACGATAACAAATTGGGATTGTTTTATAACTAAGAATTTAACTAACAATTATAACTAAGAGAATAAAGAGAGTTGTATATTATATGAGACAAACATGGGATTCTAACTTCACTAAATACTTCATTCAATAGTCTTATTATTCTTAACTTCAGCATGTAATGGTGATGACACTAATCAGATAACACGAAACTAATAAACGCCAACTTTCGTTGCACGAATACCATACTACCAGACATCTACAAAAGAGATAGAAGCTGAATAGACACCAATTATATTGAGACCCAATATGTCTATAGAATTTGACAACATAACGGTTTAATGAGCAAGTTATCTATCATGATTACATAGGGCAAGTAAGATGGTTAAAATTGCCTACGAATCATGCATAACAATAACACATGAACCTATGCTAGCATGACAAGTTCTAAATCCTTAAATTCATTGTCGCTTCATTAAAGATTAACAAGCTATCTTATAAGTTCGCGACGCTCATAAGACGAATAAGCACAACCAATACTAGGTTATCATACAATCACCACACATTAAGATATCAAAACAAATTAACTAAAGAAATTCATAAATAAATCCACTAGAACCCCACGATAACGATTAGCCCATGATCGGACTCATCATCAACGTGGGTTCCGATGAAAGCATGGTATAATAGACGTAGTCTTTATACTGAATAAATAATAAAACCAAGTACGAAACAAAAGTAAAGTTCATGAATAGGAAAACTAGCATCCAAGTTACAACTTAGAACAAAGATTCACAAGTAAAAACAAGATCTTCGTCGTCTTCATTGAATCGTGCTAACACGGTCTTCTTACGGCTCTCCTTGTGCTCTGGTATATCCGTCTCTAGAAAACGTCCTTTATTTAAGTATATATAGCAGCCTATGCAAGATAGAAGTCCTCCAATTATAAATCAACTAGAATCAGGATTCTGGAATCCCGACCCGGCGCGACCGCGCATTTCATCAGCGCGGGCGCGCTGGCTCTCTGACAAATTGGCGCGGCCGCGCGCTAGATCAGCGCGGGCGCGCCGTCCTTCTGGTAAAACTTCTGATTTTCTTTAATTCATATTGCAATCGAGTTGGCTTCCGGAGCTTTATTCTTTGGACACCATCCTAACACCATATTAGCACCAAAACAATGCTTATTCACCCGATTCTTAGAATAATGTCTGAAATGCAAAAACACTAGAAAACACATTAAAACACCAACAACTTGAGTACATTTACACCAATTCAAAGCTTTATGGAGCGTAATAAAGTGTCATAAATGCCACTCAACAATATATTAGTGATATAACCAAATTTACATATCAAAATAATTTTATTTGGTTTGTCATTCTAATAGTCAAGTTTTTGTTTGACTAATATAACTAACTAGTGTTTAGTCCTGAATTTTGTATTTCGATTATTTTAAAAATATTTTTCATCGATCCAACCATATGGATGACAATATATATATATATATATATTAGTTATATAATGAATATTTCAAATTAAATAATTTTATCAAAATATTTAAATTTTTTCTGAAATTTCTAAAATGTCACCAAATAAATAAATGCTGACATTAATATGGTTGGATCATGAAAGATGAATTTGAATTTTTTTACTAATCTTTTCATAGAACTAAATCCGTGGAGTTGGATTGTTGAATAAATAATTTAAAAAGTGTAATTTGTTAATCGGGAACGAATCGCATTTTATGAGTAGTACTTTTACTATATTTTTCAATTTCTTTCATGCAAGATAAATTTAAAAAGTTTATAATTAATTTTTTCTAGGATTAAATTCGATATATCTTCAGATATATCTTCAAATCTGTGTAGTTGGATCGTCGAATAAATAATTTAAAAGTGTAATTTGTTAATCCGGAAAGAATCTCATTTTTATGAGTAGTACATTTACTATATTTTTTAATTTCTTTCATGCAAGATAAATTTGAAATTTTATAACTATTTTTTTCTAGGACAAAAATTAATATATAGTAATACCGTACGGTTGGATCCTTGAAAAATATTTTTTTTTTAAAAAAAAACAAAAAATCATATGTAAACTAACGACAAAATCCGTCATAAGTTACATTGCGCCAAAATTTTGAGAAAAGTTGAATTTACAGCCAAAATTTTTGCAAAAAAGTAGAATTTACTGCTTCTGTTGCTTATGACGGTTTTTAATTTTCGTCGTAAGTTTTACAATCTTAACTTTTTCGTCACAAGTTTTTTGTCGTAAATATACACCTTACGACGAAAAGTATGAATCTTCGTAATTTTGAAATAACTTTATATAATTTTCCCTTATTTTTAAATGGCTGACATTAAAATTTATTAATAAAACATTATTCTTGCGACGAATTTGCATTCCGTCGTAAAAACACGCGACGATTTGACGTGTTCTGTCATAATGTGACGCGCCCAATTATTCCGTCGCAAGTTTTCCGCTGCAAATGACCATATTTCTTGTAGTGTACCGAACAAACTACTTTTAGTGCGCTTAACATTTAAAATTTTATTTAACAATTTCAAAAATAAACATAATGGATTGCATTAATTATTTAGTACAACAATAGATAAGATATTAATATTAATTGTGTTGCAGGGATGCTAACTGCAATCGCTCCCCTAACATGTAGTAGTCAGTAGTGGCTCGAGCAATAATAATTTATTATAGTTTAGGCCCGACGCACTAGAAGATCAAACAACGATCAGATCCATATGATCAGACTGCAGCTAGCTCAACATCCTTATTGGCCATCAAAAGAGCAGTTAAATAACCATCCAACTGATCAGTTAATGTTGTTTTGCCAGTAGTATTTTCATGATATCGATACGACTTGCAAACAAAGTAAATTATAGTTTGAATCACCAACGTTAAGATATTCAAGTAGATAAGTAATCCCAGGCACAAAAACCCTAAACCAACTCTTGGCAATATTCCCAGAGACTGTCCATCCACAACATATATTTCGAGCACCACTTGTATGAAAACAAGAAATAAGTTTAATTTGAACAAGATGAGCATTGTCATCCACCTCTTTCCTCTTGTAACCTCAAAGCTTCTTTTCATTGCTTGCATCCCATGCGCGTCTTCCAAAATCGATACCACACTAGAAATCTGCCAAACACTCATGAAGTATATGAACCCTATCTCAAGAGAGATTAGTAGAATGATAACAACAATTTTACTAGCATGATTTGCCAATCCCACATAATATCCCCATGCAAAAAGGCCTAGAGATGCGAAACAATAATACCACAACAAAGTAAGGAATGACCACCAAAACGTGACTTTCAGCCTCTTCCAAACTTTGGGGATAATAGTTCTGACTCTTCGAAAGGTAATATCATCTTCGCGGACGGTGTAGATGCAGGAGACAATGAAAACCACAACAAAAGTTGATGGAAAAGAGAAAGTGAGACAAAAAGTGCGGTATGCTATGTGGAAAAGCCAACAGGCTATTAATTCGGATGATGCGAGATCAAGGGACTTATTGTAATACGCTCGGCCTACTCGGTTGTACTCAGTATTGTATATCCAGTAGTTGTAGCCAACAATTCTTTCAAAGTAGATATAAGTGAATGCAATATGAGCTAACAAGAGGAGGGACAGAGGGAGAAATAAAACCAGTGTAATTTGAGTAAATATCTTTTTCCAAGAGATGATGATTTTAGAAGCTTCCGAGTAGATGCCATTGAAGCCAAGGAACTGCAAATTACCTTCTTTGACATCCATTTTAGTTTGCTGAAACTTCCTGATTTCTGGTTCAAGATTGTGTGTGAGTATATATTGATACCATTGGCATCGATTTTATCATCCAATGCTCGTAAAGAATGATAAGTTCCTGTCACAAGAATGCGGGTATTTCAATATTAAGCATGTTTCTTCTACCCTGTTCTTTTTGCACTTTTGTATCTTCATGATTATGCCGTATGCTCTTCAATTCACGAGGAAACAAAGAGCACCTTCGTGTTTTAGTAACATCAATCTTCTTAATTTTGTCCTGTTATGTAATTAACTTTAGCTAACTCATTACATAGATGTTTAACGAAAATACTCCTCCCGTACCATAGGTATCGATTTGAGCATGTATTTTATGGTACAATTGGAATTTATGGTTCATTTCAAATAATTCTGGACAAAATTAGACATGTTTTAGAAATAAATTGTTATACTTCCTCCTGTGCTGAATAATACTTTATATATAACTTACTTACATTTACTGCTTTATTTTTCATCTTCCTTTCATATATTAAATATTAATTGATCTGATACTTTTTTTATATTTCATACTAAATTACACATTTTTTTAATATCCTTATCCCCATATGTATGCTACTCTCTACTAGAGAGGGAGTAGTTCTCTTACTTATTGGCACACATTTACAAATAAAAATATATATATTTGCAGAGGGAGTTGTTTTACATGAAATAGTAACATTAGAGGCCGACGCAGATTCAACATATGAAGGGGATAAAAAAAATTATCAGTAAAGTATATAATTATATTGTCATAAATACTACATCAAAATAAAGATCTTTACTCTTTCAAATAACGAAAATCATCTATAATCAAATCTACAATCAAATCTACAATGATAATACGAGCAATTTCTCGATACAAAGTTAGACAATATATGAGATATTCATCATATATTTTGTTGAAAAACTTATTTTTAACTAAGCCATGACAAGAGAAAAGAAGTGTTGGTGAATAATTGTTTCTTTCTTAGTTCTACTTGTTTATTAGGTTTTATATGGGCCAAGTTTTATATATATTTATAAAGTCTAGCCAAATGGACTATAAACTCAAGTTGGAGGAAACATTTTATAAAATACATTCCATTTATATACATCACACTCAATACTACTACTAGCCTGCTGAAAAAATGGGGGACCAATGCCACCTTTAGTCTTACATTGGATCCGCCCCTCACTATGTTCCTGAATCTAGGATAGAAAGAAAAAATAAAAAATACCTAATTTTTCTTTTTCTTATAATATTTTCAAAAATAAGAAGAAAATTTTAGAAACAAAAATAAAAAATAATTCCTCTCAAATTTGCAGATTTATTTTCCTTTATTCCATAAAAATTGTTCGGGAATTAGTTGAAGAATTTAATTCTTTTACATAATATCTTTTTTCTGTCCAAAAAAAGTTTATGGAACACAATCCAAGTATATAGCAAATCTCATGAGAGGATAATGTTAAAATCATTAAGAACGTATGTAAATTTTAGATGATAGATAAGATCAAGCAACTTAGCATCGATCTTAATAGGCCATAAATTATCAAACCCAAATAAAGTGAAGCAAGAGCCCAGATAGAACACACCCCAGGCCCAAACCGGGGTGGCCCCTAGGCCACATGACACAAGACAAAAATGTCAACTATCTCATGTTATCAAAAAGGGAACAATTGCATCCCAGTCGTCCATATGTAAGGATCCCAAGACAACACTGGTGGAAGAAGGACATTCGGGCCCCACAGTCCATCCAAACCGTCCAATCACTCACCAACCAAGAATGAGCAGGGCTAGGATGAAGAGGTACAAACCCCTAAAACCCTAAATCTTGAGGCCTATAAAGTCCCCAAGAAAAGGGTTTTAGGGGTTGAAAAATATTTTACTGCTACACATCTATACACACACCACTATACATATTTTGAATAGCTCTGTCTTCCCTCTTCTTCTTCTTCTTCTTCTTCTTCAAGAAACCCCATTCTTATTCTCACACCGGAAAGGCCGCGGGGATACAGCCCCTCCTCCGATTCTGTTTTGCAGAGTCCCCTACATCACAGCTTCATCACCCATCATCCTCCACGTGGACGAGACTCGAGCTTGCGTGAGAGAAGAGAAGACCTGGGAAGAAATAGAGTTATCATTGGCGCTAGAAGGAGGGGTCGAACCTCCGGTGGTGCGGTGCCATTTCCAGTTACGTTATATAGTTTTAAAAATCAAGAAAAACCCCTCCCAAGTAAGGACAGTACCCTCACTTTCTTTACAACTCATTTTTCGTATCATTCATTCCAATACAGTCACACACCTTGTTGCACTTGTGCTACTTTTTCCTATACTCTATTCTGAAAAAATGGCCACAAGAAAGAGTAAAACGTCGTTTTCGGGAACTACTCAGCCCACCGTTGTCCCACCCAGGGACGACGAGATGGAGGAGATAGAAGAGGAGCCCTCCATAACTCGTGCTTCATCTCAACTCCAGCCCGGAGACCAGAGACTAACTATAGAGAAAATAGCCCACGAGTATGCAGAAACTTCTACAAACCCTTAGGGGAACATGACCACGGAGCAAATCCAAGTGGCTATGTACTTATGGAAGGAAAAGAATCACAAGACTCCTGAAACCTATCCCGGAGACTAGGAGGAACACTCCGGAGAGAGCCCAGGCCAGAGCCCGAATAAATACCACTCAACCGACCCCGAGCTGACATCTTAAGAAAGGTCAAAGAGAAACCCTTCTATTACCCTCCAAAGCCGTTACTAGCACCTCCCGAGAAAAGGGCGCGAGATAAACATTACGTATACCATGAGGATCATGGCCATACCATGGAAAACTGCTTCTCTTTTAAAATGTTTATTAAAGACCAGATCAAGAAGGGCAACATGAACCAATATCTGCAAAGGAGGCTTAGTGACAAAGATAAGTCCTCTAATAGCGGCAAGCACGTAGTGAACGTGATCTTCGGGGGAACCTCCTCTCCACCCTAGAGCCTAGACATGAAAAGTGAAGTCATGATGATCCAACCCTTTCAAGATGAACCCATATACTTCTCTAAAGCCGATCATGAGGGCCTAGATCCCGAACACAACCAAGCCCTAGTCGTGACTCTCGACATCACCGACAATGAGGTAAAAAGAATTTTGGTTGATAACGGCTCCTCAGCTAACATTATTTTTTAGCACACACTTAACAGGATGAAATTGGGACATCTCTGTTGCCTTGAAGACCCCTTCTACCGATTCAGAAATAATATGATCCCGATCCGCGGGGTAATATATCTCCCCATGGTCTTTGGCACTGCACCCCAACAAGTATCTCATGTCATGAAATTCTACATGATAAGTGCTACTTCCTCCCATAATATGATTTTGGGGAGGCCCGCCATCACCAAGCTCCGGGCCATCCCTTCAACAATTCACCTCAAGCTAAAATATCCCACCCCGGGAGGCATCGAAGAACTTAAAGGGGACCGCGACGTGTCTGGAAGATGCTATGGGCAGGCTCTAGTGATGGCAGAAACTGAACCGGAAACCAGGAAGAAGGCAATGGGCCTTACCCAAAGGCCAAAGCCACAAGAAACATCGTGAACATCTCAGCAAAAGGCCAAGGTGGGACGTCAACGTAATAGAGGATTCGGGGTATGGCATAACCAACGCTGATGCCCGGATATAGAAATTTGTGGAGATAAAGGAAAAAACCAAAGTGGAGCCTGCTGCACAGACTATAGAGATAGAGTTGTAGCCCGGGGACCCCACCCAGAAGCTGAAAATTGGAAAAGGCTTAGAGACATCCTTCCAACGAGAACTCATCCTGGTGCTAAAAGAATAGCGGACGTGTTCGCATGGACACTGGAAGATATGCCCGGGATAGACCAGTCTGTGGCGATGCACAGCCTGGATGTAGATCCCCGGAAGAGGCCGATCAAACAGAAGAGGAGAAACTTCACCCCGAAGCGGCAACTGGCTATAGACAAAGAAGTAGAAAAGTTGCTCAAGGCCGACATCATCTGCAAAATCAAGTACCCCGACTGGCTCGCCAATGTGGTTTTAGGTCAAGAAGCCGAATGGGAAATGGAGAATGTGTGTCGATTACACAAGCCTCAACGCTGCATGCCCAAAAGATTCTTATCCCCTCCCCAATATCGACCAGCTAATCGACTCGACTTCGGGTCACACTATACTCAGCTTTATGGACGCCTTCTCAGGGTATAACCAAGTCCGCATGAATCCTAAAGACATCGCTAAAACATCCTTCATTACCCATCGGGCAGTCTA
This sequence comes from Apium graveolens, assembly GCF_009905375.1. Classification (NCBI taxonomy): domain Eukaryota; kingdom Viridiplantae; phylum Streptophyta; class Magnoliopsida; order Apiales; family Apiaceae; genus Apium; species Apium graveolens. The sequence goes on along the minus strand of NC_133649.1, from coordinate 160,569,361 downwards.
CGCTTTCATCATGATGCCCTTTGGGCTCATCAATGCTGGGGCCACAAAGCAAAGAAGAAATGCAAACATTTTTCAAGTTACGGAATTCAAAAGGCCTATCTAGACACAACCTCGGGGACTTGTACCCAACAACACCCCGGGGCTAGGGGGCCATAAATTAAAAAGGAAATGCAAAAAAAATTCTAAGAGTCAAGCAGGCCATAATACAAACTCCGGAAAAGTAGACTACTCCCCCATCCGGGAAAACGTGCATAAGGGAGTGGGAGGCAAATGATAGGCCATAAATAATTAAGCTCAAATAAAGTGAAACAAGAGCCCAGATAGAATACACCCCAGGCCCAAACCGAGGTGGCCCCTAGGCCACGTGGCACAAGACAAAAATGTCAATTGTCTCATATTACCAAAAATGGAACAATTGCATCCCAGCCGTCCATATGTAAGGATCCCAAGACAACACTGATGGAAGAAGGACATCCGGCCCCCACAGTCCATCCAAACCGTCCAATCACTCACCAACCAAGAATTATCAAGGGCTAGGATGAAGAGGTACAAACCCCTAAAATCCTAAATCTTGAGGCCTATAAAAAGGCCCCAAGAAAAAAGTTTTAGGGGTTGAAAAACATTTGACTGCTACACATCTATACACACACCACTATACATATTTTGAATAGCTCCTTCTTCCATCTTCTTCTTCTACTTCAAGAAACCCCATTCTTATTCTCACACCGGAGAGGCCGCGGGGATACAGCGCCCCCCCCCCCCCCGGTTCTGGTTTACAGAGTCCCCTACATCACAGCTTCATCACCCATCATCCGCCACGTGGAAGAGACTCAAGCTTGCATGAGAGAGGAGAAGACCTGGGAAGAAATAGAGTTATCATTGGTTCTAGAAGGAGGGGTCGAACCTCTAGTGGTGTGGTTCCGTTTCCAGTTATGTTATACAGTTTTAAAAATCAAGAAAACCCCCTCCCAAGTAAGGACAGTACCCTCACTCTCTTTACAACTCATTTTTCGTATCTTTCGTTACAATACAGTCACACACCTTGTTGCACTTGTGCTACTTTTTCCTATACTCTATTCTGAAAAAATGGCCACAAGAAAGAGTAAAACCTCGGTTTCGGGAACTATTCAGCCCACCGTTGTCCCACCCAGGGACGGCGAGATGGAGGAGATAGAAGAGGAGCCCCCTATAACTCGAGTTTCATCTCAACTCCAGCCTGGAGACAAGAGACTAACTATAGAGAAAGCGGCCCACAAGTATGCAGAAACTTCTACAAACCCTTAGGGGAACATGACCCCGGAGCATATCCAAGTGGCTATGGACCTATAGAAGGAAAAGAATCACAAGACTTCTGAAACCCGTCCCGAAAACCAGGAGGAACACTCCAGAGAGACCCCAAGCCAGAGCCCGAATAGACACCACTCAACCGACCCCGGGCTGACATCTTAAGAGAGGTCAAAGGGAAACCCTTCTATTACCCTCCAAAGTCGTTACTAGCACCTCCCAAGAACAGGGCGTGAGATAAACATTGCGGATACCATGAGGATCATGGCCATACCACGGAAAACTGTTTCTCTTTCAAAATGTTTATTGAAAACCAGATCAAGAAGGGTAATATGAACCAGTACCTGCAAAGGAGGCTTAGTGACAAAGATAAGTTCTCTAATAGCGGTAATCACGTGGTCAACGTGATCTTCTGGGGAACCTCCTCTCCACCCCGGAGTCCAAACATGGACAGTGAAGTCATGATGATCCAGCCCTTTGAAGATGAACCCATATACTTCTCTGAAGCCGATTATGAGGGCCTAGATCCCGAACACAACCAAGCCCTAGTCATGACTCTCGGCATCGCCGACAATGAGGTAAAAACAATTTTGGTTGATAACGGCTCCTCGGCTAACATTGTTTTTGAGCACACACTTAACAGGATGCAATTGGGACACCTCCGTATGGACACATGCCTTGAAGACCCCCTCTACGGATTAGGAAATAATATGATCCCGATCTGCGGGGTAATATATTTCCCCATGGTCTTTGACACTGCACCCCAGCAAGTTTCTTATGTCATGAAATTCTACGTGATAAGTGCTACTTCCTCCAACAACATGATTTTGGGGAGGCCCGCCATCACCAAGCTCCGGCCATCCTTTCAACAATTCACCTGAAGCTAAAATTTCCCACCCTGGGAGGCATCGGAGAACTTAAAGGGGATCGGGACGTGTCTGGAAGATGCTATGCGCAGGCTCTAGTGATGGCAAAAACCGAACCTGAAAACAGGAAGAAGGCAATGGCCTTACCGAAAGGCCAAAGCCGCAAAAAACATCGTGAACATCTCAACAAAAGGCCAAGGGTGGACGTCAACGTAATAGAGGATTCGGGGTACGGCATAACCAACGCTGATGCCCGGATATAGAAATTTGTGGAGATAAAGGAAAAAGCCAAAGTGGAGCCCGTTGCACAGACTATAGAGATAGAGTTGGAGCCCGGGGACCCCCCCGGAAGCTGAAGATTGGAAAAGGCTTAGAGACATCCTTCCAACAAGAACTCATCCTGCTGCTAAAAGAATACGCGGACGTGTTCGCATGGACACCAGAAGACATGCCCGGGATAGACCAGTCTGTGGCGATGCACAGCCTGGATGTAGATCTGCAGAAGAGGCCGATCAAACAGAAGAGGAGAAACTTCGCCCCGGAGCGGCAACTGGGTATAGACGAAGAAGTAGAAAAGTTGCTCAAGGCCGACATCATCTGCGAAATCAAGTACCCTGACTGGCTCGCCAATGTAGTTTTAGTCAAGAAGCCGAATGGGAAATGGAGAATGTGTGTCGATTATACAAGCCTCAACGCTACATGCCCAAAAGATTCTTATACCCTCCCCAATATGGACCAGCTAATCGACGCGACTTCGGGTCACACAATACTCAACTTTATGGACGCCTTCTCAGGGTATAACCAAGTCCGCATGAATCCTGAAGACATCACTAAAACATCCTTTATTACCCATCGGGCAGTCTACGCTTTCATCATGATGCCCTTCGGGCTCATCAATGCTGGGGCCACAAAGCAAAGAAGAAATGCAAACATTTTTCAAGTTACGGAATTCAAAAAGCCTATCCAGACACAAACCCGGGGACTTGTACCCAACAACACCCCGGGCTAAGGGGCCACAAATCAAAGAGGAAATGCAAAAAATTTGCAAGTTACAGAATTCAAAAGGCCTATACAGACACAACCCCGGGGACTTGTAGCCAACAACACCCCGGGGCTAGGGGGCCACAAATCAAAAAGGAAATGCAAAATTTTTTCTAAGAGTCACGCAGACAATAATGCAAACTCCGGAAAAGAAGACTACTCCCCCATCCGGAAAAACCCGCATAAGAGAGTGGGAGGCAAATGATAGGTCATAAATAATTAAACCCAAATAAAGTGAAGCAAGAGCCCAGATAGAAAACACCCCAGGCCCAAACCGGGGTGGCCCCTTGGTCACGTGACACAAGACAAAAATGTCAACTGTCTTTTGTTACCAAAAATGGAACAATTGCATCTCAGTTGTCCATATGTAAAGATCCCAAGACAACACTGGTGGAAGAAGGACATCTGGGCCCCGTAGTCTATCCAAACCGTCCAATCACTCACCAACCAAGAATGATCAACAGTTACGATGAAGAGGTACAAACCCCTAAAACCCTAAATATTGAGGCCTATAAAAGGCCTCAAGAAAAGGGTTTTAGGGGTTGAAAAACATTTGACTGCTACACATTTATACAAACACCACTATACATATTTTGAATAACTCCTTCTTCCCTCTTCTTCTTCTTCTTCTTCTTCTTCAAGAAACCTCATTCTTATTCTCACAGTGGAGAGGCTGCGGGGATACGGCCCCCCTAGCGGTTCTGTTTTGCAGAGTCCTCTGCATCACAGCTTCATCACCCATCATCCGCCACGTAGACGAGACTCAAGTTTGCGTGAGAGAGGAGAAGACCTTAAGCCAATTAGTCAAAATCAAAGTCATTGCATGCTTAATTACTGAAAGAATAGAGTTCGAAACCTTATAACAGTTGCCAATTAAGGGTCCAAGATTACTCATCGGGGTCTCAAAAGTTTTCAATTGAAGTACATGTTCAACCTCTGTTTTTTCATCAACGAAAACAAACTTCACATATTTTTTCGCTCCGTAGGTATTTTGAATGCGATTAATACAAATATCATGTGATCAACACATGAATTTCATACTCAAACACACACTTAAATTTAAAAATGATTCCGGACAATAACAACTTAAGCTTAAGATCGCGGATCCAGCATTTATTAAACAAACAAGTCGCTTAAACCTTTTCAAGTTGAACTTCATATGGTTCGGATAACAAACGCTCATATTCTCCAAGACGCTTTGACAATGCAGGCTTATCAATTGTTTCATTGTGATGCGACTTGCAAACGAAGTAGATTATTGTTTGAAGAACCAGAGCGTAGAGAACCACTGGCACAAGTAAAGCTAAGCATGACAATCCAACAGCAACCCTCTTCCACATCTCCCAAACGAACCCATACACCACGAAAACGTAAAACACAAACTGGATACTTCCGAAAACAACATTCAGCTTGAAAAATATAGCCAAAACCACCCAAAACTTGCCTTTAATCAAGTTCCTACTTTTGTTCATCGCCTTAATTCCGTAAGACTCTTCTAAGACGGTCACAACACTAGCTAGCTGCCACACGATAGTGAGATATACGAAACCTGTGATGTATATGATTAAGAGTACGAAAAATAAGAAGGTGGAACTCTTGTTATCGACAGTTAAGGAAAGAATCATGGTTGCAACCGCGATAACAGTGTATATGAAATTTAGTACGAATATGACAATGAACGTGACCATTAGGCGTTTCCATACTTGTGGCACAACGCCCATGACTTTCTTGAATGAGATTTCGCGGTTGGCGTAAATGCAAGCTATAGAGTAAACCACAGCAGAAGTGGAGAGGAGGGAAAGTATACAAAGGAAAGTGAAGTATGCAAGCTTGAACAGAATGTACACTACCCAGTCAGTGGACGTGTTCGTGTTATCACGATATCGATGGTATCGAATTCTGGAGAAAAGGTTTTTGGAGATCTCCATTTGAGCTAGAAAAATGAAGCAGAGTGGAAGGATGAAAGCAAGGGTTATCTGATTAAAGACTTTTCGCCGGGGAGCCATGATATTGTGTCCTTCTCTGTAAATGCCAAACACTCCAAGATATTTCATATCTTCCTGTGCTCTCTCCATTTTTTAGATTTGCAGAAATATGAGACAGAAATAGGAGATAAGAGATATTTTTATACAGGCTCCAGAGTGGAGGCTAGATTCACTTATAAAATTATATGGGCTAGCAGTTAATGAAAGATATAAAGCATATCAAAACGAATAAACTTACGAACTTAAACCACCGAATTAACTAGTCCAAATGTATCAAATTCTTTTGAATTCGCTGGCAGCTGTACGGCGGATATCATACTGTAGGGAATACTTGTACATAGAAATTGGATCCATACACTAAGAATTCTTGATATACTCATTAGCAAACAACATTACATAAATGTGTTCCCCGCATTTATATGTCACGTATGGTATCTAATGGCTGAATTTTTTGTCAGTCGTAAGCTATGCTCACTAAATTATTTTAACTTTTAGTTCAGGTTATGTATTATTTTCGAGCTGGGGAAGAAACAATTTTTTCAAATTAACAATGATTGATTATTTCCGTATTTCTTTTAGGTACATTATTTATTTTTTTACTCAGAAAAATTAGATGGAAGCCGTGACAAAAGTTGCGCTCCCACCCATTTTATATATAAAAACTCAACCTATAAAACAGAAAAATACCACTCTTAGCATCATTAGAGAATACCGAAAAAGCATTAATAAAAATTATTTAGTTCCAGTTAGGGACGAAGAAAGTAATTTACAACATGCATAGGACACGTGAACTTTGGTCATATATTACGAAAACAGGAATCAATTTGCGTCTTTAAATATCATTTCAAGATATATTACATTAGATGCCGGAATAGATCCAAGATTTTTTTTTCAGGGGAACATCGTGCAAGCTTTTAATTTCTTTTTTTTTATATATTTAAATTTTTAGGGATATTTTCATATATTTTTGAAAAATTAGAGAGAACACTTGTCCCATGTGACACTTACTAGATTCTCTCCCAAAAACAGGTGCAATATTTACATAAATATAATGGAAGTCTGAGAATAAAATAATAATTCTTAAAACTTTTAGTGCCTGGTTGACATCACCTCCGTTTGTCATAAATGGGCGGAAAGCGCCTTATCATTCTACTGGACTGTTTGGCGGACTAAGAAGAATGATCACATTAAGACCATATATGAGTAAAGTAAAATATGAAAGTTGGACTTTTTTGCTTTCTCATTTTCATTCTCCGTTCGTCTTCTTCTCTGTCTTACTTTCTTCAATTTATATTGTTTTTGTTATTTATTATTGACGGAGTAATTTGGTAATAACAAATTTTGAGGTTCGTCGCCGCAATCAAGATCTACGATAATTGTTCTTCTCCTGAAAATTGAATGGAGTGTGGTGGTTTTGATGAATTGGGGGCTGAGATTGCTTAGGTTGGTGACTCCTTAAGGCTCTCGCTTCTGACCCCTTACAATTTGTCTACGTATTCCTATTTATAGTGAACCAAGCCAACGTAGTTCTTGGGGAACAAAAAACCTAATGGGCTTAGATTTCTCATCCCGAGGCCCCGTAGAAAATCCACTGGAAACCGTCTTTTACTAGTTTTAGGAATGTCCGCCGATGAGGTCCAACCAATAAGGTCCAAGGCTCGTCTGCGGCTTCGAGATTTCCTGGATAAAGCATCTCCTCGGCCGAGGATAACCCTCCACTACCAGTTATTTCTTTAGTCCGCGGACGCATGTATAGACGTGGTTCACCCCAAATGTTGGACGCATCCTTGTCCCCCGGATAAAGAGCCCCTACCAGATTATAGGATAAGTGATCCCAAGCTTTTGGGTGCAAAGTGCAGGATACTCCGAAGTCTCTCAATGAGAACACCCGTTGACTACAGAGACAGAGCTCCCAAAGGACACACCAAAGTTTACCCTATATCCTTAATGGGCACACTTATTGGCCTTCCGTCCAGGCATACCCTTGGAGGTCTCTGACCACTGACACCGTCTTCCTGTGGTTGCATTATAGGAAGGAGTTCTATAATAGAGTACCTGCAAAAAATATGTTAGTAATAATCTTCCATTTTCCTCCTGAAGTATCCAAAGAGTCTGTCCAAGTAGCATGTCAAAGTTGCATTATGTGCCCAGTAAAATCTAAGAGTGCGTCCAAACATTTATGTATGTTGGCGCCACCTTCTGTCATTAGCTTTTGATCTTTCTTTTATCATTTTAAATTATAGGGTGCGCCCTAACTTATTCAACGGTCAGGGCTCGCCTTAACCACCTCCATTAAAATCCAATGTGTGAATCTGTCAAAGTAATCATATCCGAGAAATCCGTCCAAGGGATTTGTCAATCAAACATTTAGGGCTATCCCTAACTTGTCCAAAAATAAGGGTTTGCCCTGACCTGTCCAAGGATTTTGGCACGCCAACCTGTCCAAGGGTTTTGGCTCGTGCCAACCTGTCGAAGGATTTTGGATCGTGCCAACCCGTCCGTAAAAACCCTTTTTCTTGGCATCCGCTCAAATTAAGTTATGTTGACCAGACTTTGATCCGGATATCTCTTGAACCAACTTTTGGCTATAACAACTACCCCCAAAATTTCATATGTCACTGGAAATGATATTGGAATTTTTAACTTTCTTTGATTCAAAAAATTTGTACGCGTCGTTCTCTCAATAAGGCGCACCTATATTGTTGTGGCTTTCAGGGCGCAGCCAAATAATTTTAACCGATTAATACGTTAATCGTGGAAGACATTTGTTCCCTTTTTTTAAACCTAAGCAAAAATTTATGTTATCCTTAATCATGAGGGTGCGTCCTCTGCAGGAAGAGCATCTACCTCGATAAAGTTTTTCATCCTCAGAGGGCGCGTCCTCTATAAGAGAAGCATCTACCTCGACAAGGTTTTCATCCTTGTAAGGCACGTCCTCTGTAAGAGAAGCATCTACCTCGACAAAGTTTTTCATCCTCAGAGGGCGTGTCCTCTGTAAGAGGAGCATCTACCTCGACAAGGTTTTCATCCTTTGAGGGTGCGTCCTCTATAAGAGAAGCATCTACCTCGACTAGGTTTCTATCCTTGGAGGGTGCGTCCTCTGTAAGAGGAGCATCTACCTCGACAAAGTTTTTCATCCTTGGATGGCGCGTCCTCTGTAAGAGAACATCTACCTCGACAAGGTTTTCATCCTTGGAGGGCGCGTCCTCTATAAGAGGAGTATCTACCACGACAAGATTTTCTGCAAAATCACCATGTAACAAAAATTTATAAAATATCTTCATGGTTGATGTTTTGAAGGAATTCTAGTGCAACCTCAAAAAAGCACAATGAATGTAAAATCATACTATGAAGAAACATCTATTAACAAGGAATTTCTCTCGAAGGGATCACCTTGAAGTTGAGCGTTTTTCGGAGCTTGAACAATATTTCATATAATTGGGTGTTTTACTGAACTTGATAAAAATCCATCTATCTTTCACACATGACACTATGTGAATCCATCAAAATAATAACAGGCGCGCTACCCCCGAGTGCGCGTCATGATGGAATACCTTGATCAATCTCTTGCTGCTGGATTCAATGACCAATGCAGTTTGATGTTTTAACATTTAAAAAGGGCGAGCTCATTTCTTTGTTTATGTGCTTCTTTTACTTCAATTTGATTTCACCATGTTTTTTCTCTTCATAAGGGTTGCACTCCCTTTTTTTTAATATGTGCAGGCTCGTCATTATTTTTCCTAACCTTAATGCTTTACAAAATGTATGTTCATAGCAGCAATTTTGTCCATTTGGCTTCACGATAACTGCTTGACCCCATGCAACTCCTTCTCTATTACTTTTCCCGAACCAATTTGAAAGACCGTCACTACTAGAAAAATATCAATAGACATCAGCTAAAAACCGATGTCTATGAATGCAAAAATCCATGTCTTCGTGGGTGATGTTAAAGACCCCCCCATTTAACATCGATTTTAAACTGATGTCAAAAACAACATATAACATCAGTTCTTTGTTTAAAACCGATTTTTGTATCTTGATATTATAATTCTCATGCATATCTAATCTTCATATATCATCATAATATGATATTTTTATCAATTTAAATATATATGAGCTAAGCAAAATCTTTCAATTTAACCAATAAACTGATGTTAGTAGTACCAGTAACAACAGTTTTCATCAAACAACCGATGTTAATAGTACCTTTGACATCGGTTCTTCATTGGTAACTGATGTCTATTTGTGACAAACTGATGTCTATAATGCTTAATAACATCAGTTTTTTGTTTCAAGATTTTTTTGCTGTAGTCTTTAACATCGGTTTTTACTGATGTCAATGGTCAACTAGAATTGATGTATCAAGCTTTGATAGGCATCATTTTTTTATTTAATAGCAGATGTTTATAGTATTACATTAACATCAGTTTTATGTCAAAAAATGATGATAAATGGCTTTGTTTTAAAATCAGTTGGTTTGTATAAAATGATGTCTGATCACCTTTTTTATCCATGCAAAAATCAGAAACACAGATGCCAAAAAATTGCCAGAAAACCAAGCAATTTCCATTTAACAACCAAATTCAGCTCCAATATTTACCAAACTATCATTCCAATCTCCAACCATCCAAATTAACATCCCAATCTCCAAACATCCAAATTATCATCCCAACATACTAGCTACATAGTTTCAAATCTAAACCACCAAACATGAACTACTAGGCATTCATCCATAATCTTTTCTAATTACTAGTTATAATCCGAATACATGCAACCAAAATAAAGGTGTTTTTCAGATTATAATATAGGTACCAGTCGCCAAGCTAGAGTCGCCAACAGCTACATGATGGATTGGATATAATCAAGCGTCTCATAGCGAACGACGTCAAGGTCCTCCTCTGTATAAGACCTGCGACTCTTGGAGGCTCACTGGAACACAAATAAACCTATGTCATTCCTCAACCAACTGAAAAGTAATATTCATAGAATTAAGGAAAGTAAAAAATGTACCTTGTCTAACAGCTTGATCTCCTGGTCCTCAATTAAATTTTTCATACATCGCATGACCACATATCCACATTCTGTGCCACCTGGTAGTTTAGGGCATCCCTATACATTCCAATAAATTGTTGACAATTAGTGACATCGAAGATTAATCATAATTCCATATTTTACAAAAATGAAAAATTAAAAAATCGACTAAATACTCACAACAAGGTTTTTAACTTTGGGATTCTTGTTTACCCGTCCTTCCTGAGCATTATAAGATTTCACTGCCCTATAAATGTTATAATTATAAAATACAATGTCAAATCCGTCAATTACCGATTATATTCAATATATAATTATAAATTGAAGTAAAAAATTACTGCATTAAAGCCTTTTAAAGGTCCTGGGGATGAGGATGATGAGGCAATGGATTAAGGATGAAAATTTCTGATTCCCAAAACACAATCAAAATCCAATGTAAACTGTTTTCATTATAAACAAATTAAAGTGAGCAAAATGTAATTTAAAAAAATACATATCTGATAATTTAAAAAATTATATATTCGACAATTTTACATACATTATAATTAATTTACCAACAACTATACGACTAATCAAGGCCATACAATATTTTAAAATAGGACGCACGAAAAGAGATATACTTGTAGTTATAAGGCATAAAGTTAATCCGAAGAACTCCATCTTTTAGCCTTTGCACAACATATTCATTAAATTCATCTTTCATCTTGTATGTGGACGGATGAAGAAAAGCAAACATCGCTGACAAATCTCTACTCGGCGTATCCCGAACACTGAATACAAATACCTAAAAAAAAATATTACATTTTATGTAAATAGATGTTAGATATATTTGATAATGTCATGTGTAATATGATTTGTGTATAGTTTTCAGATCTTACCTAACAAGACAAATCAATACTTAACTGGAAATCAGCACTTATACTGAAGACAAAACTTAAGATATCAGAACTTAAGTTATCAGCACTTAAGTGATCAGAAGATATTTATCAGGAGATAATATCAGGACTTAAGATGACTTTCAGATAAGGCAGGCGACTGATTGAAAGGAAAGAAGATCGAGACTAAGACAGAAAGAATTATGCATGAAGAAGGAATTCTATGAAGAATAAAATACTTGGAAGAAAAGATAACTGGTTAAAATATTTTAGGAAGCAGAATTATATTCCATATCAATTAGAATTTATCTTGTAACTGTGTAGTATATAAACACAGGCATAGAGTTTACACTATAAGTGTTACGATTATCGAAGTTATTATTCTTTGTAACTCTAGCAGCTCTCGTGATAATTTGTTCATCACTGAGAGAGGACAGTTCCATATTGTAACAGAGTTTATTGTGTTGAATAAAATCTGTTTTCTGTTACTTGAGTTCTTATATTCGATTTAATTATGCTAAACACTGTATTCAACCCCCTTCTACAATGTGTGTGACCTAACAAGTGGTATCAGAGCTATCTATTAACACACAAACAATTTAAGATCCAAAAACAATCATGTCTGAAGAAGAAACTCCAACCAAGCCCACCAAAACTGAAGAACCTCCAAAAACCATAACCTCCAGAATATCTCGACAGGATTTATGAAGGACCACATATGCCAACCAAACTCTCTGTGGAAGTTGCAGGTCAGCCAGCAAAGTCTGTACCAAAGGAGAAAAGTGATTACACTACTGAAGATATCTCATCGATTGCAAAGGATGCAAAGGTAAGATACTTGCTGCATAGTGCCATTGATAATATCATGTCAAACAGGGTAATTAACTACAAGACTGCAAAAGAGATATGGGATGCTTTGGAAACAAGGTGTCAGGGAACTGATTCTATCAAGAAGAACAGGAAGACGATACTCACTCAAGAGTATGAGCACTTTGACTCAAAGCCTGATGAGTCATTAACTGATTTATATGACATATTTGTCAAACTCTTGAATAATTTGTCACTAGTTGACAAAGAGTATGATATTGAAGATTCAAATCTTAAGTTCCTGTTAGCTCTTCCTGAAAGATGGGATTTGAAGGCCATAATAATAAGAGACAACTATGCTCTTGAGGAAACAACTCTTGATGAAATTTATGGGATGCTCAAGACTCATGAACTTGAGATGGAACAAAGAAGCAAGAGGAATGAAAGAAAGTTAAGAACAATTGCCTTTATGGCTGAGGAGGAAAGTCCCAAAGTAGCTGCCTCAAGAAAAGGCAAGGAAAAGGCTCTCATCACAAAGTCTGATACTGAGTCATCAAGTTCTGATAGTGATGATGACTCAGAAACTGAAAGTATACCTGAGATAGACGATGATGAGATGATGAAGCTGTGTGCTCTTATGGTGAAAGGGATCACAAAGATTGCATATAGGAAATTCAGGAGAGGAAAGAAGTTTTCCAGGAAAGGTGCAAGTTCTGATAAGAAAGGTTTCAGAAAATCTGAAGGCAAAGGAGGAAAGTCTGACAAAGGAGATTACTCAAATGTTAAATGCTACAACTGTGGTGAGAAAGGCCACATATATCCAGATTGCAGAAAAGGGAAAAGTGACAAAGGAAAGGCTCTTGTCACAAAGAAGAAAAGCTGGTCAAATGCTTCAGATTCTGAGGATGAGGAAAACTATGCCTTTATGGCAAATGCTGATAGCAGTTCCGATACTGCTGACTTAAAGGTACCTCAAACTACTTATGCCTTTCATACTGATGATATTACTGAGTTGAGAAGATATCTTAAAACCATGTTCATTAGTTATAAAGATCAAACTTTAACATGTGAAAGATTAACTTCTGAAAATCTTGCTTATAAAAAGAGGAATGATTATTTAGAAAAAGAGTCAGTCATGTTCTATCAAACTCAGAAAGATAGAGATGATGCCTTTTATGTTAGGGTTGAAGTGTTAAAAATGAATGAATCTCTAAAAACTGAGTTAGAAAAGGAAAGAGAGATTATCAGGACTTGGACTAACTCTGGTAAAGCAACTCAGGATATTCTTAGTAGTGGAAACTGGAAAGAGGGTTTAGGTTATGGAGATGATAAGAACAGTAAGGGAACTGTAGAAACTGAGCCTATAGTTGTTAAACAAAAACCAAAGGTAAATCCTGTTAAGTTTGTAACTGCAAAGTCTGATATTGATAAATCAGAAGTTAAGGACAAAGTAACTTCTGAAAAACCTAAACAGGAAAAGCCAACTGAAGTTAACGTAGGCTTAATGACTAAGAAGTAGCTTAAGCATAAGCTGAAAGATGTTAAGAATGTAAACAAGGTAAAGCCACCTAGGAAAAATAGGAATGTAAAGGAAGGTGTGAACAAAAGTAACAATTATAAGCCTGTTCCTAATGCTCCTAGAAAAACATGTCATAACTGTGGAAGAATAAGAATATAAATCCTTACCTTCAAAATTAGGAGTTAAGAGTCAGTCTGTTAGATATAAGCCATAAAATCCTTGTTTTCATTGTGGTAGTTTATGGCATTCTATTTATACTTGTAAGGAATATCATAGTTTGTACTATGATTATTATCAAATAAAACCTTCTGTAAAGAAAGTTAGCATTATTTCTTCTAGTATAAGTTCTGATGCAAAGTCTGATATTGCAAATTCTGATAAGAAAACTGTTAACATAGACTCTGATGCTAAATCCGTTGCAAATGTTAACAAACTTAAAAAGGCCAAAGGATTCAAGTAAGTCTGGGTCCTTAAAACTAATCATTAGTGGTCTTTGTGATTGCAGGGCAACAGGAAGAACATCCTAGTTCTGGACAGTGGATGTTCAGGACATATGACTGAAAATAAAGCCCTGCTATCAGACTTTGTGGAGAAAGCTGGCCCAGGTGTTTCTTATGGAGATGGCAACATTGGAAAAACTCTGGGATATGGCAATATCAGTCTTGGGAATGTCATCATTGAAAAAGTAGCTCTGGTCTCAGGACTTAAACACAATCTTCTGAGTGTGAGTCAAATCTGTGACAGAGGTTATCATGTGGATTTCTTTGAAGAACACTGTAAAGTTGTAAGTGAAAGGAATATGTCCTAAGTCCAATCATTAATTAGGATTTAGGAATAACTCTTTATGTAATCTGTTTTGATTTCATTGATATTAATAAAAGACTTATTTTGTTTTTATTACGGGCTTTATCTATTTAAGTGTTTAAATAAGATATACCATAGTTTAGAGTAAAGCTTTTTATGGATTATGATGAGATCATAATAGTGAGACCTAAAAAGATGATAACTCTAAACTTAAATAGTTCCTGGTCATAGGATTACTAACTGGTAATTAATAATCCGCAAAGATCGGTACATACTATGCTTGCTTCATTATGAAGGATGTCTGTTCTAATAGACATTTGTGTGGTGACACTATAGCTAGTATGTAGGTGCTTATTATAGAATAAGTTCACTGAACATGACTCGCACAGCTGAACAACTAATGGAGTTCACTCACGTGTCAACAGTTGTTCACATAGTGATAGTTGTACACGTATCCTTAGACTTGAGGTCATCATAGTCATCTTGTGTACACTGAACTATGCTTTGGTTTGGTTTTTAGTCTCCAGGGACAATTATTAGGGCTCTTCTGGGTATAGGAATTTGTACACGAAGATAGTGTATGATCAATAAAGGATCTACCCCTTTCAGTGAAGGAAGCGAATGTTCAAGGCTGATCCATTTATGCTAGTTCAGGAATCTCTGGCCAGAGTGAATGAAATTAGAAAGGAGTTTCTAATTTGCATAGAACTACGCATAGTAAATGGTAAGCAAGTGATTGAATTAGATAGGCTTGACACGAGATCCATGCCTTGTATTTAATCAGGACATTGTAGGGTAGAAGGAGTTTATTGTACGGTAACTATTCACTGAATAGGTTCTTGGTATTTTAAGCAGTGAATTCATATTATCCGGATAGTCGCGATATGCTGAGAAGTATCCCTCACGATGTAGAATAAATGTGATTAATTAATTAATCATATTTAATAAAATAGAGAATTTATATAAATAATGATAAAATAGTTTTATTATTATTTATTTCTACTACCGGCTTAATATTGAACCTACAGGGTCACACCATAAAAAGAGAATGATTTAATGGTGGAGGAATTAATTAATAATGGCTAATAATTATTTATTTATGAAATAAATAATTAATTGGCAAATTTAATAATTGATTAAATGAGATTTAATTGATTATAAATTAATTAAGAAAAGTTCTTAATATTATTAATTAAAGGATTTAATTTTTGGAAATTAAATCAAGAGAGAGAATTATTTCTAAAGTGTTTAGAAAAAGGATTAATGAGTAAAAGGTGTTTTAATTATTAATGAGAATAATAAATGGGATAATAATAATAATATTTATGAGAAAGTTTCAGCTGAAAATTTTGCCTATAAATACACTATTATAGACCCTATTTTATTCTAACCCACAACGAACCCGAAAACCCAAAAAGTTTGGAAAACCCAATTCTCTCCACCTCCTTCCTCCTCCTTAACATCGTTTTGTTGGTGGATACCGGTAGAGTGCTTCACACTTGAGGAGCAACTGCTAAGGATCTCTGATCATTGTCTCCGAATTATTTTAAAAGGTTAGATTCGATCCCTCGAATTTTTATTCACGATTTATATGCTTTTATTTGGATTTTGTATGTGTAAAAGTGTTTTACCATGACCTCACTGTGTTAAAAATCCAACAATGGTATCAGAGCAAAGGTTGTATGCATATAGATCTGTGGTAAAAATTTCAGAATCTTATGTGCTTGTATGAATTAATTATGATTTTTACAAGTTATATCATGGATTAATTTTGTCTGATGAGAAATCGTTTCTCAGAATAATTTTGAATGTTGATCTGGGTTCTACAAGTGTTGTAGATCGTCTGGGTATTTTTTTCATAATTTTATGATGTATAGATTTTTTATTATGAATTTTTGAAGTTGTTTCAATTAAAATTCGTATTAAATAAATCATATATATATATATAAATTGTTTATAAGTATGTATATATATCTATATACATATTTGGTTTGTACTGCTGTTTGTCTGTGATGTCTGCTGTACGTAGAAGAACAGAAAGAAGACAGGTTCTGTCAGGCGGCGCGGATTCCGAGAAAGAAAGCTGTCAGCTGCTGAAAAACAAAAAAAATTAAAAAAAAATTGGGGTGTAACGCATTCCGGGAATGCGTTACACACCTGTGGCGCATTCACAGAATGCGTTACACCCTTTAATGGCTTAAAAGGGGTGTAACGCATCACCAGAATGCGTTACAGGTCTAGTAACGCGTTCCTGTAATGCGTTACAGCACGACTGTCCATATTAAAATTGATTTTCTGGGAGTTTCGTAACTTCGTTTTGGGCGTGCAATATACCGTTGGATTCGTTTTTCCGAGACGGATCTAATGGAGTGATCAATTTTAGTTTATATAAAAGTTTTGAACTGTTTATATTTCCATGAAGTGTTTTAAAGCTGTTTTTGATTATTTTAATTGCTTTTAAATGCTTCATGTGATACATAGAGATGTATAATGCTTAGACTAATGTGCTAGATGATGTAACATGCCTACCTTGATGTTTATTCATGTTGATATATGTGATATATGCTTAGTTTATCATGCGATGATAGATTTAGGTGAACTTAAATGAACATAAGGCGCTTGTTAGACAACCTAGTATAGTGAAATAGTTTCATAACCTTAATAACAATATTATGAATACAATCATGAGATTCTTGTGTTTGTGAAACACGTAATTGAATATGAATTTTCGATATGAGAGAAAGGATGATTCTGTCAATAACAGATTTCTATCTGTAAGAAAGGGTTATTAAGTGACGCCTCTTGACAATGCTCCACCCGATCTGGGAATCATCTGATTATTGATTATTGACTTGAAATATTTAATTTAAAAGGAAAAATCTCTTTATAATATGATTATGATTGTAACGTAATATAATCCCTCTAAAATTAAATAATATCAAGTAGTAATTGGCCAATGTTACAACGGGCTTGTGTTGGTCATAGCCTTCCAACATGATAGAAAGTAGTTCTTATTTTTGAATCATTGTCGTTTCGTGCCACAGCCGAGGGCTTTGATTTCGAAATAAGAAATACTTGTCTATTACATAGAGATGTGTACATTGAATAAGAATCTAAAGGTCGTTACGTGCCACAGCCGTGGGCCTTTGGGGACTGATTCAATTGTACGGAATGTTGGGTTAGACTTGACTTAGAATATTGAGTTTGTCGTACCACAGCCGTGACTCAATTATTCAAGAGGCTAAAGTTTGATTAGGGAATAACATTAGATGTAATTGACAAGAGTTGTCTGCCTATTGAACATTACATGGCATTTCGTGCCACAGCCGGGGTTGTGTAATGGAATGTAGGATCCCTATTCCCACTAGCATTATGAATGCTTAATTTTTCAAGTAGGGGGTTGAATAAATTAGGAAAACTAGTGGGAGCCACTTATGAATAAAGACCCGATTCATATAGTGTTTTAAAATGAAATTGAATATTTGCTAAGTGTTGTTATGTGTTTATCATTTACAGATTTACTTTGATCACTCAGGAGCATACTAGATGCTCACAAATTGACTAGTCCTAATTATGCTGACTGGCTTCGAAACTTGAGAATTGTTCTCAGGATTGAGAAGCTGGAATACGTGATTGACTCACCTAAGCCTACTGAACCTGCTAGTGATGCACATAATGATGAACATGTTTTGTATCGTAAGTGGATAGATGATGCAAATGTTGCTCAATGCATCATGCTAGCTTCCATGAACATTGAGCTACAGAAGCAACATGAGCATATGGATGCTCACACTATCCTCATGCATCTACAAGAGTTGTATGATGTGGCGGGGAGGACAGCTCGATATGAGATATCGAAGGAGCTGTTCGGTTGTAGGATGTCTGAGGGATCATCTGTGAATGACCATGTACTTAAGATGATCAATTTGATTGAACATCTTGGACAACTTGGTTTTGCCATGGATGGGGATCTGAGCCAAGACTTGGTCTTGCAATCGCTTCCGAGTTCGTTCTCGCAGTTTATTGTGAACTTTCACATGAATAAGTTAGATGTCAGCCTGCCTGAACTCCACAACATGTTGAAGACTGGGGAATCGAATTTTCCCTTAAGAAGAGTTCTGTTCTTCTAATTGGTGAAAGTTCCAATCCTAAGAAAAGGAAGAGGAACTCTTCCAAGAAGAAGAAAGTAGGTGAGAAAATGCCGGTTCCACCAAAAGCTGAAGACCCCAAGAGCAAAGTTGTTTGCTTTCACTGTAACAAGGTGGGGCACTGGAAGAGGAACTGCAAGGTTTACCTTGCAGAATTGAAGAAGAAGAAGGGTAGTGAGACTACCACTTCTGATTCAGGTATGTTCATGAAAGAAGTGAATATGTCATTAAATCAAATTTCTACTTGGGTATTAGATACCGCCTATGGTTCTGACATCTGCAATTTGTTGCAGGGACCAAGGAGAAGTAGGACTCTTGAGGAAGAGGAGGTGATTCTACTGATGGAAATGGAGCAAGAGTTACTGCTGAAGATGTAGAATCATTTCATTTACATATGCCTACGGGCAAGACTATTATTTTAAATAATTGTTATTTTGTTCCCTCGATTGTGAGGAATATTATTCCCATGTTAGACTTGGCTGGATTTTCATTTATTATTGAGAATAATGAATGTTCTATTCTTAGAGATAATATTCTTTATGAACGTGGTGCTTTAAATAATGGTCTGTATATATGTGACATAATTTACTTCAGATTGAACAAACTAATAAAAGAAAAGGGATGATGAAAATCTCACTACACTGTGGCACTGCAGTCTCCATTTAGTAGACATGGAGAGAGGGCTGCAAATTTGCTAGGAATGGTACACACAGATGTATGTGGACCAATGTCTACGCAAGCCATGGGTGGATTTTCATACTTCATTACTTTCATAGATGATAGATCTGGATTCGGATATGTGTTTGATGAAACACAAGTCTGAGGCCTTTGAAAAGTTCAAAGAATATAAGTATGAAGTGGAGAAACAACCAAACATAGTATTATAATTCTTCGATTAGATCGAGGTGGTGAATACTTTAATGGAGTGTTTCTTGATTATCTCAAAGTAAATGGTATAGTCTCCCAGTGGACTCCTCCAGATTGGTATCTGAAAGGAGAAATCGAACTTTGTTAGACATAGTTCGGTCCATGATGAGCTATTCAATTCTTCCAGTATTCCTATGGGGTTACGCATTGGAAACCTCAGCATATTTACTGAATAAGGTGCTTTCCAAATCTGTTCCTCAAACTCCGTATGAGATATAGAAAGAAAGGAAACCGAGTCTTAAACACGTTAAGATTTGGGGATATCCAGCTTATGTCAAGAAAGTTGACCCAGATAAGCTGGAATATCGATCCGTAAAATGTAGTTTTGTGGGATATCCTAAAGAGACTTTAGGGTATTACTTTTACACCGATCATCGGGTGTTTTTCTCCAGACATGCTACCTTCTTGGAAAAGGAGTTTATCCTTGAAGGAAATAGTGGGAGCAAAATTGAACTTGATGA
Organism: Apium graveolens; assembly: GCF_009905375.1. Lineage (NCBI taxonomy): Eukaryota > Viridiplantae > Streptophyta > Magnoliopsida > Apiales > Apiaceae > Apium > Apium graveolens. The sequence continues at coordinate 160,549,613 of NC_133649.1, read as the reverse complement.
AGTTCAAGAAGCACAAACTACTACAGATCGAGTGGAAACACCTGTTCTAACTGAACAACCTTTTGTGGAACAGCCCATTCATAAGTCAGGGAGAGTGTCTCGCCAACCTGAGAGGTAATATGGCCTTGTCATTGAGAATGACAATGAGTTGTCGATCATTAATGATGAAGACCCTGTGACCTATAATGAGGCTATGAGTAGTGTTGACTTAGAGAAATGGCATAGTGCCATGAAATCCAGAATGGAATCTATGTATACGGTATACAAAAGATAGATTATAGCAGATGGCCAGGTGGAGACCTTTAAGGCCAGGCTTGTGGCAAAAGGATTCAAACAAAGGCAATGGATTGACTTTGATGAAACCTTTTACCTATAGCCCTGTTAAAATCAGTTCGGATTTTGCTTGCGAATGCTACTTACTACGACTATGAAATCTGGCAGATGGCCAGATGGTTTTCTTTCCAAGGGAAATGAAAACCTAGTGTGTAAGCTACTGCGAACCATATGTGGTTTAAAGCAAGCTTCTCGAAGATGGAACATTCGTTTTGATGAGACAATCAAAGAGTTTGATTTTATCAAAAACGCAGATGAACCATGCGTCTACAAAAGGGTTAGTGGGAGCGCGGTAACATTTCTTATATTGTATTGAATTAGAGTTGACACACATAACAACATAGCAGACCCACTCACAAAGCTACTTTACGAAAGTCACTTTGATCGTCAAGATGGGTATTAGATACCAGAGTGATTGGCTTTAGTACAAGTGGGAGATTGAAAGGAATATGTCCTAAATCCAATCATTAATTAGGATTTAGGAATAACTCTTTATGTAATCTGTTTTGATTTCATTGATATTAATAAAAGACTTGTTTTATTTTTATTACGGGCTTTATCTATTTAAGTATTTAAATAAGATATACCATAGTTTAGAGTAAAACTTTTTATGGATTATGATGAGATCATAATAGTGAGACCTAAAAAGATGATAACTCTAAACTTAAATAGTTCCTGGTTATAGGATTACTAACTGGTAATTAATAATCCGCAAAGATCGGTACATACTATGCTTGCTTCATTATGAAGGATGTCTGTTCTCATAGACATTTGTGTGGTGACACTATAGCTAGAATGTAGGTGCTTATTATAGAATAAGTTCACTGAACATGACTCGCACAGCTGAACGTTGTTCACATAGTGATAGTTATACAAGTATCCTTAGACTTGAGGTCATCATAATCATCTTGTGTACACTGAACTATGCTTTGGTTTAGTTCTTAGTCTCCAGGGACAATTATTAGGGCTCTTCTGGGTATAGGAATTTGTACACGAAGATAGTGTATGATCAATAAAGGATCTACCCCTTCTAGTGAAGGAAGCGAATGTTCAAGGCTGATCCACTTATGCTAGTTCAGAAATCTTTGGCCAGAGTGAATGAAATTAGAAAGGAGTTTCTAATTTGCATAGAACTACGTATAGTAAATGGTAAGCAAGTGATTGAATTAGATAGGCTTGACACGAGATCCATGCCTTGTATTTAATCGGGACATTGTAGGGTAGAAGGAGTTTATTGTACGGTAACTATTCACTGAATAGGTTCTTGGTATTCTAAGCAGTAAATTCATATTATCCGGATAGTCGCGATATGCTAAGAAGTATCCCTCACGATGTAGAATAAATGTGATTAATTAATTAATAATATTTAATAAATTAGAGAATTTATATAAATAACGATAAAATAGTTTTATTATTATTTATTTCTACTCCCGGCTTAATATTGAACCTACAGGGTCACACCATAAAAAGAGAATGATTTAATGGTGGAGGAATTAATTAATAATGGCTAATAATTATTTATTTATGAAATAAATAATTAATTGGCAAATTTAATAATTGATTAAATGAGATTTAATTGATTATAAATTAATAAAGAAAAGTTCTTAATATTATTAATTAAAGGATTTAATTTTTGGAAATTAAATCAAGAGAGAGAATTATTTCTAAAGTGTTTAGAAAAAGGATTAATGATTAAAAGGTGTTTTAATTATTAATGAGAATAATAAATGGGATAATAATAATAATATTTATGGGAAAATTTCAGCTGAAAATTTTGCCTATAAATACACTATTATAGACCCTATTTTATTCTAACCCACAACGAACCCGAAAACCCAAAAAGTTTGGAAAACCCAATTCTCTCCACCTCCTTCCTCCTCCTTAATATCGTTTTCTTGGTGGATACCGGTGGAGTGCTTCACACTTGAGGAGCAACTGCTAAGGATCTCTGATCGTTGTCTCCGAATTATTTTAAAAGGTTAGATTCGATCCCTCGAATTTTTATTCACGATTTATATGCTTTTATTTGGATTTTGTATGTGTAAAAGTGTTTTACCATGACCCCGCTGCGTTAAAAATCCTACAGTAAGCAAATCTACACGCAAATTTGTTTAGAAAGGATACAGGCATAGTAACAATTATGAAGCCAAGCTTTCAACAAGTACTGATGGTTCTGCAATCTGTCTGTTGAGTAGAGCATCAATTGAAGAAAGCTGGGATTGGCACAAGAAACTCTCTCAATTAAATTTTAATAATATAAATGAACTTGTCAAGAAAGATCTTGTGAGTGGATTGCCAAAATTAGTATTTGCTACTGATGGCCTTTGTGATTCATGTCAGAAGGCAAAACAAAGAAAATCTTCATTCAAGAGCAAGACTGAATCTACAATTCTTGAGCCTTATCACCTACTACATGTTGATCTATTTGGTCCAGTGAATGTCATGTCTATTGCAAAGAAGACATATGCTATGGTCATAGTGAATGAGTTCACCAGATACACATGGGTGTATTTCTTGCACATAAAAAGTGAAACTGCATCTATCTTGATTGATCATGTCAAGCAACTGGATAAATTGGTCAAAGATTCTGTGAAGATCATAAGAAGTGATAATGGCACTGAGTTCAAGAATTTGATCATGGAAGAGTTCTGCAAAGACCATGGAATAAAGCAGGAATTTTCTGCTCCTGGAACTCCACAACAAAATGGAGTTGTTGAAAGACAGAATAGAACTCTTATAGAAGCTGCACGAACTATGTTTGATGAAGCAAAGTTGCCAACCTACTTTTGGGCTGAAGTTGTGCAGACTACTTGTTTTACTCAGAATTCAACACTTATCAACAAGCATGGAAAAACACCATATGAGGTGGTGATGAAAAAGAAGCCAAATCTGAAGTATTTTCATGTATTTGGATGCAATTGTATTATTCTTAAGACTCATCCCGAACAGCTATCCAAATTTGATCTAAAAGCTGATGAAGGAATTTTTGTTGGATATCCACTTTCTACAAAAGCCTTCAGAGTCTACAATTTAAGAATAAGGGTTGTCATGGAATTTATCAATGTCTCTTTTGATGATAAGAAGATTATTGGACTTGAAGATTTCAATGATCATGATCAGCTGAGATTCGAAAATGAAGTTTTAAATTCTAATTCGGTAAATCCTAATACTGCAAACTCTGATGGATTAAACTCTGATGTTATTGAAACTGTGGTGACTACACCTAAGGAAAATGCACCTTTGCAGGGGGAGCATACTGAAGATCCAACCACATCTCAAGAAGCATCAGAACCTACAACAGGCTCTTCAAGTTCTGATGGGCCAAGTTCTGATATTTCTGGAAACTCATGTTCTGATATTTCTGGAAACTCAAATTCTGAAGGATCCAACTCAGAGAGCATAATTTCAGGGGGAGCATCAGAAAATGTTGATAGAGACAACATGGATCATGGGGGAGCATCCAGTTCTAGAGAAAACCTTCCATCTGCAAGGAAGTGGACTAAAGCACATACACCTGACTTAATTATTGGAAATCCTGATGCAGGTGTCAGAACTAGAACAGCTACATCAAATGAATGTCTTTATCATTCATTTCTTTCTCAGACTGAACCAAAGAAAGTGGAAGAAGCTCTTCAAGATGCTGATTGGGTGCAAGCAATGCAGGAAGAGTTAAATGAATTTGAAAGAAATAAAGTCTGGACCCTAGTGCCAAGACCAAGGAATAGATCAGTTGTTGGCAAAAAGTGGGTGTTCAGAAACAAAACTGACAGTGATGGCATAATTATAAGGAAGAAAGCTAGGCTGGTTGCAAAAGGATACTCTCAACATGAGGGAATTGATTATGATGAAACATTTGCACCAGTTGCTAGATTAGAAGCCATAAGAATATTTTTGGCTTATGTTGCTCACAAGAAGTTTAAGGTCTTTCAAATGGATGTGAAAAGTGCTTTTCTCAATTGAAAATTGGAAGAAGAGGTATATGTTGAACAACCTCCAGGCTTTGTAGATCCCAAATTTCCAAATCATGTCTACAGGCTTGATAAAGCACTTTATGGCCTTAAGCAAGCTCCAAGAGCATGGTATAAGACATTAGCTCAGTTTCTTCTGGAAAGTGGATTTAATAGAGGGACTATTGATAAAACATTGTTCTACCTCAACCATGGAAATGACTTACTTTTGGTGCAAATATATGTTGATGATATCATTTTTGGTTCTACAAATGACAGACTTTGTAAGAAGTTTGTCAAGCTGATGCAGTCAAGATAACAAATAAGTATGATGGGAGAACTTAACTATTTTATGGGCCTTCAAGTCAAGCAGAATGAAGAAGGAACTTTTATTTTCCAATCTAAGTACACCAGAAATTTGTTGAAGAAATTTGGAATGCAGGATTGTTCAAGTGCATCCACTCCTATGGCCACTGCAACAAAGTTTCATAAAGATACTGGTAAATCAGTAGATATTACTGATTACAGAGGTATGATTGGCTCTCTACTCTATCTAACTGCAAGTAGACCTGATATCATGTATGCTACCTGTCTTTGTGCAAGATTTCTAGCAGATCCAAGAGAACCTCACTTAATAGCTGTGAAAAGAATTTTCAAGTACCTTCAGGGTACAGCTGATCTGGGATTGTGGTATCCTAGAGAATCAGACTTTAAGCTAATAGGTTACTCAGATGCAGATTTTGCAGGATGCAAAATTGACAGGAAAAGCACATGTGGAAGCTGCCAATTTCTTGAAGGCAGATTGGTTTCTTGGTTTAGCAAGAAACAGAAGTCAATTTCCACATCAACTGCAGAAGCAGAATACATTGCTGCAGGAAGCTGTTGTGCACATATTCTTTGGATGAAGAATCAGTTACTGGATTATGGGTTAGAATTTTCTAAAATACCTATTTACTGTGATAATCAAAGTGCTATTGCTATGACAGGTAATCCAGTTCAGCACTCAGTGATAAAGCACATCAGCATTAGGTACCACTTCATAAGGGAACATGTGGATGAAGGTACAGTGGAATTGCATTTTGTTCCCAGAGATCAACAACTAGCAGATATCTTCACAAAACCACTGTATGAAGCTACTTTTACAAGATTGGTAAATGAACTTGGAATGGTTTCAGGTTCTTTCTCTAAATCTGCTTAGTTTATGTTCTGATACATTAGACTTTATGATCAGTATTTATAGATATTATTATCTTTGTGTATTATGTGCTTAAATTCAAAATTACTTAAGTGTTGATAGTTGTCTGATGTGAATTTCTAAACTCTGATAGTGATATGAATGTTTCTGTGACTATTCTATCCAATGAGGATAACTGTGCTAGATGCTGACCTATTAGTCTTTAATATACTAAAGATCCCATGTTTGAAGCAATTGTTTATGTGGAAATCTTTTAACACAAGCAAATTCTGATATTGAGCTTAGTTAAGTTTACTTTATGTATCTTATTACTAAGTCAAAAACTAGAATAGTGCTTCTTATCTGTTAAGTTCTGATGTTAGTAAATCTGATGGGTATACTAAGTGCTGATAAGCCTCACTTATCAAAAGAAAAAGAAAAGAAAAGAAATAAAAATCAGGTACTCCTTTAAGATCTAGAGTAAAAATGTGGAAGGGAAGACCCAAGTGCATTGCTGGTATTAAGTAATATGCATTAGAAAAGCAAAATAAAATTTTCTTGGTGACTTTTCACACTCTATGATTACAGGAGAAATACTCTGATAACCGCATAAATTCTGATAAGCAGTCGTGACTCACTTACACTGAGAAGCCACTGTAAAATAGAATTTCAAAAGATGCATAAAATGAGCACAAAATAGTTGAGGTGGACTCATGCATGAACTCATTCAATAGTAGGCTTCAGAATAATAACAGATTTAGAGTAAAGTTCTTAGTTATGCCTTATTTCTAAGATGTACTGAAGTGAATCAGACTTTACTCTTTGTCTGATATTTAGCTTAATGCACACACTTACACTCCATATGAATGATGAAAATTACTGCGGTAATCAATGTTATTTTAGATGAACAGTCTATGTGTCAGATTGTATAAATTCTGAGGACAAGTTCTGATGGAAGTTCTGATGATTAAGTTCTGATGAAACCATATCATTATTTGTGTGAAGAATTACAAGAATATACATTCACTTTTCGATTTAAGTAGCCATATTCTGATGACTTATAAATCCTGATAATAATCAAGTTTTGATGCTTACGTGACAGTATTTATTTACTTGTTTATTTTTGGTCATTCTTGAACGATAATATTTTTACAGAATATTGGTTAATGTGAGATAAAACAGTCATAATCATTATAGGTTAGTGGTTAGCGTGTATGTCTTGAAAACCTGCATGCGCACAATAATAATTATCATATCCCGTGCCCATTAACTCTGGCTTTAGATCTTTTACTGACTGTTATTATTACGCATCAGTCTAGGGAGTCGAGGGGTCATTATTTTTATTTGTAATGTTTAACCAGTCCTCGCGTCCCTTGGTATTCTATTGGCTATTTAAACCAACCATTCATTCCAGCCAAAATATCTTTCATTTTCTCACAAACTCACTCTCTTTTTATTCATACCAACAAAAATGGTCCGTTTCAACATGTTCCTGAACTATGAAACCTTTCACATCGAGTTTAGTTGTGATGAATGGCAACAGGAGTGACATGTCACCGCCATTCCTGACGAGCTTTGGAACTCAGTTCCACAAGAGGTTCACACAGAACTCTTGTTTTTATCAATGGAGTATCACCTCCATCTTGATAGGTTGGAAGAGGAAAGGAGAGAAGCTCTCCGTTAGCAAGAACGGATCATCCGTCTTGCAGTGCTCTTTGTCAGCAGCAGAAGGAGTTAGTCGTTAAGGCTTTTTAGCTTAGGACTAAGGCTGTTGATGTTATGAATCGTAGAATAGGACTATCTTGTAATTTTTGCATGTAATTGATAAATTTCATCGAATGTAATCATCTGATATATCAATGAAATTTTCTTTAATTGCAAGATTTGTTCTTTATTTCTCAAATTATGTGACTGTGCATGTTTAATTGCAATTTATTAATCTTTACTTCATCGACTTTTAATTTTATTTTGTGATGAATGTTTTGATTAAATTCTGTTGATTTGAGAAAATAACTGAGGAACAGGTTCCCATATCAGAACCTGTTGTTGTAGAAGCTGAGAAGGTTTCTTCTCAGAAAGATACTGTAACTGGGAGTTCTAGGCCCCTCAAAAGGCTTAGAAAGTTAAATTCTGATGATAAAGCTCCTACAGTGTCTCCACCCTTGAAGAAGTTAAAGAAACAGAAAGCTCATAGGGACATAGTTGAGTCAGATTCAGATGTAGTGGAAGCAGATAAGGAAGGGGATCAGAAATCTCTGATCTCAACAGAACCAGTTGTTATTGAATTACTTCCTTCTGCACAACCAGAAACTGCACAACCAGAAACTGCTCAAGCTAAAATACCTACACCTCCTATGTCACCTATAGTTGATCCAGTACATTCTGAAGAACCAGTTACAAGTGCTGAAATTGATATTCATAACTTGATTGTGCCTGAGGTTTTGTACTTGGAAGCTCCACCAATTCAACTCACTCCTCCAATTCAACTCACTCCACCAACAACATCAATTTTGGATGTTGATCAAAACCTGGCTGCAGATCAGCATTTAGAGGATGATGTTGAAGCCTCTATAGCCTCACATACTGCTATTTTATCCGAGGATGCTGATACTGCAGACTCTACAAGTTCTGATGTTGCTAATGAAGAAATTACTGGTGAAGTTGCTGCTAATTTAGATGTTGATGCAGCTGGTCCATCAGGACATACACCTCAACAAACTGTTCATAAAGCTGATTTAGTCAAGAAGTTTGTTACAGGGGAAGCACCAGTACCTTGGAGTGAAACTCCTAGAGGAAAGGAGTGGACTAAAGAATGGAACACAGTTAGTTTTGTTCCTTCTGAAAAGATTCTTGCTGAGCATCTTGCAAAAGCTGATGAAATGCTGATAAATGAAGATTTCAAGGCACAGCTGAGAGTTACTGCATTGAGTACCAGGCACCTTCAAGGTCAACACTCAATAACTCATGACAAGGTGAACAAAATTCAGAAAGCTCTAATCCAGCAAGATATGAATGTGAAACTTGAAAAGAACAGATTTTTCAAGCCAGCCTTTGACAGAATTGCCGACATTGAGAAAACGCAGGAGAAGCAACAAACTGAAATTGAAGAAATTCTGAAGAATCAAGCTTCTCACCAAAGTCAACTCAATGAGATCCAATCCTCAGTGGAATTGCTTGTGTCTCTTCTTTTACCTGCTGATGCCAAAAAGGGGGAGAAAGTGATTAAGTCCAAATGCAAATCTATTCAGACACTGAAAAGAAAGGATGATGGAAATGATGACCAGGGAAACCTTGATAAGGGTAGAGGTCAAGGTCAAGGCAAAGGATTTTCATCAAGTAAAGCTAGAATTACAAGTCAAGGAACAAGTTCTGATACTGGGAGAAGAATAAGTTCTGATACTGGTAAAAGGATAAGTTCTGGTGAACATTGGGAACTTGATGAAGAAATTTCAAAACAGTTATTTCTTAAAGGAAATCCAGGAATGGACTTTGAGAGTCTAAAGGAAGAAGAAGCTAGACTCAAAGCAGAAGGTGTCAAGACAAAATCTAAAACTTCTGTTATAGAAAAGAAATTTCCAAAGCCTAAGGGTATTGTGATAAAGGAAAGAACAAGTTCTGAGGCAACCAAGGCCAAATCACAAATGGGAATTGATCCAAGGTCCAAGGACAAAGAAAAAGTTGATAAACCTGTAAAGGTTTATATGCCAGTCATGGATGAAGAAAGAACTGATGATGAAGAAGATACTAGTCTTAGTCTGATTTCAAAGAAGATTTCTCAAACAACCTCTGACATGGCTCATGTTGTTCAAAGTCAAGATGTAGTAAGTTCTGATATGACAATGAAGCAAGCAACCTTTGACATAGCTCAAGTTGGCTTGATATCAGAATATAAGGAAAAGGAAACCTCGGACATTGCTCATGTTAAACCTTCAAAGATACTCCTACCAGGATTCACCAAAGCTAAACAGGCTCAACCTTTAGTTTTGAAGCAAGAATTGTTACAGGAAAGGAAGCAAGAGATAAATCTGGGTTGGGTAGTTCTGATGAAAGAAGAGTACATAACACTACCAATGATCCAACTTCCTTAAGTGAACCAGGTGTTGGAGCAACTCCTGAAAGATTGAATTAACTTAAATCTGTACAAATGGTTTGCCATACCTTCTTGAAAGAACATATCTTGTTATATTTTATGACAGATGGAAGGGTATACCAGATTAAGCAGAATGCTATACCACTGAAGTACTTTGAGGAACTGGAACATGTTATATTCCTACTTCAAGTGAAAGACGGATTAACAGATAGTGCTGCATGATATTTAAAGTCTCAAATTCAAAGACAAAAGAAGCTTTATTCTGTAAAGTCTGACAGCACATATTGTCCCAAGTACAGAGATCACAAGGGTGATATTGTCGATATGAAGCCTAACTCTGCTAAGATTATAACTACTTTTCTGGGTTATAAGGCTGTGGAATTCAATCTAGAGTCTAACAAGGCATATCTGATTAGACTAGATCAGGAGATAAGAAAAGCTAAGATAAATGATCTCAGAGCAGCTATTTTTCAAACTGGAGAAGATACAGCTGAATTGATAAATGCTAAAAGGAGGATGGTCAATGAACTTGAATATGCCGAGAGATGTTGGTTAAAGAACTATCTCAGGACAACTCCTGATATCAAAGAGATCAGAAATTGAAAGTGAAGCCAAGTCAAAGATCTACAACTGCTTAAATTCTGAAGGATATACAGACTGACGCTGTTATCAGAAATTAAAGATGGTAAAGCTGAAAGGACTGTAAGTTGTAGTTATCTAGTTAAATTCTCATGCATTTGTACTTAATGTTTTTGACATCATCAAATATCTGTTGAACTTGTATATTATGCTAATTTACAAGTTGGGGGAGATTGTTAGATATATTTGATAATGTCATGTGTAATATGATTTGTGTTTAGTTTTCAGATCTTACCTAACAGGACAAATCAATACTTAACTGGAAATTAACACTTATACTAAAGACAGAACTTAAGATATCAGAACTTAATTTATCAACATTTAAGTGATCAGAAGATATTTATCAGGAGATAATATCAGGACTTAAGATGACTTTCAGATAAGGTAGGCGGCTGATTGAAAGGAAAGAAGATCGAGACTAAGACAGAAAGAATTATGCATGAAGAAGGAATTCTATGAAGAATAGAATACTTGGAAGAAAAGATAACTGGTTGATATATTTTAGGAAGCAGAATTATATTCCATATCAATTAGAATTTATCTTGTAACTGTGTAGTATATAAACACAGGCATAGAGTTTACACTATAAGTGGTACGATTATCGAAGTTATTATTCTTTCTAACTCTAGCAGCTCTCGTGATAATTTGTTCATCACTGAGAGATGACAGTTCCATATTGTAACAGAGTTTATTGTGTTGAATAAAATCTGTTTTCTGTTACTTGAGTTCTTATATTCGATTTGATTGTGCTAAACACTGTATTTAACCCCCTTCTACAGTTTGTGTTGAAAGAGATATGTCCTAAGTCCAATCATGTATGAGGATTTAGGAATAACTTTTTATGTAATCTGTTTTGATTTCATTGATATTAATAAAAGACTCGTTTTATTTTTATTACGGGCTCTATCTATTTAAGTGTTTAAATAAGATGTACCATAGTTTAGAGTAAAGCTTTTTATGGATTATGATGAGATCATAATAGTGAGACCTAAAAGATGAAAACTCTAAACTTAAACAGTTCTTGGTCATAGGATTACTAACTGGTAATTAATAATCCGCAAAGATCGGTACATACTATGCTTGCTTCATTACGAAGGATGTCTGTTCTCATAGATATTTGTGTGGTGACACTATAGCTAGTATGTAGGTGCTTATTATAGAATAAGTTCACTGAACATGACTCGCACAGCTGAACAACTGATAAAGTTCACTCACGTGTCAGCAGTTGTTCACATAGTGATAGTTGTACAAGTATCCTTAGACTTGAGGTCATCATGGTCATCTTGTGTACACTGAACTATGCTTTGGTTTAGTTCTTAGTCTCCAGGGACAATTATTAGGGCTCTACTGGGTATAGGAATTTGTACACGAAGATAGTGTATGATCAATAAAGGATCTACCCCTTCCAGTGAAGGAAGAGAATGTTCAAGGCTGATCCACTTATAATAGTTCAGGAATCTCTGGCCAGATTGAATGAAATTAGAAAGGAGTTTCTAATTTACATAGAACTGAGCATAGTGAATGGGAAAGCAAATGATTAAATTAGATAGGCTTGACACAAGTTCCATGCCTTGTATTTAATCAGGACATTGGAGGGTAGAAGGAATTAATTATACGGTAACTATTAATTGAATAGGTTCTTGGTATTCTAAGCATTGAATTCGTATTATCCGGATAGTCGCGATATGCTGAGAAGTATCTCTCACGATACAGAATAAATATGATTAATTAATTAATCATATTTAATAAATTAGAGAATTTATATAAATAATGATAAAATAGTTTTATTATTATTTATTTCTACTACCGGCTTAATATTGAACCTACAGGGTCACACCATAAAAGAGAATGATTTAATGGTGGAGGAATTAATTAATAATGGCTAATAATTATTTATTTATGAAATAAATAATTAATTGGCAAATTTAATAATTGATTAAATGAGATTTAATTGATTATAAATTAATTAAGAAAAGTTCTTAATATTATTAATTAAGAATTTAATTTTTGGAAATTAAATCAAGAGAGAGAATTATTTCTAAAGTGTTTAGAAAAAGGATTAATAATTAAAAGGTGTTTTAATTATTAATGTGAATAATAAATGGTTAATAATAATAATATTTTATGGGAAAATTTCAGCTGAAAATTTTGCCTATAAATATACTATTATAAACCCTATTTTCATTCTAACCCAAAATTTTTAGAAAAACCTAATTCTCTCCACCTCCTCCTCCTCCTCCTCCTCCTCCTTAGCATTGTTTTCTTGGTGGATACCGGTGGAGTGCTTCACGTTTGAGGAGCAGCTGCTAAGGATCTCCGATCGTTGCTTTTGGATCGCTATTAAAGGTTAGTAATCGATTCATATGTTTTAATCACGATTTATATGCTTTTATTTGGATTTTATATGTGTAAAAGTGTTTTACCATGCTTCCGCTGCGATTAAAATCCAACATTGGTATCAGAGCATAGGTCGTATGCATATAGATCTGTGGTAAAAATTTCAGAATTTTATGTGCTTGTATGATTTAATTATGATTTTTACAAGTTATATCATGGATTAATTATGACTGATGAGAAATCGTTTCTCAGAAAAATTTTGAATGTTGATCTGGGTTCTACAAGTGTTGTAGATCGTCTGGGTATTTTTCTTATAATTTTATGATGTATAGATTATTTATTATGAATTTTTGAAGTTGTTGCAATTAAATTAGTAATTAAATAATCATATATATATAAATTGTTAGTATGTATTATATATCTGCTGTGTTGTCTGATGGCACGGAAAGAGAAGAATAGCACGGCGATCGAGAAAGAAAAAAAAAAAGGGCGGCGGCGACTCACAGAAGGAGGGAGGACCGCGCGTCTGCCATGCGCGCGTGGGGCTCACGCGCTGGGGGGCCACGCGCGGCGCGTGTAAGACACGCGCTGGTCAACGGGTCTGACGTCATGCTAACGTCATCAGATGACGTCATGCTGACGTCAGCACAGGGGTTTGGGCGCGTGGGGCGCGTGTGCGAGTGGAGGCGCGTGAGTCATCTTCTCGGGACGCGTGAGGGCGCGTGGGAGCTCAGAATTGGGCATTTTTGGTGCCGTTGGATTCGTCTTTTCGAGACGCTTCTAATGGTATATTATATGATATTTTAAGAAATTGTTTTTGTTAGGAATATGTGTATTAGTTTGATGATAAGTTAAGCAAAACACTTAAGTAGAAATCTAGTGTTTGTAGCCTCAACGGATAAGACCATCTTGGCTATCCGTTGAAGGAGTAGCCTTACTTAGTAATAAGTTTGGTATTATAGCACATTTCACTCTCTGGTTTCAAGCTGTAATTCTTAGATATTGTTAGGAAATAATCAGTCATGTTGACTACTAATGGATATACAAATAGGAGGGCTAATTGTAAATATTTCATGCCTTGTAATTTTGTATAAGTGAAGAAGTGTCAACGGATATTGAAGACCTTCAACGGATAAGAAACAAAGCTTCAACGGATGTCTCTAATGCTTCAACGGATAATATCCATCAACGGATAAGTGCTTCAACGGATAAAGCTTCAACTGCTAGAGCATCAACGGATAAAGCCATCAACGGATGAAAGCTTCAACGGATGCTCAGTCTCATAGCAGTTGATAGTGACAGTTAACAAAGCTGACAGAGGCACATGGATTGACAGAGATGTGGTAGCCTATTTCAGGAACAGCAGAAAAAGCAGCCGTTTTTAGTCTGGTTCAAAATGGAAAGTCAACAGAGAATTCCATATTACACTGGATAAAAATGGAATAGAAACAAGTGGAGAACTATTTTCTTATTGTACTTTATCTTTGTCTTCACTTGTAAACTTGGTGATATATAAACCAAGTAGTAGCTAGTAATTAGATGTGAATTTTCCCTGAGCTGTTTAGAAATATCAAGAGAGAAAATCATCTAGTTTGTACTAGGAAGCAGCTGTGATTTAATTTTGAATCACAGATTTTCTGAAATAACACATCTCTGGTGGAACAACAAATCCACCAGAAAAGTTTTTAAGTTCTTTGTGTTCATTACATTTGTGTTTGAATATATATCTGTCTGCATCAGCTCCAAGCAATTCACACACATTTGATCACTCAAACACTTAGCCTTACAAACTGCTCAAAACTTGAAAAAGTTTTGAGATTTACATTCAACCCCCCTTCTGTAAATCTCATTGTTAGTCCACTGGGAATAACAGTTTTGAACTGTTTATAGCTAACAGAGGTGTTTTAAAGTTGTTTTTGACTTTTTTTAATTGCTTTTAAATGCTTCATGTGATACATAGAGATGTATAATGCTTAGACCAATATGCTAGATGATATAACATGCCTACCTTGTCGTTTATTCATGTTTATATATGTAATATATGCTTAGTTTATCATGCGATGATAGATTTAGGTGAACTTAAATTAACATAAGGCGTTTGTTAGACAATCTAGTATAGTGAAATTGTTTCATAACCTTAATAATAATATTATGAATACAAGCATGAGATTCTTGTGTGTATGAAACACGTAATTGAATATGAATTTTCAATATGAGAGAAAGGATGATTCTGTCAACAACAGATTTCTATCTGTAAGAAAGGGTTATTGAGTGACGCCTCTTGACAATGCTCCACACGATCTGGGAATCATCTGATTATTGATTATTGATTTGAAATATTTAATTTAAAAGGAAGAATCTCTTTATAATATGATTATGATTGTAACGTAATATAATCCCTCTAAAATTAAATAATATCAAGTAGTAATTGGCCAATGATACAACGGGCTTGTGTCGGTCATAGCCTTCCAACATGATAGAAAGTAGTTCTTATTTTTAAATCATTGTCGGTTCGTGCTACAGCCGAGGGCTTTGATTTCGAAATAAGAAATAATTGTCTATTACATAGAGATGTGTACATTGAATTAGAATCTAAAGGTCGGTACGTGCCACAGCCGTGGGCCATTGGAGACTGATTCAATTGTACGGAATGTTGGGTTAGACTTGACTTAGAATATTGAGTTTGCCGTGCCACAGCCGTGACTCAAGTATTCAAGAGGCTAAAGTTTGATTAGGGAATAACATAAGATGTAATTGACAAGAGTTGTCTGCCTATTGAACATTACATGGCGTTTTGTGCCACAGCCGAGGTTGTGTAATGGAATGTAGGATCCCTATTCCCACTAGCATTATGAATGCTTAATTTTTCACGTAGGGGGTTGATTAAATTAGATAAACTAGTGGGAGCCACTTATGAATAAAGACGCGATTCATATAGTGTTTTGAAATGAAATTGAATATTTGCTAAGTGTTGTTATATGTTTATCATTTACAGATTTACTATATTATGTCTTCTGCACTATCACTCAGGAGCATACTAGATGCTCACAAGTTGACTGGTCCTAATTACGCTGACTGGCTTCGAAACTTGAGAATTGTTCTCAGGGTTGAGAAGCTGGAATATGTGCTTAACTCACCTAAGCCTACTGAACCTGCTAGCGATGCACATAATGATGAACATGTTGTGTATCGTAAGTGGATAGATGATGCAAATGTTGCTCAATGCATCATGCTAGCTTCCATGAACATTGAGCTACAGAAGCAACATGAGCATATGGATGCTCACACTATCCTAATACATCTACAAGAGTTGTATGATGTGGCGGGGAGGACAGCTCGATATGAGATATCGAAGGAGCTGTTCGGTTGTAGGATGTCTGAGGGATCATCTGTGAATGTCCATGTACTTAAGATGATCAATTTGATTGAACGTCTTGGATAACTTGGTTTTGCCATGGATGGGGAGCTGAGCCAAGACTTGGTCTTGCAATCGCTTCCGAGTTCGTTCTCGCAGTTTGTTGTGAACTTTCACATGAATAAGTTGGATGTCAGCCTGCCTGAACTCCACAACATGTTGAAGACTGCGGAATCGAATTTTCCCCCTAAGAAGAGTTCTGTTCTTCTAATTGGTGAAGGTTCCAATCCTAAGAAAAGGAAGAGGAACCCTTCCAAGAAGAAGAAAGTAGGTGAAGAAAAGCCGGTTCCACCAAAAGCTGAAGACCCCAAGAGCAAAGTTGTTTGCTTTCACTGTAACAAGGTGGGGCACTGGAAGAGGAACTGCAAGGTTTACCTTGCAGAATTGAAGAACAAGAAGGGTAGTGAGACTACCGCTTCTGATTCAGGTATGTTCATGATAGAAGTGAATATGTCATTAAATCAAATTTCTACTTGGGTATTAGATACCGCCTGTGGTTCTCATATCTGCAATTCGTTGCAGGGACTAAGGAGAAGTAGGACTCTTAAGGAAGAGGAGGTGATTCTACTGATGGGAAATGGAGCAAGAGTTGCTGCTGAAGATGTAGGATCATTTCATTTACATATGCCTACGGGAAAGACTATTATTTTTTCTTAAATAATTGTTATTTTGTTCCCTCGATTGTGAGGAATATTATTCTCATGTTAGACTTGGCTGAATTTTCGTTTATTATCGAGAATAATGAATGTTCTATTCTTAGAGATAATATTCTTTATGGACGTGGTACTTTAAATAATGGTCTGTATGTATGTGACATAATTTACTTCAGATTGAACAAACTAATAAAAGAAAAAGGATGATGAAAATCTCACTTTCTTTTGGCACTGCAGACTTGGTCATATTAGTGAAAATAGACTGCGGACATTGCATAAGGAAGGGTTACTTGACCCCTTTTGATTTTGAATCATATCCTACATGCGAGTCTTGTCTATTGGGTAAAATGACCAAATCTCCATTTAGTGGACATAGAGAGAGGGCTGCAGATTTGCTAGGATTGGTACACACAGATGTATGTGGACCAATGTCTACGCAAGCCATGGGTGGATTTTCGTACTTCATTACTTTCATAGATGATAGATCTAGATTCGTATATGTGTATTTGATGAAACACAAGTCTGAAGCCTTTGAAAAGTTCAAGGAGTATAAGTATGAAGTGGAGAAACAAACCAAACACAGTATTATAACTCTTCGATCAGATCGAGGTGGTGAATACTTGAATGGAGAGTTTCTAGATTATCTCAAAGAAAATGGTATAGTCTCCCAGTGGACTCCTCCATATACTCCACAGTTGAATGGGGTATCTGAAAGGAGAAATTGAACTCTGTTAGACATGGTTCGGTCCATGATGAGCTATGCGAATCTTCCAGTATTCCTATGGGGTTACACATTGGAAACCTCAGCATATTTACTGAATAAGGTGCCTTCCAAATCTGTTCCTCAAACTCCATATGAGATATGGAAAGAAAGGAAACCGAGTCTTAAACACGTTAAGATTTAGGGATGTCCAGCTTATGTCAAGAAAGTTGACCCAGATAAGCTGGAATCTCGATTCGTAAAATGTAGTTTTGTGGGATATCCTAAAGAGACTTTAGGGTATTACTTTTACACCGATCATCGGGTGTTTGTCTCCAGACATGCTACCTTCTTGGAAAAGGAGTTTATCCTTGAAGGAAACAGTGGGAGCAAAATTGAACTTGATGAAGTTTAAGAAGCACAAACTACTACGGTTCAAGTAGAAACACCTGTTCAGACTGAACAACCTTCTGTGGAACAGCCCATTCGTAGGTCAGAGAGAGTGTCTCGCCAACCTAAGAGGTATTATGGCCTTGTCATTGAGAATGACAATGAGTTGTCAATCATCGATGAAGACGACCCTGTCACCTATAATGAGGCTATGAGTAGTGTTGACTCAGAGAAATGGCAAGTGCCATGAAATCCGAAATAGAATCTATGTATACGGTATACAAAAGAAAGATTATGGCCAGGTGGAGACCTTTAAGTCCAGGCTTGTGGCAAAAGAATTCAAACAAAGGCAATGGATTGACTTTGATGAAACCTTTTACCTGTAGCCCTGTTAAAATCAGTTCGGATTTTGCTTGTGATTGCTGTTTACTACGACTATGAAATCTGGCAAATGGCCAGATGGTTTTCTTTCCAAGGGAAATGAAAACCTAGTGTGTAAGCTGCTGCGAACCATATGTGGTTTAAAGCAAGCTTCTCGTAGATGGAACATCCGTTTTGATGAGACAATAAAAGAGTTTGGTTTTATCAAAAACGTAGATGAACCATGTGTCTACAAAAGGGTTAGTGGGAGCGCGGTCACATTTCTTGTATTGTATTGAAAGAGAGTTGACACACATAACAACATAGCAGACCCACTCACAAAGCTACTTTCTGAAAGTCACTTTGATCGTCATAAAAAACAGGATGGGTATTAGATACCAGAGTGATTGGCTTTAGTACAAGTGGGAGATTGAAAGAGATATGTCCTAAGTCCAATCATGTATGAGGATTTAGGAATAAATTTTTATGTAATCTGTTTTGATTTCATTGATATTAATAAAAGACTCGTTTTGTTTTTATTACGGGCTCTATCTATTTAAGTGTTTAAATAAGATGTACCATAGTTTAGAGTAAAGCTTTTTATGGATTATGATGAGATCATAATAGTGAGACCTAAAAGATGAAAACTTTAAACTTAAACAGTTCCTGGTCATAGGATTACTAACTGGTAATTAATAATCCGCAAAGATCGAAACATACTATGTTTGCTTCATTATGAAGGATATCTGTTCTCATAGATATTTGTGTGGTGACACTATAGCTAGTATGTAGGTGCTTATTATAGAATAAGTTCACTGAACATGACTCGCACAGCTGAACAACTGATGGAGTTCACTCACGTGTCAGCAGTTGTTCACATAGTGATAGTTATACAAGTATCCTTAGACTTGAGGTCATCATGGTCATCTTGTGTACACTGAACTATGCTTTGGTTTAGTTCTTAGTCTCCAGGGACAATTATTAGGGCTCTACTGGGTATAGGAATTTGTACACGAAGATAGTGTATGATCAATAAAGGATCTACCCCTTCCAGTGAAGGAAGAGAATGTTCAAGGCTGATCCACTTATGCTAGTTCAGGAATCTCTGGCCAGAGTGAATGAAATTAGAAAGGAGTTTCTAATTTACATAGAACTGAGCATAGTGAATGGGAAAGCAAATGATTAAATTAGATAGGCTTGACACAAGTTCCATGCCTTGTATTTAATCAGGACATTGGAGGGTAGATGAGTTAATTGTACGGTAACTATTCACTGAATATGTTCTTGATATTCTAAGCAGTGAATTCGTATTATCCGGATAGTCGCGATATGCTGAGAAGTATCCCTCACGATGTAGAATAAATATGATTAATTAATTAATCATATTTAATAAATTAGATAATTTATATAAATAATAATAAAATAGTTTTATTATTATTTATTTCTACTACCGGCTTAATATTGAACCTACAGGGTCACACCATAAAAGAGAATGATTTAATGGTGGAGGAATTAATTAATAATGGCTAATAATTCTTTATTTATGAAATAAATAATTAATTGGCAAATTTAATAATTGATTAAATGAGATTTAATTGATTATAAATTAATTAAAAAAACTTTTTACTATTATTAATTAAGAATTTAATTTTTGGAAATTAAATCAAAAGAGAGAATTATTTCTAAAGTGTTTAGATAAAGGATTAATAATTAAAAGGTGTTTTAATTATTAATGTGAATAATAAATGGTTAATAATAATAATATTTTATGGGAAAATTTCAGCTGAAAATTTTGCCTATAAATATACTATTATAAATCCTATTTTCATTCTAACCCAAATTTTTTAGAAAAACCTAATTCTCTCCACCTCCTCCTCCTTAGCATTGTTTTCTTGGTGGATACCGGTGGAGTGCTTCACGTTTGAGGAGCAGCTGCTAAGGATCTCCGATCATTGCTTTTGGATCGCTATTAAAGGTTAGTAATCGATTCATATGTTTTAATCACGATTTATATGCTTTTATTTGGATTTTATATGTGTAAAAGTGTTTTACCATGCTTCCACTGCGATTAAAATCCGACATGTGTGACCTAACAATAGATCATTACTATATAAAATGAGACCAGATTCTAAAAAAGTATAAAAAGAAGCTTACGCCATGTATGTTGACATAGCAGACTGTCCAATCATTTTAAACTCTAGCAATTCAAGTATGTTCTCATGAAGTAAATATATAGTTCTTTCAATTCCAAAGATTTGAAAATCACATGGAACTGGTATCGAGTTTCCACTTTCCTTCATCATTGTCAATGCAAATTTGTATAACAGCCTAAAGCGAGGAGGCACATTGTCCTTTGGCTTCACAGAATTAAATGCATTATACATTCTTTGCACCTCACTCACATTCCGCGCATTTTTCTTTTTCTGTAAATAAATATTTAAGCATATAACCGGTATTATTCACTTTAGTGCAAATTTGTACAACCTCCTAAAAATAATGACACTTGGTTTATAATTAAATTATATACCTCGGAACCAGTAGTGGAGGTGTATATGATCATGTCTTTGGGCCATGCCAAAAGAGAACCGATGGCTTGCTGGACGGTTTCTATCTCACCAACCACAGAAATAGGCACCAAAGCATCGTCCTGGATGCTTCCGTCCACCCCAACATGAACAAATCCTGGTTCTAGAGGCACTCCATGAACCGATCTACTCATTCCATCTCCGTCATAAAAAATAACACCAAAAGCTACCTTGTTATCAATGCTTTCCACTGCCATTTCACATTTGCGAGGACCTTATAGTTTATAATTATAAATCAAAATAGACACTATCGGCTCAAACAATTTAATAACATGCAACATTATCATTGAAATCAATCAAGTATACACTGTAATTGTATACCTTTTGTCCCAGTGGACCAGGAGGAGGAATAATAACAACAAAATCTGCACCATCTTTATCCTCATCGGTCATCAATTCATCTTCCATCAAATCTTTTGCAACTTTCCTTCTATTCTTTTGTTCTTGTTCTTGTTCTTTTATCCCAGGACAACTTGTTTTTTCAGACATTGGTGAATGTAGATTGCCCCCAGCAACCAAAGCTTTCAACTCAGCAATTTGCAACTCAAGATTATGAAACTGATCTTTGGTAATGTGATTTCGTGAAGTTAAACTTAGTATGCTAATGAGTGATTATGAAGGTTTCAGATTGGAAAGAGATGAAAGCGTTCGAGATGCACAAGGAAGATTCCTTACTTTAATGAATTCTATCTCACTACTGGAAAGAATCATTCCTCAATCTGAGATCAATAGGAAAATCCTCAGGGCAATGCCAAAGAAGTTTGCTCCAAAGGTTACCATTCTGCAGGATTCAACACTGCTTTCGACTATGGACACTCTAATACTGTTCAGTGAATTGGAAGAATTTGAAAATCAGCTACGCAGATATGATGAAGAAGATGAAACTCTTCGTAAGAAAACTCTTGCACTTAATGCAAATACAGACGAATCTCCTGAAGATTCTGATGAAGAGATTGCTCTTCTGACCAAGAAGTTTCATAAATTTCTTGCCAAACGGAATGCCTCCAAACGACCTATGAAGTCACAGTTTCCAAAGAAGGACTTCAAATCTAATCCGAGCAAGGAGAATAAAACAAATCAAAGCAAGGACACTTGTTTTGAGTGCGGAAAGAAAGGACATTTCAAAAAGAACTTCTACAAGCTGAAGAACAAAAAGAAGGCATTAATTACTTGTAGTGATGATGAATCTGACGTGGAGATCGATTCAGATGATGAAGTGGCTCAACTTTGCTTTGCAGGACTCGAGGACAGTTCCAGTGACAATGATGAGGTACACAATGTAAAGTATAATTCAAATATATCTTCATCGATGTTGAATTTGCAGGTCTAGATTAAGAAGTTAAAAGAAAAGAATGCTTATTTAAAACAAGCATTGAGTGAAGTTCTTAGTGAAATGGATGACCCCATGGAGGAAGCCTTGGTTGCTGAAAACAAATCTTTGCTTGAAAGGGTTTCAAAACTTACTGAAGAAAATCAATATCTCAAAAATGAGATTGAGATGAAAGATGTCTGTCTTGAAGCTTTGAAGAAAGAGTCAATCTCTCTTGATCCAGAAATTGTCAAAAGAGAAAGTGCTCCTGATCCCCTGGTTCCGGAGTTAAAGCAGAAAGTGGCACGGCTTGAAAAGGATTTAGCGAAATGTTTTCATGGATAAGGAACTCTGAATGCTCTTCTTGGTGAACAAAAATCTTCTCTTGATAAAGGAGGTTTAGGATGTGATATAATCAAGAAACGTGCATTTCAAGGCGGTTACAAGCGAGCTCCTATGAAGTATAAGATGCCTTATGAGAAATGTCGAGATTGTGGCAAATCTGGCCACACTACATCTGAATCTAGATTATATGGAATCAAGGGCCACTCTTCTAACTCATCTCATAAATCGTCTGCTAGATATAAGTCTGCTAATACATCCGTTAATATTGTTCAGATGTGGATTAAGAAATCAGATAGACATTTATATAAGATATGTGATACTAACCAACCAGGACCCAAGGTTAAGTGGGTACCTAAGAGATAAAGCAATTTTTGCAGGTAGTATTTTTACATACTAAGGATGAAGCTTTTGTTGAGTTTAAGGATATTATTACTAACCTTGAAACTAAGTATTCATATAAGCTCAAGACTATCCGTAGTGACCGTGGAGGTGAATTCGAGAAGGATTTTATTACCTTCTGTAAATCGAGAGGAATTACTCATAAATTCTCAGCTCCTCATACTCCTCAATAGAACGGAGTAGTGGAATGCAAGAATAGGGCCTTACAGGAAACTGCCAGAACTCTACTGCATGAGAGTAAGCTTCCAAGAAAATTTTGGCCTGAAGTGGTACACACTTCCTGTTATGTATTAAATAGAGTACTTATTCGCCCTATATTGCTTAAAACTCCCTATGAATTTCTTAAGAAAAAGACTCCTAACATCTGTTATTTTCGAGTATTTGGTTCCAAGTGCTTATTCCACGTTCTATCTTTATTCTCTGAAAAACTCTTCTTATTCCATTTTCTTGAATATTCAATCAAAGAAGAAGACACATCTCATGTTTTCAGATTACACCTAATATTTTTCACGATCTATTCATATACATTCTGAAAACCTTTCTTGTATATATTTCTTGAATATCCGGTCAAATAAGAAGCCTAGTTTGAGTTGTAATCAATTTGTTTATTCTTGTACTCGTGTATTCATATCAACTTTGTGCCGGGTTGTGTTAAGCTTGATTTCAAAGTATAGCAAGGTAGCTAGAGGGCTAAGGAATAACAGTTGGCTAGGTAGCAAGTTTAGCTTGGGAAATGGTTCTTTCAAGTGCTATATTTGTAATCAAGGAAAAGACTGTAAGTTCTTTTATTAAAGTTGATATAATATATTCTCTATGCTAGTTGGCATAGGGACTTGGATGTAGGCCATAGACTAAGTATAGGGGCCGAACCAAGTGAAAACTTCTGGTGTTTTTACTTATTAAGTTTTTCAGCATACTGCAATTTCATTTCTGTTATTTACATTCTATAGTTAAAAGAGACTGTCCCATACATGTCTCATTTGTAAAGGGACTGTCCCATTTGCATAAGAGACTGTCCCATTTGCTTTGACAGTTAGAATATAATATTATCTATCGAGCCAATGAATTTCAAGAGATTCTCACTATTGAACGAGTTGGGGCGATGCTTTGACTTTCAATCATTTTTTTTTTCAATTTGTCGTAAGGGCGCGCCCTACTAGTAGTACAATGTGATTATTTTCTATTCGGCTAGGATGTTATCTTTATGATCCAACGATTGAGATTATTTTGGCGGTACAGGACCATAACTACCAAATATTTTGATAAGATGCCTCTTAAGGATATAATAAGGATATAATTAAAATATATATAAATATTATAAAATTATATTTGTTATTTCTGGATATTTCTAATATTAAAATAATTATTAAAAAATAAAAAAAATAGTAAAAAGGCTTGCCGAATCATGAAAAAGCATGTCGCGCTAATTGACGTCATGGCATGCCCATCTTGGCATGCACGTGCCGCTGTGAAATGCACCCTACCTACTAGTAGAGGTGGCCAGACGGCCGGTTTGACTCGGCCCGGACGTGAACCGGCTCGCCAAAAAATCGCTTGATTCGGTTCGTTGCGTGCCGGTTAATTATTCAACACTAACCGGCTGCAGAGGCGAACCGAACACGAATAAGCTTCCTAGAAACCGCGAACGGACCGGCACGACACGCGAACCGGCCCGTGTAACTCGTGAACGAATCAAAAACTGGTTTATTCATAATTCGGCCTGGAAATTGGCAAATAACCGGCAACGTTCACCTCTAGTTTTACTTATTTTACAGTTTTACTTATTTGCAAAGTCTGTTTGTATAAATTTAAAAACAAAACAAAAGAAAAAACAAAAAAAAGGTTAACAGAAGGTGGGTGGAAGGTGGCCAGGTGGGTGATTTGGATAAGTCAAGGATAGAAATCATTATTCTGCCGACTTCAACTTGTAAATCAAGGAGGAGGCCCGCAGTTATTCGGCAAGCTTCTCTTCGTTTTATTTGTTAAACCGGCCCGAACCGCCAGACTCGTCGGAACCGCCAGACTCGCCGGAACCGTTAAAATCGCTTAATTCGTGAGCCGTTCACGGCTTACCATTCTATCAAATCGGCACGGCACGGCCCGATTCGTATAGCTATATGGGTCGTTCATGACTAAAATAGCTGTTGAACCGGACCGCCGGAAATTTGGCCCGGCACGGTCGGCCCGACCGTGTGGCCGGCTCTACCTAGCCTCTGAGTTCATCCTGTCTAAACAACTTCCTTCAACATTGATGTATAAATCATGCAGTATCTAATTTTTCTTCTGACACTATTCTCATGTGGTCCCCTAACTTTATCTTACATTTTAGAATACGTAAGCTTGGCCAACTTATCAGTCACCCATTCGGGGCATCATTTATCTCCATCAATAAAGTACCGTGCATATTTTATTTCTCTATGGAAGACTCGCCCTAATAGCTCGTTCTCTAAGGAAAAATCCAACAGTGATCCAAAGATCCAAATTTGGGACAGATTACCCCAAATTCCATTCCAACAATGATCCCAATGATGATCCAAATTTGGATCAGTGAACAGTAGTGATCCAAGATCAAATTTGGATCACTACTATTGACTGATCCAAATTTGGATCACTTGATTTAATATAAAATAATGATTTTGTTATTTGTAATTTATGAGATTTCAAATTGATTTTTGATTATTTAATTATATAATTAAAAACAGAATATAATTAATAGTTAATAAAATTTATTTTTAAAACAAAACTTAAAATATAGAGAAAACATAATTTCATTAAAATTTAAAAATAAAAAATAAAGAGACACATATTGTAATTAGAGATTCATTAATTGAGCATTTGTGGGAAGAATATACTAATTCGGAAAATTAGTGTGTATCAATGATATTTTGTAAATTAATTATTGGAATAAATGTATTTTTCGTGAATTAAGTGCACAATTTTAATATTTTTATGTATATTGTTTTTTTATTTAATTAATTTATGAAATATTTTATATGTTAATAATGATTAAATGATAAATTTAAGATAAAATTGGTTAATATGATATTTATATATTATTATATGTAAAAATAATTTGGATCAGAAATTTGGATCACACTGTTAGAGTTGGTCAGAAATTTGGATCAGTTGGTGATCCAAATTTGGATTTTTGGATGACAACTGTAGATGGCCTAAGCTTTTAATCTTACAATCGTTTACCCACATTCTTTTTTTTATATATCCTTCAACATCCATTTTTTCTTCTCTTTTTCTTAAACCATTTAACATGCACAAGTAATTGACTTGTACATATGTTCTTGGTCTTTTTCATCTCCACAGGATAAAAAACTTGAATAGTTCTTCTTGTGCCATCTTCAGGTTCTTTTTATAAAAAAAACGACGAAAGATATTTTTTATTTTATGTACCATCAAGACGCGTCTTGCTCGTTTGCGCCTTTTATACTCATGTATCTTCATAAATGGCATGCCCTGCTCTGCTTGAAATACTCTATTGAATAATATGCCATGAGTATTCCATTCTGAGCTTCTTTGTATAATGTGTGATTCAAAAGCTTTTATACCATAATTATAAATCAACCTCATCAAATTATTATAAATACATTAAATGCCATTACAATTAATCCACGTAAGAGCACTCCTTCTCCTTCCCTTTTTTCTTTGATTTAGTAAATGTATGTGGGCCCACTCCTAATTGTTCCTTTTAATTCACAAATTCTATCTATAGAGAATTTGCACCCATGAGTTGATTTGTCACTTTGTTTTTTTCTTTTGTTTACTTAGTAGCACTACGGACCCCGCCAGCCTTAATAACCACCATTTACCATCGTCAAGTCATATTTCTCGGTCCATTAATATTTTTTTTCTTTACAACCAAACCATACTCAATATCTTTTACTTGTCGTTGTCATGACATCTTTTTTGCGCATCCAATTATTTAACCTTTGACCATGCATGCAATCTATTTCATGTAATTAAATAATCAAACTCATATCATCCATTCATTCTCCGTTTCAGGACGTGCCCAGCTCCTTTCTCTGTTGGTAAGACCATGTTTGTGATCCAAAAATTCAAATTTGGATTATCAACTGATCCAAATATTGATCAAAATTTTTGACCAATTCCAACAGTGTGGTCCAAATATTTAATCCAAATTACTTTTTTTATATAATAATATATAAATATCATATTAAACATTTTTATCTTAAATTTATTGTTTAATAATTATTAACAATTTATATAATATTTCATAAATTAATTAAATTAAAAAAATTAATACACATAAAAATATTAAAATTGTGCACTTAATTCACGAAAAACACATTTATTGCAATAATTAACATACAAAATATCATTAATACACACTAATTTTCCGAATTATTACATTCTTTCCACAAATGCTCAATTAATGCATCTATAAGTGCAATATGTGCCTCTTTATTTTTTATTTTTAAATTTTAATGAAATTATGTTTTCTCATTATTTTAAGTTTTATTTTTTTAAAAAAATTATTAACTATTAATTATATTATGTTATCAATTATATAATTAAATAATCAAAAATTAATTTAAAATCTCATAAATTACAAATAAGAAAATCATTATTTTATATTAAAACAAGTGATTCAAATTTGGATCAGTGAACAGTAGTGATCACTGATCCAAATTTGCATTTCACTGATCACTGATCCAATTTTGAATTGAAATGATCACTACTATTCACTGATGCAAATTTAAATTAAAATGAAATTTGGGGTAATTTGTCCCCAAATTTGAATTTTTAGATCATTGTTAGATTTGACCAAATAATTTATCAAAAAGAGTTACATCACCCTTTTTCTTTTAATCACAAGTACCTAAACTTTGCCTATGTAGACCCAACAATGTTAAACTGCGACCCCCTTTAGTATTTGATCACCACTCTCAAATGCAATCACATTGTGTATTAATGAACAATTCCTTCATTACGAGTCCCATCATATCACCGGAAATAGAGCACACTGAATGCTTCTATATTTTGTATTTTATTTTCGAGGCGTGTCCTAGGTAGACAACATGTTGCATACACGTGATCAGAAACTTCAACAAATATAATCTTTTATTTTGGTCCAAATATTGATCTTCCTGCTTTTCTCTTGTTTACCCCCTAGCGGGGAACGCCAAATAATTAAAACTCTTTTTTTATTTAATGGCACCTGCATGCTCGTGGATGTAAGTAAACAACCGATCTAAAATGCCTTTTTCGGTTCAAAGACGCATCCTACTACTTGTGTGACCCTTCCAATAACTAATGCTTGCAAATGTTTAGTGCACCCCCACTGTAATTTTCTTTCTTTGCGACTTTACATAAACAAATCCAGTACCTCATCAAATTCAATTTGTTGCACGTCGTCTTATTCGTACTACACCGAGCACACAATATGACGCCTTTTAATTCAATTTCATCCATAATTTTACAGCAGTCGATATGTATTTAGTAGAAATCATGTTATTCACTATGCATTGACATTTTTTATGTACTTCATGAATATCTTACATGGAGGGGCTTCTACACACATGGAGGAACTCCCTAATATACCATTTTTAGGTAAAAGGGATCACTCATTATTGTCCCAGAGCCGCACCCCCATGTAATTTTTCTTTAATTAATGTTTAAGTACTGAATATCTCCTTTATTTTGTAGCTTCAGTTTTTGCGTCTCCCTTGTGTAGAGCTATGCGAGGGCATGAGAGTTACTATGGGCGCTCTACCCCGAGGAGGCGTCCTCAAGCCCTCCGCTCAATGAATTCCTTCTTTCGTGTTGTTAAAGACTTTCCTGTCTTTCTCTTTTATTACCTAGGTTATGTCTTCCAATTATGTCATGTGGAGGGGTTTGCTCTTATTCACGGTGCCTCGCCCTGTAATTTTCTTGAAAATTAGGGGCACACGCGTTATATTAAGGCACTTCGTTTCTTTAATAACTTCTCAAGTTTCAATATTCTTGTAAACATTTGTTAATTCTTTGTAGTCATACCTCTCAAAATTTCATTTTTCCTTTAAGGACGTGTTTTGAGAGAAAAACACTTTTTCGAGTACCTAACAAATAGAGGGTGCGCCCTAGGAGATTTAGACGCTGCGCCCGGTTATTATTTTCTGGGTGCATCTTATCGTACGAAGGTAGATGATGGGTTATTTAAATTTGTAAAGATTCCCTTCTTGTTGAACCCCTTTCCTCGAAGTTCAAGATGATCTCCCGGAAATTATGCATCTTCTTATAAACTTTCCGTAGGAGGAATCTAATAATCTTCCCCAATCCAAATAATGATTAATAATTGACATGTCCTCCCTAGGATCTTCTTCCTGCACGAATTCAAGGAACGAACAATATGATCACAATACTTGGGTGTTACCTTGAGGGAGTTCTCTAAATATGAAACGTCCTCATAGACCACGTGTGGAGCCACCCCCAGTTATCCTTGTCCATCAATGTTGATTAGAGGTCATCATCTTTGAATAACCTTAAAACATTCATTATTCAGAAACAATGAAAAACCAATCTCCAAAACTGCCTTTAAGATCCAATTCGCCTTCAAATCTTGTTGAACCCCGCCGGCTGGAAAGCATCATCCACGGATCTCCTCGATGACCGCAGCTTCTAACCTTGTACACGGTGATAAGTTCATATTATTGCATATAATTAATACCTATTTTATGTCTGTTTTCGTAATTTTATTAATAAATAAATTGTTTTACTTTATTTTGTAGGAAAATAAAGAAAATCAGAATTTGAGTCGGAAAGGTGCAAATAGGGAAGAAGATGGACTATTCTTGAAATCAACGGAATTCGAAGATAAATAAAATACTTATTGGAGAAAAAGAAGGAAATGCTTTAAGAATCCTACTTTTATTCCCAGACTCAAACCCTCATATTTTCCCTATATATGTGGGCCTCCCCTCTTGTATTTTACACACCCAAGACACCCAATTAGTTATTTGTTTTGTTCATATTTTTATCATGTGTAGCTAAAGTTGTTTTCTAGGATGAAGATGAAGTTAATTTTATTGCTTTGATATCTTCTCGTTCCAATTATTTAATTCTCATGATTTTTATTGGTGCTTAATTGTTCAATTGAAAAAGTGATTTTGATATATTATTATGACCGGATTTATATTTCATAGCTTATGCTTGCTCCATAAAATTTTGATAGGTTATTGTTAGATAACAGGTTTCATAGTATATGTTTGTCTCGTTAATTTATATACATTATTTTTGTGAAGAAAAGAGAATTTATTTTAGGGCAAGTTGATATTAATTGTGATTGACTAACAGATTCAGATTCTTAGGTTTTCCATATTATTTGTTATTTGCTAATTAGGTTAAACAAATCTCATCTTAAATCTACTTGTCTAGTTCGCCTGATTTCAATTTTTAGGGTTTTGAAAATTCGTAATCCCTGTGGATCGACCTGAAATTGCTACAACTAAACATTATGCGCTTGCAGTTCTTATATTTTTACACATCAAGTTTTTGGCGCCGCTGCTGTTAGGATAAAAATACGCGCTAATATTATATGTAAGTAAACGCGTTTGCAAGTAATATAGAATTAATTCTAGTTTGTTCCCACAGAGGCTCTTTTAGGTTAATTTCAATCAATGTACTTATGCAACAATGGTATGGTTATTATTCAATGCTAAGATGATAACAAGTTGGTTTTGTTTATAACTAAGATTAAGTACGAGATTATGCTAAAAATAATTAACTAAGAGATTAAAAGGTTGATTTACGTATATAACATAAATATGGGATTCTAACTTCATTACTACTTCATTCAATAGCCTTTTTCTTCTGAACCTTAGCATGCAATGGTGATGACACTAATCAGACAACAAGAAACTAGTAAACGCCAACTTTCGTTGCACGAATACCCTACTACCAGACATTCACAAAAGAGATAGAAGCTGTATAGACACCAATTATATTGAGACCCTATATGTCTATAGAATTTGACAACATAACGGTTTAATGTGTAAGTTATCTATCGTGATTATATAGGGCAAGTAATATGGTTAAAATTACCCACGAATCATGCATAATAAATACATGAACCTATGCTAGTATGGCAAGTTCTAAACCTCTAAATTCATTATCGCTTCATTAGAGATTAACACACTATCTTATAAGTTCGTGACGCTCATAAGACGAATAAGCACAACCAATACTAGGATATCATACAATCACCGCGCACAAAGGCATCGAAACACATTAACCAAAGAAATCCATAAGTAAATCTGTTAGAACTCCACGATAACGATTAGCCCATAACCGAACTCATCATCACCGTGGGTTCCGATGAAAGCATGGTATAATAAATGAAGTCTTTATAAATACGAATAATAAAACCAAATACGTTAAACAAGAGTATAGGTTCAACAAATAAGAAAACTAGCATCCAAGATTACAACTTAAAACAAAGAATCACAAGAATAAACTAGATCCTCTTCACCTTGGTTGAATTGTGGTATACGGTCTTCTTACGTCTTCTCCTTAAGCTCTGGTACGTCTTCTTATGAAAAAAGATCTTAAGTTATCATTATATAGCATCCTTGATCAGCAGAGAAGTCCAGAAATCAATCTTCTATTCAAAACTGGATTCTTGAAACTCTACCTGATGCGGCCGCGCGCTTTCCTAGCGCGGGTGCGCTGTCCGTCTGTAACTGCGGCGCAGGCGTGTGCTATCACAGCGCAGGCGCGCTATCACAGCGCGGGCGCGCTGACCTTCTGTAAAAAAAATTGATTTCTATTTTTTTGGCTGGTTTGAGATGGCGATCCACGAGCTTACTTCCTGGACACATTCCTAGCACCAATTTAGCACCAAAATAATGCTAAATCTCCTAATTCTTTCAACTATGCCTGAAATGCAAAAACACATAAAAAACACAAGTAACTCGAATACGAAACACCAATTCAAGCCTTTATAGAGCATTCTAAATGGACATAAATGCCACTTAACACACCCCCAAACTTGAACCGATGCTTGTCCTCAAGCATAAACAGACTCAAAGAATAAGAAATAAAAATGCAAGAATGCAACCTACATGAATGCAGCGATCCCCTCAGAATAACTAAACCAACCAATGAGCAACATCTCAACAAATGCAGTTATTCGTACAAAATTCAATCGAATCTCATAAATCAACTCACAAGCTAGAAACGTGTGTGTGTGTGCATTTGCTTAACAGATATACTATCGCAACTAGATCAATAATCATGACTCACTACTCATCAAGGCAATCACAAGGTTATGGATGCAATAAAATCTAAACTCAAAATGACATATAACACTTCAGTTCTTATATCAGAGTTATTATATGAATTCATGCTTTTATTCACAACACATAAACATCACAAATATGCTTATTTGATCTTGCAATGAATGAGGTCTATAAAAGACTTATATAATAATACCCATGTAGCGAGCGTTAGGTTAGTGGATCCCGGACTATATAAGCCTTAGGTCACTAGGCACAAAGTCCCCTAAGAACTTAATAACTCGAGTACTAAAGAGCACACTCGTGATCAATTATGCATAAACACATATATTTTTTCTTTTCTTTTTTTTTTCTCTTTTTTTTTCTTTTTCTCATGATTTCTGAACGAGTGCGTTTCGCTCCATCTCGCTCAACCCTATACTACTTATACAAAATATGAGCTGGCTACTAGCCATTTGACACCTAGCCATAACAACTAGCAATGAAATCCAAAAATTTTCCCTCCAATTTTTAAATATCCATGTTATTTTACCATTAAGAGAATATCCTAAATTCTAAATATAAAAAAGTGAGTAAACCTCGACAAACAAATAAGACATGATCATGATCTAGCACTCAAGCAACCTATAAGACTTACTAGAAAAAAATATTGCTTATAGCAATCAAATCAACTCGATAGGACTTAACATCACTATACACGACATCACTACACTAGCATCAATATCACAAATCAGTTGGAAAAGTAAACTTAAGGGATCATGATATAATGCACATGAATGAAACTATATGCAACATACTATCATGCAAAATAAAAAAACTACTACATGGCAAATATGCAACTATATGAACTAAACTAGCATGAATTTGCAACTATATGAGACACACACAAACATATATTCCTTAACTACTATAGTTAAAAAGACGGAGAAGAGAGTTAAACAAAAGAACTTGTTGCCCCGACACAAATGATTTGAGCACAAGACCCCTATCATGCCACCTCTTAACTTTCTCCTTATACATTTTGTTATTCTCATACGCTTGAAATCGAAACTCATCGAGTTCATTCAATTGAAGCATCCTTTTCTTTCCAGCTGCATCCGTATCAATGTTCAACTTCTTCAAAGCCCAATATGCTTTATGCTCGAGCTCCAAAGGCAAATGAAATCCCTTACCATACACCAACTAAAATGGCGACATGCCTAGCCGAGTCTTATATGTTGTTCGATATGTCCAAACAGCTTCATCCAGATTCAAAGACCAATCATTCCTTGATGGGCATACAACTTTCTAGAATACGCTTGATCTCTCTGTAAGATACCTCAGCTTGAACATTAGTCTAAGGATGGTAGGCTGTAGTAATACGATGATTCACATTATACCTTTACATCATAGCAGTGAACTTGCGATTACAGAAATTCGATCCCTCGTCACTGATTATGACTCTTGGAGTCCCAAATCTCGTGAACATCTGCTTATGAAGAAAATTAAGCACTACCTTCGCATCATTCGTCGGCAAGGCCTTAACTTCAACCCATTTCGAGACATAATCAACCGCCAATAAAATATACTGATTATTGCAAGATGAGATAAATTGCCCCATGAAGTCAATTCCCTAAACGTCGAAGACCTCAACCTCGAGAAGCACATTAAGAGGCATCTCATCCCTCTTGGACATATTACCAACATGCTGGCATCGATCACACTTCAAAACAAACTGATGTGTATCCTTAAACAATGTAGGCCAGAAGAATCGTGCTTGAAGGATACGAGCTGTTATCTTCTCTCCACCATAGTGGCCTCCATAAACAGTCGAATGACAGTCTCGCAAGATCCCCCCCCCCCGTTTCGCTGTACGGAAAACATCTCCTGACACATGTACCACTTCACCTTATGAAAAAACTTCTTATTTGGAGTAGAAGAAAAATCTAGAGGCATAATATTACTCACAATATAGTTCACAATATCTACAAACCACGGTTCTTCCTCTTACACCCCAAACAACTGCTCATCGGGAAAAAACTCATTAATCAATGTCTTATCTTATGAAGTTTCACTTGGATCTTCTAAACGAGAGAGATGATCAGCGACCTGATTCTCAGTACCCTTTCTGTCCTTGATCTCTAACTCAAACTCCTGCAGTAAAAGAACCCATCGAATCAATTTAGGCTTTGAGTCCTTCTTCAAGATAAGATAGCGAATCGCAGCGTGATCAGTGAAAACTGTCACCTTCGTCCCAAGCAAATAAGATCAAAACTTCTCAAAACCATAGATAATAGCTAATAGCTCTTTCTCAGTAGTAGTATAGTTCAGTTGAGCACCATTGAGGGTGTTATTAGCAGAGTAGACCACATGAAATATGTTGTTCTTCCTCTGACCAAGAACTGCTCCAACTGCATAGTCATTTGCATCGCACATCATTTCTAAAGGTTCATCCCAATTAGGTGCCGTTATGACCGGTGCCGTTATCAAACTCTTCTTTAAGCTCTTAAAAGAATCTAGGTACTCGTCATCAAACTTGAATGGGACATCTTTCTCTAAAAGATTGCACAAGGGTTTAGATATTTTAAAGAAGTCCTTGATGAAACGCCGATAGAAACCCGCATGCCCAAGAAAGCTGCGGACTCCCTTAACATAAATTGGTGGAGGAAGGTTTTCAATCACCCCCAACTTGGCTTTGTCCACCTTAAGACCCTTACTAGAGACCTTGTGCCCAAGAATGATGCACTGTTGCACCATCAAATGACATTTCTCCCAGTTGAGAACCAGATTGGTCTCAACACACCTTTTAAGAACGGCGCCAAGATTTTGCAAGCACTCGTCAAAAGAATCACCGAACATAGAGAAATTGTCCATAAATACTTCCACATTCTGACCAATTATGTCAGTGAAGATAGCCATCATGCATCTCTGAAATATGGCAGGTGCACCACACAACCCAAAAAAAACCCTTCTGAAGGCAAAAGTCCCAAACGGACATGTGAAATTAGTCTTTTCCTGATCTTCTAGAGCAATGTAAATCTTATTATAGCTCGAATAGCCATCCAAAAGACAATAGTACTCATGCCCAGCCAATCTGTCAAGCATCTGATCAATAAAAGGAAGAAGAAAGTGATCCTTCCTTGTGGCCTTGTTCAGCTTCCTGTAGTCCATGCAAACTCTCCACCCCATAACTGTTTGAGTAGGAATGAGCTCATTCTTTTCATTAGTTACCACGGTGATGCCTCCTTTCTTTAGCACACACTGAACTTGACTCACCCAAGAAATGTTAGAAATGGGATAGATGATCCCTTCATCTAGCCACTTGAGAATGTCCTTCTTCACAACTTCTTTCATTATTGGATTCAGCCTTCTTTGTTGCTCAACCGTTGGCTTGCTACCTTCTTCTAGAAGAATTTTATGCATGCAATAAGAAGGCCTGATTACCTTAATATATGTTATAGTCCAACCAATTGCCGATTTGAACTCTCTTAGAATTCTCAAGAGTTTGTCCTCATCACTACCTGAAAGATTAGATGCAATAATAACATGTAAAGTAGATGCATCACCTAAAAAAACATACCTTAAGTGTTCAGGAAAAGGCTTAAGCTCAAGTGTAGGAGCTTCCTCAATAGATAGCTTGAGGCGCTTCGGAGATTTGTTCAGCTCCTCCAATCCCAGAGATTCAAAAGGCATATCCAGCCTTCACTTCCTAGGAGAAACATTCAGATATTGCAATTGTTCATTACCTTCATCATCTTCACTAT
Organism: Apium graveolens; assembly: GCF_009905375.1. Lineage (NCBI taxonomy): Eukaryota > Viridiplantae > Streptophyta > Magnoliopsida > Apiales > Apiaceae > Apium > Apium graveolens. The sequence continues at coordinate 160,513,949 of NC_133649.1, read as the reverse complement.
CTGAATTCCCCAACAAGGCCTTCTCTAAGGCATCAGGCCTTAGCATTTAATCAAGTTCTGAAGTAACCATAAAATCGACCAACTCCACTTTTAAGCATTTTGGAAGTGCATCTTTGGCTCTATTTCTCCTTAGCTCCTCTATTTTCTTTAGGACTATTCGCTTTGTAGTCACATTAAATCCAAAATTCTTCTTGAAGGATGAATAGACCTTTATCAGTACATATTGACTTTCTTGAAGAATCCTGTGAAGTGGCCACGTGATCTCTTTCCCTCCCTTGTACTTGAACACTAGCCTTTCAGGAAGATGTCTGTAGGCATCAATCCCTCTTACTTCTTCCAATTCTTCCAAGTAAAGGTTTATTTCAGAGAACTCCTTGATGTCACAGATGTATAAGAGATCTTTCTTATTGACCGTGGGTTCAGATTTGGTTAGGGTCTTGGATCTGAGAGTCACAAGCTTCACTTTCTTGATTGCTCTAGTCTTTGTTTTCTTTGGCTTGTTGAATATAGGAAAGTTTAGTTCAGGAATTGGAAAACTATCCCAATCTACTGGCTCATCCTTTGGAATTATGGGCTCACCATGAATATTCTTGGTTCAATACACCAACTTAAATTCTTCAAACACCATTGGGGGTTTTGTTGTCTGAGTTGAAGTTGTAGATAGGAATGTAGTCTTCCATTTCCTCATCACTAAAGTCCAATTTTCTTTTAGAGGGAAGCTTGTATCTGAATCTTCTTTTCTGTTGTGGTGCATCTTGCACTTTCGGATCTTGAGGTTCAGCAATTACAGATGGTTGTGCAGAAATCTCAGTTGTAGTCTTCACAGCTTGAAGTTTGGCCAAGATATCAGCTTGCTCCTTTTGTTTGAGCTTCTTAGAATCTAAGGCAGCTTGCTTCTTTTCTTGCCTGATTCTTTCATTCTCTTCCTTTTTAGCTTCTACAAACTAAGGGTGTCCAGCCACCACACAGATTTCCTTACCATTTATGTAGATCTTGGCAATCCTTCTTTTAAGTGCTGAATCAGCTGGATCTTTGAAAAATGTAATTGACCTAGCCAACAGCTTCTTCTTATCTGGCTTAGGTGTTTCATACACAATATCCATAGGATTTTTGTCTGAATACTTTGAGTAGTTTCTTTTAGGCTTCAGGATCAGATTTGCCTTTGGAGACTTTATGCACGATGTTTGACCCTTTTCCAGATAATTCAAACTCATTTCATTCACAGAAATTTGCTTGACCTGAGAGTGATGATTAAAGATTTTTTCTGGTTTCTGAATTGGTCCAAATTTCTGTTGAATTTCTGCATCTATTTTTCTCCATTTTACTTTTAGTTCCTTCTCAACTACTGCTACATCAGTCTTTAGCAGGTTGTAATTTGATTCCAGTTTTGCTGCTTCCAGATTGATGATGTCAATATTGTCCATGGCTGGTGACTTAGTGAAAGCAATTGTTGGCACAATTACTTTGCTGACTTGAATGTTAAGCTGTTTCTCCTCCTTACTTAATGAGCCTTTCTCCCCCTTTTTGTTAGCATCAAGTTGTTGAGTGGAAGGGAGTTGAGCAACCACCGGTTGTTGGAGTAGATCAAGTTTGAGTTTCTTGATTAGCAAGTATCTTGGCCATTGACTTCTCCACATCAGATAATCTAGAGTCCATGGCCTCAACCTTTCTATTGATTTCGGCTTCCTTCCTCAGTTTCTGAGCTATCTCAGTCATGCTGATTCCAGGAAGTCTAACATCCAACCTTGCTATGAAATTCTATTTTACTTCAGAAACTTTTTGCTTAATTTTATCCACACTTTGACTGTGTTGGAGAGCTTGAATCTTGTGCAAATGAAGAGCTTCAAGAGGTGTTGTAAGTAGTCTCTTTGTGCTGGCATTTGTAGATGTTTGAATGGCTGTTTGGGTGTCATGAATGAGCTTGAATAGTGTGGATTGGAGATGTGAGTAGGATCATTCTTTAGTTAGCATCCAGGCAGGAATATCTGCATCTCCCCTATGCTCATGCTGTCTTCCTCATCATCCCCACCAGCATCCCCATATGAGTCTTCATCCAGTTCAAAATCACTGCCAGTAGTTGAAGGCATAACAGTTATTGCATCCCTTGCTCTTTGTAGAGATTGAGTAGTGTGCACTAAGTTGAGCATCTTTTCAGCCTCCTCATTGCCCTGTACAGCTAGAGTTTGATAAGCTGTAGCAGGATGAGTAAATGTCTCAGCATCTAGGGAAACATAATCTATGACAGCTTGATATTCTTACTGAAATAGTCTCTTCCTTTCGGCATCACTCACATTCATTGACTCACTAGCAATGGTATCCATCCTTATCTCTCCAGTACATGCATTTCTCTCATTATCTCTCTATTTTTGCATCAAGGGCTCCCCTTGGCTTCCCCCCCACCTTCACTATCTAAGGTGGGACTCCCCTCACTCACTTTTGTCAGTCCTGAAGAAATGGACTGCATAGGTTCACTCATTTTTTCTCCTTTTGCCTGGGAGAAACCCAGGCTCTCACTCAATTCACTCCCTTCCCTCAGTCCTAAGAGTGATTGTACTACTACTAAGTCCTCTGCGCTTGTGATAATTGAAGAAATTTAAAGTTGTGCAGAGACTCCCGGCGGATGAGGAATATCCATAGGGGTAGTAGTTTGGCTAGCCGACGGATGACTGTTGTTAGGCACATCCGTCGGGATACAATCACTACTCGACGGATGAATGATATCCACCGGGATAGATTAAATGAATGATGTAAGTCATATGTCATAGGCCTATTTGTATATTCGAGGATTCAACTCAACTCAAATAAGAATATAATAAGTAAATAGTGGATCGACCGTCAGAGAGATCTCGCAAAGTAATATCTGTCATAGGATTCAGAAATAAGGTTCATCTACAGACTTGAGGAGTTAATTCACTGGAAGAAGTTCAAGAAGTTGATCATGCCTCAGTGATATAAATCAAGATCGTGGATTTAATCAAGTGACAGAGATCTCGTCAGAGTATCATTAATTACAAGGATTTAATCTGAAGAAAATCAAAGTGTCAAAGTCAAGACATGAAGAAACGTCACGGAAGTTAGTCACTCATGAACCAGACAGTACATCGAGTGTCAATGTTGAAGTGGTGGAATTGATTCATAATTCTCAGTGATTTTCAGAAGATATTCAGAAGAATGGATGCTGCTCAGGGTTAGTATTAATTCTCTATTAATTAATTAAGTCATATAATTTAATTAAGAAAATAAATTATATCTGCAAAGATTAATTTATTGATTAATTAAATTAATTAATTAATTAATTAATTCAGAATTAATTTTAGGAATTTTCAGAAGTTTAATTGGATTAAATTCAATCTTAAATCAGCAAGACAATTGAAAATGAACTAGCATGACAATCTGGATTGTCATACCGATTGTCATGCCAAGTCATTTCAATTGTCATACCGAAAGTTACACTAGGAAGGAGATTGTCTTGCTAGTTCAACTGATTGTCATACCGATAGTCATTGTAGTTCAATCAGATTGTCTTGCTAGTACAATTGAAAATCCTACTGAAAGTCTTGCTGAGCCAAAGAGATTGTCCTACCGATTGTCATTGCAGTTCAAGTAATTTTGTTGGATTGCATACAAAAAGAAAAAGAAGCAGAAGACATTCACTAACTGAAAAATACAAGAACACAGCAGCCGCCTAAGAAATATTTCATTGTTCTCTGCTGAAATTCAAAGATCAATTTCTAGATTGCAAAGTTAAATCCAATCAACTAGAAATCTTTATCTTGTTCTTGTGTAACAATCTAGCGGATCAAAATCCCTAGAACTTAATCTCAAATCGCGTTTAGCATTTGATTCTAATTATTGCAAAAATAGAAAAAGTTCATGTCAAATTTATTCTAGATTTGTGATAATTGATTTGAGATTAATACCTTGTAATCGGTACAGTTGTTGTAACACCTTTCAAGTTTAATAATATTTTTATTTAACTTGAATTTTGTTTCACATTTTTTATTCCGCATTTATTCGATTATTTGGTAATGTTTGTATTCAACCCCCCCTTCTACAAACACATTGGGACCTAACAATTGGTATCAGAGCCTTCTGATTAACGAACAAAACAAGATCCTAGACTTTTGTGATTTTTCAACTCCTTGAATTTTTATTTATTCAAAAATTCATAATGACTTCACATAAAGTTGGAACCATTAAAATTCCACAATTTGATAAAGAGAATTATATCATGTGGAAGAAGAAGATGCTATTATTTTTACAAGTTGCAAATCCCAAATATTCAAACTTGTTAAAGAAGGGTATAAAAACTCCGATGATTATTGAACCGGAGGTAATAATAGATGGTGTGGTGACTACTAAAGCTAGAACCTATCCAAAAGAGCCCGAAGATTTTACTCCTGCTGAGAAGGAAGAAGCCTCCTTGGATGCCAGCCTTCAATTAATATTAATTGATTCCCTTGATCCCTTGATGAACAGACATGTGATGAACTGTAAAAATTCTAAACACATGTGGGAAACTATTGAGGTAATTAATGAAGGCACAGAGGAAGTTAGGGAGAACAAGTTGGAAATCCTAACCTCTGAATATGAACATTTCAAATCAAATCCAGGAGAAGGAATTACTGAAGTGTTTGAGAGGTACAATGCGTTGATCAACAACCTGAACATCAATGGAAAGTATTATTCAATCAGGGAGGTCAACAAAAAGTTCCTTTTAACACTGCCAGCTCATCTTGAACATAGAATCACTGCCATTAGAGAAGCTAGAGATCTGAGTGAGATTTCTTTGGACAGGCTCTATGGAGTGTTAAAAACTTATGAGTTGGAGCAGATTCAACAGAAGGAAGTCTACGGGAAGGATAGAATGGTCAGCACATCTAATGCACTTGTAGCTAAAGGTCAACAACAACAACAATCTCAACAGTTAGAAAGAATGGTACAGTTTTCCAAGGGTGAGGAAAATGAGTTAGTAGCAGAATATGATCCTCCTACTACAAATCAATCAAGTGATGATTTTTATTCCTTGGAAGAGCTGGAGAAATTGGAAGATGAATCAATGGCCCAAATTGTCAAGAGATTCTCCCATGTCAGATTCAGGAGGAATCCCAAGCTTAAGTACAAGTCCAACTACAACGAATTCCAGAAAGGTGGATCTTCATCCTCTAACACCAGCAGTGGTGGATACCAAACAGGGATGGTTGATCGGAGCACCATTAGATGCTATAACTGCAATGAGTTGGGACACTTTGCCACAGAATGTAGGAAGCCAAAGCAAATAAGAAAGAACTCTGAAAGGGCTTATCTGGCAAAGGGAAGAAGCTGGGATGATACTGACAGTGAAGATGAAGAAGAAGGAAATCTTGCTCTTATGGTTGTTGATGGAAAAGCTTCATCGTCAAGAATAGAGGTAAAACTTTCTGATGCTGAAATGGTTTATCATCTAAGAGGTAACTTAGATTGTGCACGTCGTGATAATGAACTGTTAAGTTTACAGATCACAGACCTTGAGAAAGAGGTCAATGAATTAAGACTTGTGCACATTAATCAAGATAAATTGAAAGAACAGGTGTCTTTTCTAGAGAATAGAGTTGACTGTTATAGAAAACTCGAAACTATTCTCAAAGACAAGATCACCGGTCTTGAGACTAAGGTTAGAGCCTACTTCAATTCTTGTTCGAAGGCTAAAGAGTTCTACAGTAAGCAAGCTGTTAATCAAACATCTGGAATAGGTTATGATTACAATGCTGCTATTGGAGAATTAGGCATAAACTCCCCTCCTCATGTCTGTGCTAAAGGGAGGGAAGTACCACATGTGCTTAAGGGTGTTGATGAACCCCTCTATAAAGCATCAATTGCTGAACCATTTGATGCGACCTCTTCTGTTATTCAAGAAGAAATACGTGCTGAGGATCATGCTAATGAGAAGATTGTTTCCAAGTCAAGTGAGTCGAAAGTTCCAGTCAAAGTTGTGAAAGCAACTGAGACTAACTCAGACATACATGAGTTGGATAACAATAATGCCATGTCTACCATGCATAAATTGCCTGTTGTTAATCACTCTCATAAAGCATGTGGTGTTGCTAATTGTATGTCTTGTGCTTTTAATATGATGTATGCTTATTTTAATGGTAAGCATGTGTCTAATGATAAGACTACTCCTCGTCAGCATGTGAATAACAAGAAGCATGATAGGTCTAAGACTGCTAGTCCTTCTAAGGCAAGAAAGGAGACATTTGTGCCTAAGCTTAAACAGAAATTTGTTAAGGCTGTTTACAAGGTCAAATGTTCAGTCATTGAGGATGTTGAGATCGTTAAAATTAAAAATGTTGTTTTGCCTGACAAAGGACAATTCTACAAGTATGCCGGGCCCAACCAAGTTTGGGTTCCGAAGAAGGTCTAATCCATTTGAAGTGCAGGGCATTAAACAGGTGTAACCGGTAGTGTAGATTCTTGACAGTGGATCATCAAGACATATGACCGGAGATAGAGCCCTGCTATCAAATGAGGATTGAGAAAGCTGGCCCCCTGATTACCTTTGGAGATAACAGCAAAGGTTTATCTGAGGGATATGGCTGTTTGCAAGCTGGGAATGTTATCATTGTAATTTTGTATATTGTGCTAGGTTATTATCAGGAAGCAGTATCCAACATATAGCACCAGTGACGAGACTTGGGAATATTACGACATATCAAGCACCTGCTGCACATTACACTTGGAATTGAACTCTAGTAAGATGTGTACAAGTGTACTCCTGTTTGGTGAGTCAAAAGAGGAAGTCAGTGCACCACAGTTCATGGACTTTGCAGTTGTAGATCTATTGGACTATGCAATCTCTTCTTCACAATCTCACTTCAGGTTGGTATGAACTAGTATACTGCTCAAGCAATCGTCAAGGACATGGTATGGCACTCTAACTGCAGTTACAGTTTTATATGAATAAGTAGAGTCATCATATTTATAACTATCTTATCACTAGGCACAATCATATTGTTTTATATGTGCAGTGATATATTAGTTATGCAACATAACAATTAGTATCTAAAGTACTTGACAAGTATCGGTCAATGATATCTTGTTAACATTATGTTGCAGATATTTGTAAGCTTTTGACATGAATGAGAATTACTTAGACTTTACCCTAAGTGATCAATGTTTTATCAAAAACTCATTCATATTGAAAAACAAAATCAAACTTCTTTCTACATTAGTGATTTCTTATTTCATGTAAAATCTTTTGAAATCACTATTGTAAATCATTTTCTCTCTATTACCATATGTTCTGTGTTACAGGTTCAGTCTCCAATGACTTTCTTTCATTGACAGTCATGAGGTTGAAAACCCACAACGTCTATCCCAGACTGTAAAGACAAACACAAAAACAGAACCAACCAACACTCTCTTACCACTAAATATAGTATGAATGAGCGTGAGGGAGATAGTGCCTAGTGCACCACATAAGGAAGGTTCTGTAGTCAACCCAGTAGCTCTGTCTCCTACATAGATGAGTAGTATTTAAACCGAGACAACTGCTAGCCCCCATACATCTTCTCAAAAAGATGTAATGACTGAAAAGGCACAAAAACAGTTACTAGATTCATTCTCTCAACAGGGTGAGTCTATTGAATTTTGCCTGTCGGCCAAGGTATCCGATGTAGTGTCACCACTTCAAACATAAACAATTCTTGATGCACAAGGAGAGGTTACACACACAAAGGATGAGTTGACGGAAACAAGAGTTTCGACCATTTTAAGGTCTGATTCGATTGTTCAAGGTTTGTTAGCGGACCAATTGCCTTTACATGTGTTAGGAGAGGATACTGATCCAAAAGCCATATGTCAGTGGTCAGTGTCTACCTCCCCAGGCTTAAATCCCCTGGATGCATCTGCGGATAGTGGATCTGACATAGGTGCAGATCGGCAACTTGTTGACAATGATTCAGATATTACCTGATGAGTCACAAGAAAATGTCTTCACAGACATTAGAAGGGAACCTTGATCTCTATGCTAAATTCTTTGGATCATTGTTTACCTTCCCAGAATTCAAATCTGGAACCCTAAAAGGGAAACTAGCAACTTGTAGATTATGACTCAGATTCATCTGACGAGTTTAACAAGGATGGAGATTTGCGAACTCCCATTGCACCACCTGTGACCTCCTTAAGGATGGCTAAGGTGATTTTCCTTGCAGGTACAGCTGGATTATGGAGCTATGAGAGAAGAGTGATACACTTGTGAGAATGAGTGTAAACACGAGTGGAGAGAAGAGTGAAACACATGTGAGGTACACTAAACAGAATCACACACTCACAGTGAGGTAGAAAGAGAAACTACTTGTTATTTCTTTTCCAACCAAGTGAAATATGAGAAATCCTTCAGACGACGGCATACATTCCTTCTTTAAGGGGGAGATAAAAGCTTAAGTAATAGTTTGGAGGATTCCTCAACTAAGGGGGAGAAATAGCATGGAGGAAGAAAAAGATCCTAAAAATGTACACTACACCACACCATTGTTGTTTGTAACTACGGATCCTATTGTACGGGAGAGGTGGTAAACACAAGGTGATTTCCTAGTAAGGGAAGAAGCTGTTAGGGGAGTACCATTGGTTTTTATCTGCGGATCCTATTGTACGGGAGAGGTGGTAAAACGAAGGTGATCTTCTTTAATCAGTTGATTCTCATAGGGGGAGAAGCAAGAGATATGGGCTTCTCAACAGGAAATGTGGTTGTACAAATGAAGATGGAACTACTTGAAGATATGTTCAGTCTAGAGGAACATCTACTTGGAATCTGGAAAATGTTAAATCTCATCCAGAACTTTTCTGCTATTTACTTTGCATGTATGTTTATATCTTTTTCTTATTTGTTAGTTGAGTTATCCTCTAGGTATTTGTGTGTTATTATCTAACAAACAAATAGGGGGAGATTGTAAGTCATATGTCATAGGCCTATTTGTATATTCGAGGATTCAACTCAACTCAAATAAGAATATAATAAGTAAATAGTGGATCGACCGTCAGAGAGATCTCGCAAAGTAATATCTGTCAAAGGATTCAGAAACAAGGTTCATCTATAGACTTGAGGAGTTAATTCACTGGAAGAAGTTCAAGAAGTTGATCATGCCTCAGTGATATAAATCAAGATCGTGGATTTAATCAAGTGACAGAGATCTCGTCAGAGTATCATTAATTACAAGGATTTAATCTGAAGAAAATCAAAGTGTCAAAGTCAAGACATGAAGAAACGTCACGGAAGTTAGTCACTCATGAACCAGACAGTACATCGAATGTCAATGTTGAAGTGGTGGAATTGATTCATAATTCTCAGTGATTTTCAGAAGATATTCAGAAGAATGGATGCTGCTCAGGGTTAGTATTAATTCTCTATTAATTAATTAAGTCATATAATTTAATTAAGAAAATAAATTATATCTGCAAAGATTAATTTATTGATTAATTAAATTAATTGATTAATTAATTCAGAATTAATTTTAGGAATTTTCAGAAGTTTAATTGGATTAAATTCAATCTTAAATCAGCAAGACAATTGAAAATGAACTAGCACGACAATCTGGATTGTCATACCGATTGTCATGCCAAGTCATTTCAATTGTCATACCGAAAGTTACACTAGGAAGGAGATTGTCTTGCTAGTTCAACTGATTGTCATACCGATAGTCATTGTAGTTCAATCAGATTGTCTTGCTAGTACAATTGAAAGTCCTACTGAAAGTCTTGCTGAGCCAAAGAGATTGTCCTACCGATTGTCATTGCAGTTCAAGTAATTTTGTTGGATTGCATACAAAAAGAAAAAGAAGCAGAAGACATTCACTAACTGAAAAATACAAGAACTCAGCAGCCGCCTAAGAAATATTTCATTGTTCTCTGCTGAAATTCAAAGATCAATTTCTAGATTGCAAAGTTAAATCCAATCAACTAGAAATCTTTATCTTGTTCTTGTGTAACAATCTAGCGGATCAAAATCCCTAGAACTTAATCTCAAATCGCGTTTAGCATTTGATTCTAATTATTGCAAAAATAGAAAAAGTTCATGTCGAATTTATTCTAGATTTGTGATAATTGATTTGAGATTAATACCTTGTAATCGGTACAGTTGTTGTAACACCTTTCAAGTTTAATAATATTTTTATTTAACTTGAATTTTGTTTCACATTTTTTATTCCGCATTTATTCGATTATTTGGTAACGTTTGTATTCAACCCCCCCTTCTACAAACACATTGGTACCTAACAAATGAGTTTGGAGTGGAGACTATTGTAGACTCTGTGCAGATTGATGAAAATTTGGGCACAGATGTCTCAATAGAGTCAGAAAGAATTGGCAAGTGAGCCCACAAATCATCTAAAAGATGATGCTCACTTACTTGGATTTTTTGCTTCTCCAACATAGTTAAAGATGAAGAATTTGGGAGTGATGTATTAATCATGTCTACATCCAATGAGTGTGTGGGTGAATTTGGTGTTTTAAGTACTTCTATCACTAAAGATTTTGGTTGTGACTCAACATTTACTGGAGCCACATCAACCTAAATTTGAGATGGTGCAGTGACTGAGTCTATTGCTTCAGTTTGCACTGTGTGTGTTCCCTGTGCATCCCCAAGGGTTTTAGATCTTTTCTTTCTAGCATAAGTCTGTGGTGAACTTGTGTCTCTAACCCTCTTGACTTGTGCTCCTGGTTGGGAGCTTATTTCAATAGTAACATCCTTTTGGGAGGATGAAACTAGAAGTGAGGGTATTTCCTTATTAACAACCACAGTTTGTTGGAAAATTATGGTGTGGCTAGGCTTAGGTACACTCATCTCACCAGCCTTATCCTTAGGGTTTCTTTGATTTTCACCCTGTCCCTCACCTTGTTCACTCACCTTCACACTCCCCTCTTTGTGTTTAGTAGATTTTGCAATTGATTTCTTTTGAGAGAAACCAGAGGGGGCTTTTTTAGCTTTGGACTTTGAAATTGTTGTTTTGGTAGCTTGGGTAGGAATCTGTTGGGTCAATAACACAGATGCCATAGCTATACTTGAAGGCAAAGAAATGTGTGAGGTTGGAAGAGTGGAGACAGTGGTGCTTACCTCACTTACCTGAGGTCCCTCCATGATTGGAAAGTAAAGGAGGGGCACCTCTTTGTGGTGACTTTCCCTGTTGAGATCAACAATGACTCTCCTTTCTTGAACCCAACAATTCAGTTTGTTGGTTGGTTTCTCAACATCAATATTCTCAATAAGATGGTTAGCAAGTATCATAAAAAATCTAGCAGAATAGACACTTTTACCTCTCTTATTAAGTTCTCCTAACTTATAACCTAACTCAAATATGATCAAGTCACCGAGATTAAAGTACTTATCATTAACTAGCATATAAAGCATGTTAAGCATAGAGATGTTGACAGAATCAAAATTGCTAATTTTACTAGAAAATACTTTAGTTACCACATCACACAGATAGCTCCATTCCTTTCTAAGACCTAGCCTCCTAATTTCACTTAACTTAGAAATAGAAAGTGCATAGCCCATAGAATTTAGCATATTAACTATATCAGTATCTGTGTGAGGAACAGTAGCAGTGTTATCTGGAATTATAAAGCATGCTTTGACAATGTCATTATTGATGCAAAACTGCTTACCTTTAAGTGTAAAAGTTATGGTTTTGTCAGATGAGTTGTACACGGCAGTTATCCATATCTCCTCCACAACTTCACAGTAGATTGTGGGTGATTCCAGCATAGCATAACTGAGTTTACAGCTCTTCATAAAGTCCTTCATCTTGTGAAAGTCTCCAGACAGTGGAATCTCCTTATTAACAAGAGCTACAAAGTTGTTCTTTTCATAGATATATCCAGATTGAGACATGATTTTGACTACTGATGCCATTGTTAGAGAATTGGAAATTTGCAGAGAGAATATTTGCTTTGAAGAAGAAAGGAAGTTAGAACAATTGATTTGAGAATGATAAAAGAGTAGAGTAAAAATGAATTCTGCTTTTATACTATCTCGGAAATAAACTGTCAAAAATAATAAAGTGAAGTAAAGTAACCAATCAAAATAGCCCAAAATAGCCGTTTAAAAATAAATAAACTGTAAAAATTCAGTCACTTATCCGTCGTGTTATACTTACAAACTGTAAGTATACCCGATGGATAACGTTCAGAGTTTTAACGGCTAAGATTGAGACAATTCGACGGATGAGGATAAATCAATTATCCGTCGGGTCATAAAATAGTCCAGAAAAGTAATTGATTTTTATTAACAAATAATATTCGGACGGATGATCAGACTCGATGGATAATGAGCATCCGTCGGGATGTAAATTTTGACTTAGCCAAAATTTCATCCAAAACAGAAAAATCAATTAAGTTTCTGGCTGCATTAAACTTGCAAAAATATCTAAAATAATTCAAGAATAATTAAGCATACCTAACTCACTTACCAACCTTGAAAAGTTGAATTCATCAAGTGGCTTGGTAAAGATATCTGCAAGCTACTTTTCACTTGGAACAAAATGAAGTTCCACAGGTGCATTCATCACATGTTCCCTAATGAAGTGGTACTTGATGTCTATGTGCTTTGTTCTTGAATGTTGTACTGGATTTTTAGTGATGGAAATTACACTTGTGTTATCACAGAAAATGGGAATTTTATCCACTTGTAGACCATAGTCCAACAATTGGTTTTTCATCAACAAAATCTGTGCACAGCAACTTTCAGCAACAATATATTCAACTTCAGCTATAGAAGTAGAAACTGAATTTTACTTTTTACTGAACAAGGACACAAGCTCGTTCCCTAGAAATTGACAGGTTCCTATTGTACTTTTTCTGTCTATTTTACAACCTGAATAATTTGCATCTGAATAACCAGTTAGATCAAAACCAGAATCTCTAGGGTACCAAATGCCAAGTTTTGGTGTTCCCTTGAGATATCTGAAAATTCTCTTAATAGCTACTAAGTGAGATTCTCTAGGATCGACCTGAAATCTAGCACAAAGACAAGTAACAAATATTATATCTGGCCAACTAGCTGTTAAGTACAGAAGTGAACCAACCATGCCCCTATAGCTTGAAATATCCACAGACTTTTCGATAGTGTTTAATTAAAGCTTAGTTGCAGTGGCCATGGGTATTTTTGCAGATGTGCAATCCATTAATTTCAAACTTCTTTAAAAGATCATGAATATATTTAGTTTGACTAATGAATATTCCATCTCTAACTTTCTTAACTTGTAGTCCAAGAAAGTAAGTTAGTTCTCCTATCATGCTCATTTCATACTTACTTTACATCAATTTGACAAATTTTTTGCAAAGTTTTTCATCTGTAGAGCCAAATATAATAGCATCTACATAAATTTGAACAAGTATACTAGAGCCATTAATATTTCTAAAGAATAAAGTTTTATCAACAGTACCTTCTATGAAGTGATTTTCCAAAAGAAACTTTGATAAAATGTCATACCAGGCTCTAGGTGTTTGCTTCAGTCCATAAATTGCTTTCAAAAGATAATAGACATATCCTGGAAAATTTGGATCTTCAAAACCAGGAGGTTGACTGACATAGACTTCCTCCTCCAAATCTCCATAAGGCACTTTTTACATCCATTTGATAGACCTTGAAATTGGCATGGGCTGCATAGGCTAAGAAAATTTGAATGACTTCAAGTCTTGCAACAGGAGAAAAGGTTTCATCAAAATCTATTCCTTCTTATTGGCAGTAGCCCTTAGCAACCAATCTAGTTTTGTTCTTGACCACTATGTTATTTTCATCCATCTTGTTTTTGAATACCCACTTGGTGTCAATTGGATTCTTTCCTTTAGGTTTGGGTACCATCTTTCATACCTTATTCCTTTCAAATTAGTTTAGCTCCTCCTGCACAGCTAAAATCCAATCAGGATCCAACAAAGCTTCTTCTACCTTCTTTGGTTCTTCCTTAGATAGGAAGCTGCTATATAGACATTCTTCTTGCGTTGCTCTCCTTGTTTGAACATTAGAAGATGCATCACCAATGATGAGCTAAAAAGGGTGATCTTTAGTCCATTTTCTTTGTTGAGGTAGATTAGCTCTAGATGAAGAGGCCTCATTGTTGTCTTGATGTGTGATTGAGTTTTTATTTTAAGAAACTCCCCCTGAGTTTGTGAATCTTTGATTTGAGAAAGGGAAACTTTCTATAGGTGATCTATTCCGACTTTCGGCTTCTCTCAATGTTCTGACGGATGATGCACTTTGTGTCCCGATGGATGAAGCTGATTGTCTCCCGACGGATAAGGCAGATTGTCTCCCGGCGGATAAAGTATTTTGTAACTTGACAGATGTTGAATTATGTGCTTCATTAGTTGTAGATTTTTCTGCATTATCCTTAGTCACTATTTCTTGATCACTTTCATCATCATTGTCATCACTAACCATCTCCACATTATCAAACTTGAGGCTTTCATGGAAATCTCCATCTTGCAGTCCTTCAATCTCTTTGTCATCAAACACAACATGTACTGATTCCATAAAAATGTTGGTTCTCATATTGTAGACTCTATATGCCTTTCCCACAACATATCCAACAAAAATTCCTTCATCTGATTTAGCATCAAACTTCCCATGTTGGTCAGTTTGATTCCTTAAGATGTAACATTTACAGCCAAAGACATGAAGGAAATTTAGAGTTGGCTTCCTATTCTTGAATAATTGGTAGGGTGTCATGCACTTTGCTTGATTAACCAAAGAAATATTTTGAGTGTAGCAGGCAGTATTCACAGCTTCAGCCTAAAAATATGTTGGTAACTTTGATTCTTCAAGCATTGTCCTTGCAGCTTCAATAAAAGATCTGTTCTTTCTTTCCACTACTCCATTTTGTTGTGGAGTTTTTGCTGCAGAAAACTCATGCATAATCCCATTCTCTTCACAAAATGATCTCATCACATAATTCTTGAACTCAGTTCTATTGTCACTCCTGATTCTTCTTACTTTAAAATCAGGATGATTGTTGACTTGCCTTATGTGATTGATGATGATTTCACTAGATTCATAATTAGACTTTAGGAAATATGTCCAAGAGAACTTTGAGAAATCATCCAAAATTACTAGGAAATATCTTTTCCTTGAGATGGACAACAGATTGACTGGTCCAAACAAATCCATGTGTAGCAATTGCAAAGGTTCTTCAATTATTGAATCAAGCTTCTTTCTGAATGATACTTTGATCTGCTTTCCTTTCTGGCAGGCATCACACAATCCATCCTTAGTAAACTCCACTTGAGGAATACCTCTAACCAGTTTTTTCTTGACAAGCTAATTCATGGTTTTGAAGTTTAGATGGGACAGCTTCTTTTTCCAAAGCCAACTTTCATGTTGACTTACTTTACTGAGAAGACAAGTTACTGATTCTGTATTTGATGAGTTGAAATCAGCTAGATACACATTCCTTTTTCTCACTCTATCGAGAACCACTTTGTTGCTCTTTTTGTTTGTCACAACACGGGCTTCTGAATTGAAGGTTACTGAATTGCCCTTATCACAAAGTTGGCTGATACTCAACAAATTATGCTTGAGACCATCCACTAGGGAAACCTTTTCAATGATGACATTGTCTTTTGAAATCAAGCCATATCCCACAGTATAACCCTTGCTGTCATCTCCAAAAGTAACACTTGGGCCAGCTCTCTCCTTGAACTCAGTGAGCAGGGTAGAATCTCCAGTCAAGTGCCTTGAGCAACCACTATCCAGATACCAAAGATTCTTTCTGTTTCCCTGCACACATCAAAATCAAATCAAGTTGATTTTGGTACCCAAGTTTCCTTGGGTCCTTCCTTGTTAGCTTTCTTCTTTGGTTTCTTAGGTTTGATCTCATTTGACTTGGGAATTTCTGATTCATCCTTAGTCATTTGAGTTGGACCTTTGAAACCAGTCATTAAAACAGAATTGTCATACACATTTTGATAACAAGAAAAGGCATGCTATTTGCAAACATGTTATTCCAGTAAGGCATGCTAAATGGCATTTGAGGCATACTAAATGCAGTATAATAAGGATTAGGTGCAAATGGCATATTAGCAAATTATGCATTCATATTCTGAGCAGACATAGCATTCATAGGCATGGTAGGCATCGCAGTGATGTTGGGAAAAGAAGAGGGTGCAGACATAGGAGTAGGCATGGTAAGTTTGTAATTAGTAAAAAAATGATTAACACTACCACAGTTAACACAGATTTTTCTTGGAGCATATTTATCAGGTGTGTAGTTGTTATGCTTGTTAATTCCTACTTTCCCAACTCTATTGTTTTTCTTTTTAGCATCTGTTTTAACCTTAATCTTTTCTAATCTGTCATTCAATTGCTTGATGGACAGATGACCAACATTAACTTTCTTTTCCTTCCTGACTTGACTTGATTCTCCTGGAATAAAGTTCTTAGAAACTGAGCCATATTTCTCATTTTACTTGGCTAGCTTAGCTTTGCTCACAGGTTTACTCACAGCCGATGGATGTGGCTCTTTGTCACTCGACAGATAATCCTTTTGATTATCCGACAGATGATTTTCATCATCCGTCGAGTCCACATTTGTCAACAATCCTTCAACCATATTGGATTCCAGCTTCTCCTTACTCTTCTTCCAGGCTGCATCACAAAAGGACTCAATACCTTGAACTTTAGTGATTTGAGCATGGACATCTCTGGATGATTTCCATGCCTTAATCACCTCTTGTTCTCGTTCAAGCTGCTTCTTTAAAATCTCTTCTTTCTTCATGGACTCAGTTAATTCATCCTTAGCAATCTTACACTCAATTCTCAATTTTTCAAATTCAATAAACTGAGACTCTAGCACATTAGTCCTCTCACTTAAAAAAAATTATTTTCTTTAATTTTAGCATTTTCCCTAGTGAGGAACTTAAGTGTAACACGCAAGTGATATAATGCTGTGGATATGTCAATGATTGCATCATTACACTCAGCTTTAGAAAAATGTGCTAGGTTAGTGGTGATTACCTGATTACTTGAAGAACTTGTTTCTATTATCAGACTTGGCCATCAGGGTTAGGTTGACATAGCTAGTTTCTTCATCTTCATCCAATCCATCAGCTACCCAGTCATTTTCTTGTGTAATGAAAGCACTTCCCTTTTTCTTAAGCAACTCAAAATATTTCTGTTTATAATCAACAAGCTCAAACTTCTTCTTGCTAGAATCTGACTATCTACACTCAATGGCAAAATACCCTGCCAAGCCACATTTGAAATATTTAAATTTGGATTTATCCACCATGTTTCTACTTGGCTTGGCTGCTCCAAAATTCTTTTTGAACTTGAGCTTGGAAAATCTTCTGGATAGGAATGCTAAATGCTCATCAATATCATCCATGTCATCTTGGCTCAACTAATCTTCATTTTCAGCTACCATCCCTTTACCCTTACTTTCACAGACCTTTGATGTAGACTCAACAGCTTCTACCTTTATCTCTTTCTCTTTCTCTAACTCGAAAACCAGTGCTATGGACCCTCCTTTCTTCCGTCCTTTCTCTATCCTCTCATCTTGCTCAATTTCAAGCTCATAAGTTTTTAGGATGTCATACAATCTCTCCAAGGTGAACTCCTTGTAATCCTGAGAATTTCTCAATGAAACTGTCATTGGCTTCCACTGTTTTGGAAGAGATCTAAGGAACTTGAGATTAGAGTCTTTTGTTTGATAGACTCTTCCATGTAACTTCAGAGCATTTAGTAGATTTTGAAATCTACTAAAAATATCAGTGAGAGACTCACTTTCTTCATAGTGGAAATGCTCATATTGCTGAATCAGTAGCTGCATCTTCTTCTCCCTTACTTGCTCAGTACCATCACAAATAATATGGATTGTGTCCCAAACCTCTTTTGCTGTTTTACAGTTAATGATGTTATCAAACATATCACCATCAACTCCATTGAACAAAATGTTCATGGCCTTCTTATCTTTTCTGACTTGCTCAATATCAGGGTCTGACCATTCATGCCTAGGTTTGGGAATATATGGTTCATTTCCAGTTACACCTCTCATTGGTACATGAGGACCTCTCTATGCAATCCACATAGGCCTCATCTTGGGAAAGAAGATGTAGGTGCATTTTCACCTTCCAGTGGTGATAATTATCTTTGTCTAGAAATGGAATTTTAACTCCAACATCCTTCTTGTTCATCTTACTGTTTGTTGTGATCTTTACACTCTTTGTACTTCAAGAGCTTGCTCTGATGCCAATTGTTATTCCTAACAATATAACAAGAATTACAGAAGGGGATTGAATGTAATTCTGGCTACTTTTTCAAGATTTTAAAAACTGTTCTAACTGAATATATATAAGTGTTTGATTTGCAGAGTGCGGAATGAAAGAATTATATAAATCAAAACATAAAGTAATAAAAACACAAGCTTTTAAAACTTTCTGGTGGATTTGAATGTATCCACCATATATATATATATTTATATCAGTTTGAGAACTCAGTGTAGCTTAAAATGGCTCACAACTGCTTTACAAGTAGAACAAACAAACTACAGAGAAATTCTTGACAATTACAGCTTTTTCTATCTCTCTTTAAAATGTGTTTGCTTAGTTTAATGTTCTATTAGCTACACTTGGTTTATATATCAGCAAGTTTACATGACAATAAGACAAGATAATAAAATAAAATATATCTAGTCTAACTCCATGCTGCTTCACTACTCTATTCCAGGATCTTTAAATATCTTCACAATTGCATGGAAATGGTAATGCTTCTTTGTTCTCAAATTCCTGCTTAACAGGCTGCCACATTCCTTTTGCAAACACCCAACGCATGTGACTGTGTTGTCACTGGTAACAAATATTTGAATTTGATCATCCGTCGGGTACATGTTTGTCATCCGTTGGGAAGCTTTGTTGATCATCCGTCGGGTAGCTTTGTTGATCATCCGTCAGGAAGCTATTTGTCACTTGACTCCATTTCACTTATACATAATTACAAGACATCTCATATTTACAATTAATCAACCTATTCTGCATATCCACTAGTAGTCAACATGAGTCATATACTCCTACAGAATCTACACAAAGTTGTTTGCAGAAATGTGCTACAATATTTATTTGTTACATAAGCTACTCACCTGGTGGATGTCAAATTGTCATCCATCAGGACTATATTAAATCATCCGTCGGGACTACATTTGATTATCCGTCGAGTGCTACAAAATTCACTAAGATAAATCTACTAAGGTGTTTTGTTTAATTTATCATCAAGTTCACAACATATTCCTAACACGTATCACCTCTCATTTTTTATCTTCTCACTTTAATTATTGAAAAAACAAAAAAAAAATATTTGAAAAATCCAAAAATATTAGTTAGTTAATTGTTAAAAACCAATTTATTGTATCATTCATTCTTTCACATTGGATCACATCATCTAGATTTTCTTTTTGTATATATTATCCTCCATCTTATACAATTGTGGTGATTGTTGGAGGAAAGAGGTACGTATAATTTAGTATAATACACGTAGTATAGTGCATCCATAAGTGTTTACAATCTCATTCTTTGTGTGTTGCATCATCTAATCAATCTTAAGGGCTCCACCTCATTATAAGATAAGTTGAGGGATTTCATCACCCTTTCTTTGGCCCACAAATCACTAATTTCTTCATCTTGCATTCACCTACCTTAATAAAATTAAGTTGACATTAGCTCATAGGATTATGAGCTCAATCAGGAAGGTACCTAAAAGAGGAAGTAAATTTGGAATTATTCAACTTTTGGTGACAAGAAAAGTGTATCACTTACCTGGCCAATTTGGATTGGTGACTAGGCTAGCGGTTCTTTAATTCAGCGCCTTATTTACAAGGAAGTACCCCCGCTTACCTGGCCAATCAGCTTGAATAAATCTAGATTTATAGACTTTTTGGTGGCGCAAAAGTTAGGAGTTGTCTAGATTTTTTTTAGGATTACCCATAGATCTAAGATTTTTCTTTTCAATTTTTCAATTTTTTCTTGTGTATTTAATTATAGCTCTTGTATGCTACATGATTACTTGTCATATATGAAAAATAATTGGGTTCGAGACCATTCATCTAGATTAATAAAAAACTCTAACCTTTCATCTCCTAAAGTAGTAAGGCAACTCGATTTCTCTTCACCCACTAAAATTGAATCAAAAGAAGTAGAAATTCCACCTGTAGTCATGTCTGTCTCACTCAAAGACCATTGTTACCCCGCTCATTCCGCTGAACCCTCATGCATAGTCCTACCTTAAGTAACCGCGAATAAGTTTGAAATCAAACATCACAACATTAGCATGTTACCTAGGTTTGCTGGGGTAGAAGGAGAGGATCCATATCTTTTCATTCAAAAATTTGAGGAAGTGTGTGCTTTACAAAAACTCTAACAACTTAGTGAAGACTCCATTAGGCTCAGACTTATTAACTTTGCTTTAAAAGAAGAGGCTAAACAATGGTTGTATAGTGTACCCGTTAACTCTATTTCCACGTGGGAAGAATTTGTGTCTATCTTTCTTAAAAAATATTTTTCAAACCATAAGGCAAACAAACTTAGGAATAAAATCAACCAATTTCAACAAAATCGAAATGAGTATTTTTGGAAGTTTGATATATTTAAAAAGCTTTTGTCCAAGGGTCCTCAACATGGTATAGAAAAATGGAGACTTTGTAATAAAGCCTTAGATAGTCAAACCACTACTTTGTTAGAGTTTATGTGACAAGTTAAGTTTATGGATAAAAATGAGGAAGAAGCTTGGCAATTTTTTGAGGAGTTAGCTGAAAAAATAATGTTTTTGTTGTGGGAGTCAACTAGGGAACCCAATCTTGAATCTGAAAGATCTAAGGGCTTACACGTAGTTGGTAATTCTATTGCAACTGAAGCTAAGTTATCTACACTCACTAAACGTCTAGAAGCCTTAAAATATATAAAAATTCCAAAAAGTTAAAAAATGAAAAAATCCAAAATAATTAGAGATATTTTAGCTAAGTTGTCCATTCCACTTTTGTACTTTATTACTAGTTGGTGTTAACAGTTTTTCAAAACTTATATATATAATGCCTTGAGATGATTTGAACGTAGTTAAGTAAGGTTGTCTTCTTGAAACTTATGTCGAACAAATTTTTGCTTTAGAGTCCAATACGACACATTTGCACAAGGTCTTTGTAGGAAAGATTGTTTAGGGAAGTTTTCGATATCTGAGACATAGCCCACATGTTGAAATAATGTCGAATCAATTTTTTACGAAAAAAATAATATAAAAAGATGCTTGAATAAACTACTTCAATATCCAGTATTTCTCACAAATAAAAAAAAGTTTGGGATAATGAGCACAAGTAGTATAATTGACTAGTCTTGTTTTGTGACCTTTGTTACTCGAATAATTAAGTCTGTAGGGGTATTTCAAAACCTAGTTCCCTAAGACCATCTGGTTTGGGAGTCATTGGCCCAAAACTCGCTACATGGGTAATATAGAAAGCCTCAGAAAATGGACATTGCACAGTCAATTAGAAAAAAAAAGAAAAAAATTGTGAATTTTGGTTAGATACTTGTTTTGATAGAGATTGGGTCCGTTCAATATTGGTTAAAAAAGAGGAAATGTACTTCTCAATTAATTCTTCAGAGACCTACTTTCACGACACACCTTGGGATTTTCTGTGAACACTCAGAGTCGATATAAGTGGATTGTTGATACTTATATCCTGGCTATAATTAGAAGAGTCTTAAAGGCATGTATTTTCCTAAAAATTCTCGTGTTGACACCGATGAATGTTACTGTTGATGGAGTTTGGGATTTTCTGTAAACACTCAGAGTCGATATAAGTGGATTGTTTATACTTATATCTTGGCTATAATTAGAAGAGTCTTAAAGGCATGTACTTTCCTAAAAATTCTCGTGTTGACACCGATGAATGTTATTGTTGATGGATTTTGGACACTTGCTAAAGTATTACACAGATTTTATGGGCATATCTTCTGTAAACCCTTAGGAGACAACACTCCTCTTGTAGAGATCATCTATGAGTTTAACGGGTTGGTAAATATAAAATTTCCCGTCACGCCTAAGAAAAGGAGCATAGCACGGTTCTTAGTTAGCATTTTTCTTTTTGATTTTTCTTGAGGACGAGCAAAAGATAGTTATGGGGGCATTTGATAGGTTCATATTATTGCATTGTATTAATACCTATTTCATGTCCATTTTTGTAATTTTATTAATATATAAATTGTTTTACTTTGTTTTGAAGGAAAATAAATAAAGTCAAAATTTGATTTAGAAAAGGTGCGGATAGGGAAGGAGGTGGACTATTCTTGAAGTCAATGGACTTGGAAGATAAATAGAATACTTATTGGAGAAGAAGAAGGAAATACTTTAAGAATCCTACTTGTATTCCAAGACCCAAACCCTCATATTTTCCTTATATATATGGGTCTCCTCTCTTGTATTTTACACATCCAACACACCCCAAGACACCCAATTAGTTATTTATTTTGTTTATCTTTTTATCATGTGTCGCTAAAGTTTTTTCCTAGGATGAAGATGAAGTTAATTTTATTGCTTTGATATCTTCTCGTTCCTATTATTTGATTCTCATAATTTTTCTTGGTGCTTAATAGTTCAATTGATAAAGTGATTTTTATATATTATTGTTACCAAATTTATTTTTCATAGCCTATGCTTGCTCCATGAAGTTTTGATGGTTTTTTGTTATATAACAAGTTTCATAGTATATGCTTGTCTCGTTAATTGATATACGTTATTTTTGTGAAGAAAAAAGAATTTATTTTTGGGTGGGTTGATATTAATTGTGATTGACTAAGGGATTCGGATTCCTAGGTTTTCCATATTATTTGTTATTTTCTAATTAGGTTAAATAAATCTCATCTCAAATCTATTTGTGTAGTTCGCCTGATTTAAATTATTAGGGTTTTGAAAATTCGCAGTCTCTGTGGATCGACCTGTAATTGCTACAACTAAATACTGTGTGCTTGCAATTCTTATATTTTTACACATCATGCGGCTATCCTTCAGATTTTATTGTAAAAGAACCTTAATCATGATGAGACATCTCTTCCTCCTAAGATTATGATCTTGATCCGCACCCCTCCTTCTAGTGCCATTTTGTTGATGGAGGAATTTGGTAACAACAAAATTTGAGATTCGTCGCCGGAATCAAGATCTACGATGGTGGTTTTTCGCCTGAAATGTGAGTGGAGTATGGTGGTGTGATGAATTGGGGGCTGAGATTGTTTAGGTTTGGTGGTAGCTCCTTAAGGCTCTCGCTTCCAATCCCTTATAATTTACCTATGTATCCTTATTTATAGGGAATCAAGCCAACGTACTTCTTGGGGAACAAGAAACCTAATGGCTTAGATTTCTCATCCGGAGGCCCCGTAGAAAACCCACTGGAAACCGTCTTCTACTAGCTTCAGGAATGTCCGCCGATGAGGCTCAACCACGAAGGCCCAAGGCTCGTCCACGGCTTCGAGACTTCGCGGATAAGGCATCTCCCTGGTCGAGGATAACCTCCACTACCAGCTATTTCTCTAGTCCGCGGAAGCAGGTATAGCCATGGTTCACCCCAAATGTTAGACGCATCCTAGTCCCCCGGATAAGGAATGCCTACAAGATTGCAGGACAAGTGATCCCAAACTTTTGGGTGCAAAGTGCAGGATACTCCGAAGTCTCTCAACGAGTACACCCTTTGACTACAGTGACAGAGCTCCCAAAGCACACTCTAAAGTTTACCCCACATCCCCAATGAGGACACTCATTGACTACTGGAGAAGGTCTTCCATCTAGGCATACCCCTAGAGGTCTCTGACCACAGACACCGCCTTCCTATGGTTGCATTACAGGAAGGAGTTCTTTAATAGAGTACTTGCAAAAAATATGTTAGTAAAAATCTTCCATTTTTCTCCTGAAGCATCCAAAGAGTCCGTCCAAGTAGCATGTCAAAGTTGCATTATGTGCCAAGTAGAATCTAAGGGCGCGTCCAAATATTTATGTATGTAGGCGCCACCTTGTGTCATTAGCTTTTTTTATCATTCTAAATTATAGGGCGCGCCCTAACTTATTCAACGGTTAGGGCTCGCCTTAACCACCTCCAAGTAAATCCAATGTGTGAATCTGTCAAAGTAATCATGTCGGAGCAATCCGTCCAAGGAATCTGTCAATCAAACATTTAGGGCTCGCCCTAACTTGTCCAAAGATAAGGGCTTGCCCTGACCTTTCCAAGGATTTTGGCGCGCCAACCTGTCCAAGGTTTTTGGCTTGTACCAACCTGCCCAAGGGTTTTGGCTCGTGCTAACCCGTTCGCGAAAACCCATTTTCTTGGCATCTGCTTAAATTGAGTTATGTTGACCCGACTTTGATCTGGATATCTCTTCAACCAAATTTTGGCTATAACATTTATATTTCATTTTCCTATTTTCAAATTTCATCTTTTTAATTCTTTACTTATGTATTAAAATATTATAGTTAATTATCTAATTTCTAATTAATAGTTATAAGTTATAAGTTATAATTTACCATACATATTAGCAACTTATAATTAAAAATTTTATCATATTTGAATTTTAATTTTTTTAAATATTTTAATTATCCATACCCTTTATTAATAATTGAAACTATATTAGTAATACAAATTAAATAATCCATATAATTTATGTAAATAATATTTATTTTTAAATTTTCACTTTTTTATTTTATATTCATGTATTAAAATTATTAATTCATGAATTTGTATTTATATTTTAATTTTATTTCAAAAAAAATACTTACCTGATAAGTTATATGTTAGGTCACACACACTGTAGAGGGGGAAGAATACAGTGTATAGCACAATCAAATCGAATTCTAATAACACAAGTAACAGAAAATAGACTTTATTCAAAGCAATAAATTCTGTTACAGTATGGAACTGTCCTCTCTCAGTGATGAACAAATATCACGAGAGCTGCTAGGGTTAGAATGAATAATATTCTCGATAATGATAACACTTATAGTGTAAATCCTATGTCTGTGTTTATATACTACACAGTTACAAGATAATTGCTAATTGATATGGAGTATAATTCTGCTTCCTAAAATATATCAATCAGATATCTTTTCTTCCAAGTATTCTATTCTTCATAGAATTCCTTCTTCATGCATATATCTTCTTACGTTTGTCTTGATCTTCTTTTCCTTTCAATCAGCCGCCTTCCTTATCTGAACGTTTCCTTTAAGTCCTGATATTATCTTCTGATAAATATCTTCTAAAACTTAAGTACTGATAACTTAAGTTCTGACTTCAGTATAAGTGCTGATTTCAGTTATTTGTCCTGTTTAAGTAAGATCTGAAAACTAAACATAAATCATATTAGTCATGACATTATAAAATATATCTAACAATCTCCCCCAACTTGTAAATTAGCATAATATACAAGTTTAACAGATATTTGATGATGTCAAAAATATTAAGTACAAATGCATGAGAATTTGACTAGATAACTACAACTTACAGTCCTTAAAGCTTTACCAATTTTAACTACTGATAACAACTTCAGTCTGTATTCATATCAGAATTTGAGCAGTTGTAGATCTTGACTTGGCTTCACTTTCTGATCTCTCTGATGTCAGGAGTTGTTCTGAGATAGTTCTTTAACAAACATCTCTCAGCATATCTGAGTTCATCAATCATCCTCCTTTTAACACCTTTAAGTTCTGCAGAATCTTCACCAGTTTGAAAGATAGCAGCCCTGAGATCACTAATTCTAGCTTTCCTTATGTCCTGATCCAGTCTGATCAAATATGCCTTGTTAGACTCAAGATTGAATTCTACAGCCTTGTAACCCAGAAAGGTAGTTATAATCTTAGCAGAGTTAGGCTTCATCTCAACAATATCACCCTTGTGATCTCTGTACCTTGGAAGATATGTACTGTCAGACTTTACAGAATAAAGCCTTTTCTGTCTCTGAATTTGATTCTTCAAATAGTTTGCAGCACTTTCTGTTATTCTGTCATTCACTTGAAGTAAGAATAATACATGTTCCAATTCTTCAAAATACTTCAGTGGAATAGCATTTTCCCTTATATGATAAACCCTACCATCTATCATGAAGTACAACAAGCTGTGTTCTTTCAAGTAGGTATGGTAAACCATCTGTACGGATTCTAGTTGATTCAATCTTTCAGGAGTTGCTCCAATACCTGGTTCACTTAAGGAAGTTGGATCATTGGTTGTGTTCTGTACTCTTCTTTCATCAGCACTACCCAATCCAGATTTATCTCTTATTTCCTTTCCAGTAACCATTCTTGCTTCAAAACCACTTGATGCAGTCTTCAAAGGTTGAGTCTGTTTGGCTTTGGTGAATCCTGGTAGGAGTAACTTTGAAGGTTTAACATGAGCAATGTCAGAGGTTTCCTTTTCCTTATCTTCTGATATCAAGTCAACTTGAGCTATGTCAGAGGTTGTCTTAGAAATCTTCCTTGAAGTCAGAGTAAGATCAACATCTTCAACAGTAATTTCTTCATCCATAGGAGGCACATAAACCTTTATAAGTTAACCAACTTTTTCTTTGCCCTTGGACCTTGGATCTATCTGCAATTGGGATTCTAAGATCAAAACCGGGTTTTGATAACCAGGTAAACGGGTCGGTAACCGGGTCGGGACGAACCGCTGGTTTCTAGGATGAACCTAGTTTCCGGTGGCCGCCGCCGGACTCCGGCGACCTTAGTCTTCCCGCAACTATGATTTTCTGTCTCGTTTTCTGTCACAAATTCATTCCTCAACGTTCTGAGAATCCAAAATCATCATCCAGAATCACAAACAATAACAGGAACAAGAAATCCGACGAGTTCAAGCATGAACTCCGGCGATTTTTAAATCGGTCAATTAGACCAATCCAGAAACCGTTTGGCACTTCCAGATATATAAATCGATTACAATTTTCATCAAGAACATAACACAATCACCCGAATCAACTAATAACTCCTCATTCAAAGATGCCTAATTTTAATCAAGAACATTCATTCAAACTAATAAAAACCCTAATTTCAAATTCCAGGAATCAAACACATATTTAAGCATGTTATTGAACTCCAAATCAAGAGTATAATATACCAAAATGATCAGGAAAACAAGCTCTACACCATACAATTATCAAATCATACAAACAATCTCTCGAACAAAAATTCATAATTTAAATACCAATAAATTCAAATATAATTAATTAAATAGAAAATCACCTGATATTTCTGGGTTGAAATTGATGGAAGATTTGGATTCTAGATTTCAGTAGCTTCATTTTGAGTATATGTACGCCAAAATCGGATATCGATAACGCCTTCGAATTTGTGTTTGATTACGAAGAACAAAATATAATTATAGTATTTTCTCTGTAAAAAACTCTGTAAATACTGTTTGCAAATGATTTCTGGTACAAAATAAAATACGGTAGAGACTATTTATAATTATGGGAAATTAGTATCCCGTTGGATCATTCCGGATATAAAATGGTACGTTTATTTATAAAAACTTATCCAAACGGTACCGGTTTTCGAGATAATTATCCAAATCAGTACAATTTGTACTGCGGTCTTGGTCTCAGCGCCTGGTTACACGTATTACGAGGTGATAATTGTGATAGTTTAATAAAAAGCTCCCGTTTATCGAAAATACGAGTTTTATTGATGTACCGAAATGAATATTGTATCGAAAATGTTGCGCCGGGACCCGCGCAGGACAAACCGTACGCCGGATCGAAAAAGTCGAAACATGGAAAATGCTCGGAATATTGCAATTAGGTTAGGAAGGAGTTCTCGGAAGAGTTTCGGGTTCTAAAAACGTAAAAACGGATGACATTGGTTGGTTCCCGTTTTTATAAAATACATTTTAAATACCCGGAAAAAGATTTTATAAAATCCATATGATTCCTATAAATTCATAAATCAACATAAAAATAATTAGGAAGATATGACAATTATCTATATTTTATTTGGAACATATAAAAATTGAAATACTCAATTAATAATATTTTTAAACATCCAAACACATTTAACACTTAACAAATAATTTACAGAATAGATACTGAATACATATAATAATTATCTATTAGCAACAATAATTACACGATATATCCCGGATATTACATCCTTCCCCCCTTAAAAGGATTCTGTCCTCAGAATCTCCTAAGAAAATAAATGAGGGTACTTTTCTCCCATATCTTTTTCTAACTCCCAGGTTGACTCTTCAACCTTTGGGTTTTTCCATAATACTCTTACTAACTTTACCACTTTATTTTTAATACTTTCTCTCTTTCTTTCAGAATCTCTATCGGACTCTCTACATATGGCAAATCTGTCTGAAGCTCTATTGGCTCCTATTCTATTACATGCTTGGAGTCTGGATTATACTTCCTAATCATTGATACGTGAAAAACATTGTGAATGTGCTCCATGTGCGGATGTAACGACAACTCGTAAGCTACTTTGCCAACGTGCTTTAAAATTTCAAAAGGTCCGACATATCTTGGGCTCGGTTTTCCTTTCTTTCCAATCCTCGTTAATCTCTTCCACGGTGATACTTTTAGTAATACCAAATTCCCTTCTTCGAATTCCCTATCTTTCCTTGATTAATCTGTATATTTCCTTTGACGATCTTGTGCTGCTATCAATCTTTTCTGGATAACTTTAACAGCTTCCTTTGTCTGCTGCACTAATTTAGGTCCAAGTATTTTGCGTTTTCCTACTTCATCTCAATACACTGGAGATTTGAATTTGTGTCCATAAAGGGCTACGTACAGTGGTATCCTAATACTAGCGTGATAACTGTTGTTGTAAGCAAATTCTACCAGAGATAAATGCTTGTTCCAACTTCCTTTGAACTCAATAGCATAAACACGTAACATGTCTTCGATTGTCTGGATCGTTCTTTCACTTTGGCCGTCAATCTGTGGATGGTAAGCCGTACTCATATTCAGTTCCGTTTCCAAATATTCTTGAAAACTCTTCCAAAATCTTGAATTAAATCTTGAATCGCGATCGGATACGATGGACACAGGAATTCCATGACGAACTACGATTTCTTTTAAGTACATATGAACTGACTTGTCCAGTGAAAATTTTCCATTTATAGACAGAAAATGAGCTGACTTGGTAAGTCTATCCACTATAACCCAAATGGCATCATGATTAGCTTTTGTGCTTGGTAACCCAACTATGAAATCCATGGCGATATGCTCCCACTTCCACTCTGGAACCTCCAATGGCTGTAGCAATCCACTTGGTCTCTGATGCTCTACTTTAACTCTTTGACATATATAACATCTGCTAATCCATTCCGCAGTTTCTGTAGCAATGCACTTGGTACTCTCTGAATGGATTGAATACCTTGAATTATGAGCTTTCTGTAAAATTTCATCCTCCAACTCCGTCACTAATGGAATCCAAATTCTAGAAGAAAACTTAAGAATACCTTGATCGTCCTTTTTGCATGCACAATTCTTCACATACTAAACGCTTTATATCCTGATCCATTACCTCTTCCTGACACTTCTTTATCTTCTCTAACAATTCCGACTGAAAAGTCATACTTATACATTCTTACTCCTTTTTGGATCATGAACCTTGACTTCCAATTCCAACTTCTAGAATTCCATAGATAATTTTTCTGGTACAGTCTCTATGTTCATTCTCTCTCCTTCTTACTCATCTCTTGCCACTACATTTGCTTTTCCTCGGGAGTTCATACTTCAAACTCTTATGGTCCGTATATATCTCACATCTTTCTCCATACTTATAATATTTCCCAATATTTCAAAACAAATATTATTGTTGCTTCTAATTCCCAGTTATGAGTAGGGTACTTCTGCTCATAAGGTTTCGGTTGTCTGGATGCATATGCAATAACTTTATTGTTTTGCATCAACACACATCCTATTCCCTTACGAGAAGTATCACTATAAACTACCAAATCTCCCTGATACTTTTAAAGTGATAAAATAGGTGTTGTAACCATTCTTTCATTTAACTCCGCAAAACTTTCTTCACCCTTCTCCATTTCATATAACCTTCTTGCTTTTCCTGGTTAGCTTCATCCAGAATATTGCAACTTTCAAGAAATCTTGCACAAATTTCCGATAGTAACTGGCCCATGATAAAACTTCTTACTTTTGTTGGTGCTTCTGGTCTTTCTTCATTCATATTATCTTTAAATTTTTCTACTGAATCCCCTTTTGTCTCCTCCTTACTGACTGTCTATACTAAGAATTATACCTCCTACCATTAAAGTTTTCACCTGGTAAACTTTTTATACCGCCTCTTTCTTCTTTGACTCCTCAGCTATCATTGTATAGGTTGCATGGTTCTTCTTAAGTAACACAAGTACATCTTAACCAGATTCCTCCTTCAAGATTCTACTCATCAAATTTAAATATCACTGGTATATCAGTTCATCCAACTAACATTTCTAGAATTTTATAACAACAGTACTGAGTTCTGAAAATTATTTTTGATATGTCCATAAGTTCAATCTTCACTTGGTAATATATCCAGTCTTAAATCAATCTTATAAAAATACCTTCCTTCATTCATTTAATTAAACAAATCATTGGTTCGAGGTAATAGATATCTGCTCTTGAAAGTAAACTTGTTGAGCTTTCGCTAACACATAATCTCGCACTTCCATCTTTCTTATTAACACATCGTGCCGTTGCACTTTAGGGGGTACGCTAGGTCCAGTTGCTTTTTCTTCTAATTATCTCCTGCGTTTGTTCTGGTAACTTCTTTATTTTATCTAGTGCCATGCTGTGCAGGGCTTTGGACACTGGCTTCATTTCAGGTGCTAAATCAATCATAAACGCATTTTCTTTATCTAAAGGAAATATTGGTAACTCTTTTGAAAACATATCTCGAGACTGTAAAATTTTCAAGTTCAGTTTGCTCCTGACTCTTATTTATAATCGCTATGGCACTTATATTTTGGTCACTGTAATCTTAAGTCATTCTTAATAAGTTCTTGACTTTCCTTTGTCCTTTAAACTTCTTTATGTTCTCATTTGGCATCTTCAGGACTATCTTTCATCACGACGGTCTACCTGGGCATCATACTTGAATAGTTAATCCACTCCTTAGAATAATGTCAAATCCTCTTATCTCAAATGATATTAATTCTTCACAACTTATTGCCAGAAATATCGATTCCGCCATTGGTACTTACTTATTCAATAATTGCACGTTCTTAACTTGCTAGTCCTTTAGTCATAAACTTAATGATTCGACAGGATAATTCATCTTATCAATAAAACCTTGAGAGATATATGATCAAATTGCTCCCACATCTTTCAATACTTTAACGCATAAGGTATCCGCAATAATCTTCCACATCATCACATCCATATTCTAAATAACATATTTCTCAGGAAAATTGCAAATTCTCGTTCTCGGAGACGTATTCCTTATTGAAGTAGATTCCCTTAACTCTTAATGCATCCCTGGCAAGGGCCAGTGATTTGCAATTCTCACCATATGCCCTTGTTTCCTTTTCGTGCATGAGAGGTAGATGAGACTTTGCCCGCTGGGTGTATAATACGTTGACTTTCGTTTGAAAAGCTCTCGCAAAGAACAACGGTACAACGAAACAACTAGAAGGATTCACAATTTTAATAAACTTAGAGTTGAAAAGAAAGAAGAAGTAATGATTTGAATATGAATGAGACAATCACATTGGTACTTAAGATGACCAGTCTTTCATACCGTATGGCATACAGCACATGATTAGGTGGTGTCCAACCCGACTCTTCGTCATTCCGACAAAGTGTCTCATCATAACACTGTTTTTCCCAATCAGAAAGCAAAACTTGAGGGAAACAATTAAATTTGAAAGAAATGCAAAATCCTCTGTTTTGATATCATCAGAAAGAATTTATTAAGAAAAAGGAGTTCATACATTTTTAGGAATTAAAAAGGAATATACGCTGTAATGTTGAGGACAAGAATGATACCATTGGTCACCATCCATATTTCACTTGTATTCATCTTTCGAGTTTGATCGATCATATCCCAATTGTATCATATAAAAACCGTAGAAGTATGCTAAAATGCCTTCGCAACTAAGCATTATGGTAGATTCTTACTTGTTAAGTCTCGCGTCTTTAACGTCGCACCTACACGTATAATACTTTAACAATTCGATCATAATGGCGTTCTTATCAGATAACCTTGAGTTTCCTCTTTTTAATTTGGAATAACCATGAATCATTCAACATAGCGATCTTTTTATTAATAATATTCTTCTTTTAGAAAAGTCTGGAAATCTTCCCAATCTTCTTCGGTCATGCTCAGACTTCCGTTAAATCAATGAATTCTTCGAACTCTGATAATCCCAGTAATTGGATAAATAGTTACTCCGTACGCTGGTTCTGTTGTTAATCCTATCAGACAATACTTGCACCTTGTTGTTAGGAATAATTAACTTCTTCATAATCGCAGGTTACCTCGTTCTCCGAATTAGCAATACTGAGTCTGAAACAGCATCCTTCCAGGTAATCCGGGTCTTTTAACAAACAAGAAACTCAAGTAGTAACTTGACAACCAAGGTTTAAAACTTATTTTATTCAAAAGGCTTTTAGAAATTTTGTGAGGAAAAATCTTTTTCGAAAACTTGTTAAAAATTTTGAAAATTTTGAAAATCACACCTCCGGTTGTCCTTACTGTATGAGTTGGTTATTGTCCTTCTTATGACCAGATACCAAGTTAAAGAAATGATCACTCAAAGGTCCATTCACTTCCATTTATCTCTTCTCTTTCATTGGGTCTATTACTTTCCTTAATCAATAAAAACTTCCGTTATCGTTGCACGTTATCTTATTCTTAGCTTCACATTAAGGCTCCCATACTGGTAGTACTCCCGTTAACCACTTTGCAATCATTAAGTGGAACAGACTATCCAATAGTCAACAAGTCAGCTAATGCCACACCATCTTGTTAAAATATATATCACATCATTACAACACCATTTTCTAATTTCAAGAAATCTTCAGACCCCTAATCACTTCTAACTCTCTCTCTTCAACACTTATCTACTCCATTCCACAAGCTAGTCATGAGTGGCCTAATTACTAATAGCTTCTTGTAACCTAATAACAGCCATCCTCCGGAACACTTGAATCTTCTTTCTAAACTCCTTCTCACCTTAATTTGTATCTCAATACTCACCATTTACTGCAGCTCTCGAATCCATCCTCATAAATACAATTGTTTCATAGAACAGATTTTAAACTGGGGTATAGAACAGGGTGTAGGGTAAATTGAAAAGACACACTCACAGCCGATGTCTAGTGAAACAAGAATAAACAGATGGATGTTTCTTAAATAGGTCGTCTCATATCAAGAAGTAATAGAATAGCGTTAAATAACTTGGAGAGGCGCAATTGTCATAATAAAAGGTAATACCATTAATACTGATGGAGGAACAAGGCGCAAATCGAATCTGGGAGAAGATGATGATCCTTAAATGGAAGGCTCCAAACGATCAGTTGATGCAGGGAAATCAGGATCTGCCATTGTCGTTGCCTGGATATCACGTCACTAGTTAAGAATCCTGAATCGCAACACGAACCGTGCCGGAGACCTACTACACAGTCGCACTCAACCTCACGATGACCTATCTTTCTATTTCCTATTCATAATCCTAACCCTATACCCAATCCCGACAATCTAGGCTTGTTTCAGTGACTTATAACACGTGGCTCTGATACCAACCTGTGGCTCCCTCCAAACCCGGGTCAGAAGTTTGGGGTCCACAACACATATACAATATATAAACCTGTATAAGAAATATTATTTGTAATGACCCTGCTTTACATAACCACGGATCGCAACAGGTTAAAGTATGAAAACAAGCCACAACCTTAACTTTTATTACAACGTATCAAATCCCAACTAATTTAACTTACAACTGATAATGAGATTACTTTTACAATCTTACTATCTTACTACTGTGATAAGCTCCTGCTAGCTCGATCCAATAAAATCTGGAAATCCTAGCTCGCACTTTGGACTGAAGAACTTCACTATCATCCATATCCTTCTTAACTGTAAAATATATAAAAAGATTCGCAAGAGTGAGCTAACTAGCTCAGCAAGTCATATTATCAATAACCGAGGTTAAATAATGATCAAACGAGATGATTTAAAGGAATCAAGTTTCTTGTTAAATAACTAATAGAATTGGATATTCATTTTTAAGTTTTTTTTTAAAACCAAGGTTAGGCTGCTGATCAGTCACGCACTAACCCTGAGCAAAGCACACAGCACTGCTCTAACTACTGTATCCAAGGCACACATTGGCCTAACTTGACCATTGATATGGTCTGACCACGAATCTGGTCTACACAAAGAAAACTATCCAATTCTAAAACAGTTCAATATGATCTCAATAGAATTCAATAAAACCAGATTATAATCAATAACAATAAAACAATTGTATAAGAGCATGGTAAAAATTTCATGGTTACCGAAAGGGTATGTCAAAGTATATAAAAGAAGTGGCCTCCAGCCGGTAGGATAATCGAGTATTAGATGAATAGTGTTTTTATAAGGTTTTAGTACTCTGATATCACAAGGTATGGTTGAGTATAAAAGTTTCTGTATGTGTAAACAATTATGTTCCAGTGTTTGGTATATGATGGATATATATTTGTGGAGTAGTATCATATTTGTGTGGTTTAGTATTTAGTAAATCAACAAGAAATGATTTACAAAGAATAAGGCTTACGGCTTAAAGATCAAATGATGTGGCTCAGGTTCAAGGCTGAAGGATTTAAAGTATTTACAGTATAAAACAGAGCTATTTTGGGTATTAACAGTATGTCATAAGAGAATTTAGAAATATTTGCATTATATCTCGAGAAAGGTTTAGAAATACTTGCCTTATCATAATCGATTTCAACTTCACTTGTACTTGTTTAATGACCCCATTCAACAATCACTCGTCTGTTTCTCCTATGCCTCGCTTCTATCCTCTGATCACTTGCTGTATTTTCTACATGTCAATTCTATTTTCTGATCACCTGCTTCTCTTTCTTACGCCTTGCTTACTCTGCTAGGCATCATAAGTATCTATTAATATTTAACTCATACGATTCTATTCGACATACTCTTCTATCTACCCTTCGTTTCACCCAAATCCGATTAACGGATTGAAAGTTACGCTATAAACAAGTAAACACCGAACATATAGACCAACAGCCAACCAACAAGTCACATATAACACATAACACATCAAATAATCAATGATATATCATTTATAATGGAGTCTCGGGTCGTTAACAGGCTTTCGGGTTTTTAAAATGATTTTTAAAACACTTTTCGGAATTAAAACGGGTCAATGGATCAATTTCGGAGTAATAAACAGGGTTCGGCTAGCCAAATTTGGCTTTAAAATAAAGTTTATAATAATTATCGAGCCTTGAAAATAATTTAAAATAATATTTTAAAGCTCGAAACTATTTTTCAGAATTTTTAAA
Organism: Apium graveolens; assembly: GCF_009905375.1. Lineage (NCBI taxonomy): Eukaryota > Viridiplantae > Streptophyta > Magnoliopsida > Apiales > Apiaceae > Apium > Apium graveolens. The sequence continues at coordinate 160,478,453 of NC_133649.1, read as the reverse complement.
TCAATTTTAAATAATTAAATCCAATTAAATAATCAATTAAAATTAATTAATAACTAATTAAATTAATTAATCAATTAATATTTAAATTAATTGGTCAATTAAATAATTAATTATTAACTAAAATTAATTAATTAAATAATTTAAATTTATTTTTGAATTAAAAATAATTTTCAGAATAATAAATAATGAATTTTGGTAATTAAAATGAATTTTTAGAAGCTAAAATAGAGATTTTTGATTTTTTTTAAAAAGAAAATCCCAGAAACAGTTTCTAGGAATTGCAATTGGGATTCTAAGATCAAAACCGGGTTTTGATAACCTGGTAAACGAGTCGGTAACCGGGTCGGGAGGAACCGCCGGTTTTTGGGATGAACCCAGTTTCCGGTGGCCGCCGCCGGACTCCGGCGACCTTAGTCTGCCCGCAACCATGATTTTCTGTCTCGTTTTCTGTCACAAATTCATTCCTCAACGTTATGAGAATCCAAAATCATCATCCAGAATCACAAACAATAACAGGAACAAAAAATCCGACGAGTTCGAGCATGAACTCCGGCGATTTTTAAATCGGTCGATTAGACCAATCCAGAAACCGTTTGGCACTTCCAGATATATAAATCGATTACAATTTTCATCAAGAATATAACCCAATCACCCGAATCAACTAATAACTCCTCATTCAAAAATGCCTAATTTTAATCAAGAACATTCAAACTAATAAAAACCTTAATTTCAAATTCCAGGAATCAAACACATATTTAAGCATGTTATTGAACTCCAAATCAAGAGTATAATATACCAAAATGATCAGGAAAACAAGCTCTATAATATACAATCATCAAATCATACAAACAATCTCTCAAACAAAAATTCATAATTTAAATACCAATAAATTCGAATATAATTAATTAAATAGAAAATCACCTGATGTTTCTGGGTTGAAATTTAATGGAAGATTTGGATTCTAGATTTCAGTAGCTTCATTTTGAGTATATGTACGCCAAAATCGGATATCGATAACGCCTTCGAATTTGTGTTTGATTACGAAGAACAAAATATAATTATAGTATTTTCTCTGTAAAAACTCTGTAAATACTGTTTGCAAATGATTTCTGGTAGAGGCTATTTATAATTATGGGAAATTAGTATCCCGTTGGATCATTCAGGATATAAAATGGTACGTTTATTTATAAAAACTGATCCAAACGGTACCGGTTTTCGAGATAATTATCCAAATCAGTACAATTTGTACTGCGGTCTTGGTCTCAGCGCCTGGTTGCACGTATTACGAGGTGATAATTGTGATAGTTTAATAAAAAGCTCTCGTTTATCGAAAATACGAGTTTTATTGATTTACCGAAATGAATATTGTATCGAAAATTTTGCGCCGGGACCCGCGCAGGACAAACCGTACGCTGAATCGAAAAAGTCGAAACATGGAAAATGCTCGGAATATTGCAATTAGGTTAAGAAGGAGTTCTCGGAAGAGTTTCGGGTTCTAAAAACGTAAAAACGGATGACGTTAGTTGGTTCCCGTTTTTATAAAATAGATTTTAAATACCTGGAAAAAGAATTTATAAAATCCATATGATTCCTATAAATTCATAAATCAACATAAAAATAATTAGGAAGATATGACAATTATCTATATTTTATTTAGAAGATATAAAAATTGAAATACTCAATTAATAATATTTTTAAACATCCAAACACATTTAACACTTAACAAATAATTCACAGAATAGATACTGAATACATGTAATAATTATCTATTAGCAACAATAATTACACGATATATCCCGGATATTGCAAATAGTCTGATGCTCACCTATATTCTGATCATCAACATCTAGATGCAGAGAAGGTGTTGAAGACAATTCTGGAGTTTCATTAGCATCAGTAAGTGGTGTTGTTGATGGATTTATTGCTGTTGGAGCTTCTAAATAGAGAACCTCAGGCACAACTAGATTGTGAATATCAATTTCAGCACTTGTGCATGGGTCTTCAGTAGATACTGGTTCATGTACAGGAGACACAAGTGGTGTAGATGCTTTATCTGTAGCAGTAGCTTCATGAGTTGGGGACAATGAAGATGGAGATGCAGTAGCTCCAGCAAATTCGGGCTCTTTTGAGATCAGAGATTCCTGATCTCCTTCCTTAGCTGCTGCTTCCTCATCATCTGAAGCTGGCATGTGAGCGCTCTGTTTCTTTCTTTTCTGTGAAGGTGTAGATTCCTTGGGAGTTTCAGCATAAGACATTCTTCTAAGCCTTTTGAGAAGCTTAGATCCCCCAATTCCAGTATCCTTCTGAGAAGAGACCTTCTCAGCTTCTTTTATAACAGGTTCTGATACAGGAACCTGTTCCCCACTATCTGACTCATCTCTCAGAACAAACTTCCTTCTCTTCTGTGTTGTCTGAGGTATAGTCTTTGTCCTCTTAGGCTTGGAAGATGAAGGCTTCATAGTATGCGCTGATGATGAAGGTTGAGGTAGCTGCGAAGTTTTGAGATATGTTCTGACATAAGGTTGAGTAGATTGAGGTGTATGTGTGGTATGTTCTGATGGTTGTTGAGTTGTCTGGGTGGTGGTGGTGGGTTGTACATCAGGGTAAACAGATCTGTAGGTTAGAGGATCAGCATTTACCAAGATCTGTTTTACAGACTGAGGTATCTGTAAGGGTCTAACCACCGTTTTCTTAAGGTCAGCATTTACCAAGTCATTAAAAGCACGTTTTGCAAGTTTAAAAGGTGGAAATAAAGAACTGGATGGTTGGGGTTCATTAGCACAGCAAAAGGTATATATAAGCTGACAGAATCTAGCAAAGTAAACTACATTTCTATCCTTTGTCATCCTATCCCCAATAAAGCCTAGTACAACACTTGCAAAATCAAAATGAGTTTGGTGAATAAATAGCATACCCGATGTGCTGACTCATGATTGGAATGGCATCAAAGTTGGAACACTTATTGCCAAATGCTTTAGTGATGCAGTCGAAGAAAAAGCTCCATTCCTTTCTGATATGTGCTCATTTCAACTGTCCAAGCTTGGCCAAACTCTTCTCATACCCCAAATTGGCCAGGAGCTGCTGTAACACTGGTTCCTCCGCTGTTGAGAAAATGCAACCTTCGGGTATATGTAGAGCTTTGCGAACTGCTCCAGGAGTTACCACATGTTCAACCTCATTTACTTCAAAAATAATACTTGGAGTACCAGTAGCACCACCATTGTCAAAATGCCCAGTCCGCCAAAACGTCAGAACTTGTTGGCTGGAAATGACTTGAGGCTTGGTCAATGCATACCCAATTTCAATGTGTGCTAGAAGATTTTGCACAAAGTGCAACTCAGATGGAGCTTCATCATGATTTAAGATTGCAGCATAGTTTTTGGGAACGAACTTGGCTCCATCTATGATCAAATCCTTAGGTGCCATGAGAAAAATTGAGAATTAAGGTTGCCTGTAAGGTGTTTGATAAAATGTCTGTATGAAAAACAACGTCAGGAGATGAGAGAGAATAGAAGTAAAGAAAGATAAAGTGTGAAAGTAAATAAAAGATTTTACAATCGTCTCTCTCTTTTACTTATAGACGGTAGAAAAAGTAACCGTTGGACACCTGTCAGACATGCAGCAGTAAAGAATAATTAATGGGCACGGGAAAATAGTAATCATTACTTATCACATGCAGTTTTTCAAGGAAAAACCGTTCCACTTACCAAGTAATCCCATTAATCAAGGTAATTCAGTTTTAATTTAAAATGTAAATTGTTCCCACTTATTAAATCATTTTTACTAAGAAACCAATATTCTGTAAAAATACATCAGGTGAGAGAATGACCAAAAAAAATCAAGGAATCAGGTACTGCCACGTCAGAATCAGAACTTGATTTGTATCAGTAATAAAATGGTCATCAGAATATGGATAAATCAGGATTTAAAAATGCATCAGAATTTCAAACAACTCAGAGACAACATCTTGCAAAAATATAAAAATTCCATTAATATATTAAGAGAATACATTCATGAAATTGAAATTACAGCACAAGATTACAAGAGTGTCCTAAGCTACAAATCCTAACATCAACAGCTTTTGTCTTATGCTAAGAAGCCAAACAAAGCTGACGATGAAGAAAAACAGGAAGAAGAAAAGAAATTATTTCTTCTTCCGACTCTCAACAAAAAGGACAGCGAGTCAAATGATTCGCTCCTGCTGGCGGAGAGCTTCCAGCCGTTCCTCTTCCAATCGCTCAAGATGGCGATGGTAGTCCATATAAAAGAGCCGTGAGGGATGGCAGCATGAATGGCATGTAACTGCCATTCCTGATGAGATTTGGGACGCAGTTCCCCAAGAGGTCCTCACATTTATAAAGTGTCGACATATCTCTCATGCAAGTGCCTACATACCCTATTTATAGGGATCAAGCCTCATGTTGTTCTTGGGGAACAAGTCATCTAGGCTAGGGTTAGGGTTTTTCTACCCGCGCAACCCAAGCGCAAACCGAAGTCAGGTCATCAGCCAATTAGACATGTAAACCTCGACCGGCCCCACACGCTTCATACAATTTCACGGCATCTCCGCATTTCTTCCCGTGATTGTAGGAATATCCCGTGTCGGCCCTAAAATTCAAGAATAACCCAGTCACCTATAAGTTATCTTCCACATTTTAGATAAATTTACCTAATGCAAGCCGACCTAGCCACCTCGGCTAACACTTATTCTCTTGAGATCAATAAGTGAATCCCTTCCCTCATCATTTCACTAGAAATGGGCTCGCAATCAAAGCTTGCATGTGGGCTCACAAGCTCACGCGAGTTAGGCTAAAAGTCATTGGGTGGACTCGTATCCCACTAATTCTGGTTATAAGAAGATGTGTGCTCATGTGTCCAATACAGACAAAGCGTCCATGAGTCTAACTCGCATGATGATCACAAAATATCCATGAGCCCAACTCGCATACCGAACCCAACTCACATAGTGAGCCCATGAGCCTATCTCACACAACGAGCCCAACTTACATAATGAGCCCATAAGCCCAGCTCACAAAGCGAGCCCAACCCATTAAGACTTTCTATTTTAAACTAATAGACAGGCCATGAGGACCTGTTTAGGGCCCATGCCCAAAAGTGGGCAAAACAACAACATAATATTTTACAAAATATATATACATTGAAAACGTATTTGAATAAGAGGGTATTACATGGTGTAGGTTCTAAATTTCCCAATTTTATCAATTAATTTCCAATTAATCCTCGTAAGCACGTGATCGATCTAATTTTTGAAATGTGATTAATCCTTATATATTTTTCTTGATCTGTATATCACAAATAATTTATTACATAAAATATAGAATATTAATTAAATTTAAGTAAATATAAATTATATAATATGATAAATGTATATTAACCTATAAATTATTACTAAAATAAGGATATTAAAATTAAATATAATTTAAAATATAAAATGCATCCAATTTTTTCTCCGATTAATTCCCAAATAATTCTAAATTGACCCCTCGACTGATCTCTTCTAATTCCTGATTTTTATAACATTGGGCACATTAGAGGATGGAACTATGAGTGTGATTATACCAATAAATAAACCGAGGGATCGGGCAAAGATATTTTTTTATATAATACTAGCCTAAAACCTGTTCAATGCACGGGCTAGTTGAATTAAGTAAATATTTTCTATTATTTCTTAGGTGTGTTTGAGTTGATTTATTTTTTAATTGTCATTTTTTTTGTTTTGATGCCTTTTTTATGTGTTTGTGTTTATATATTAGTCAATAGTTTTTTATATTTAAGTTGAATTTACATAACTATATTTTTCTTCCAGATTTATATATTTTTCTATGTGCGTGTTGACAACTTTTTAGTGCTTTATGTTGACAGCTTTTTCTATAAAAGTAGTCAACAATCGAAAAATCAAAGTAACATAAATTCAGAATGCAACTTAGCACGTTAAATTTTAAAACTTTCCTTCATGGAATTTAAAATGAATAATGTACCTAAATTGTATTGTTTTTGAAAATTTTATATAATGAAATACGTTATACACATTATTATTTTAGCTTTTCAATTTAATTACATATTCTTTTTACTTTTCAAATAATATATTGATAGGGAATAAATAAATCTTGATTTCGTAATTAAATATTACATTAATTACACATGATTTGGGCTATAAGGCCCAATAAGAAGGTGTATGACATTCAGACCAAAAAGGTTAACACATTGATCAGGCCTGATGGACCAGATCAGGCCTGATGAAACAAAGAAGGCCCAAAACCCTGAATATTAATTAATTTTGTAATTAATTAGTAAGGGAAAAATCAGCTATTAAGAAGAGTCCCGATAAGTACATAAATCCTAGTAGATTAGCCTCCAAGGGACCTAGAAGGATAAGGAATTAGTTTCCTACCACTTAGGACTCCAAAGTCCATTCTAATTCTGAGACTTCTCCACCAAGTCTCCTAACCCTAGTCCAATTCAAGGACTCCCAACATCTATATAAAGAGCCTCACTCCATAAATCAGAACTACGTTTTTTGACTTGATCCTTGGAAATCAGCAAGGTACATAGGCATCTTGTTAAGGCAGATCGAGTCACGAAACACAAGAGCAGTCAAATCGAGCCTCGAAGCTCACGTTCCTTAGTAATAAACACAATAATTATATACCTTAGTTTTTAATCCATAACATTTGGCGCCGTCTGTGGGAAAGTACAACAACAACCATGGCAAGAACACGGAGAACAATTAGAGCCCTTGAAGGAGGAACACCAGCGAGGAAAACCCAAGTGATTTCGTCAACCGTGGAGGTACCTCTTCATTCAACTTATGCAGCCACATAAGGAGAAGCCCAGATAGGGGCAACTGAACCTCAGCCACAAGGGACGATTCCCTCGGCTACTCCAGGTACGAATCCCCAAGTTCAACAACTACATGCACCTGTGAATTCTCGACCATTGGGTATGAGTATTCAACTGTTGTGACTACTAACCCCCCATATGGGATGCCCCTTTACCCCGAGGTTGGAGGAAGCGGACATGCTGGGCGGAGTGAAGCACGAGGGCGATCACCCCCTATATACAAAGTTTGGCTCATATCCCTGTGGACAGGAATTTTATGGTCCTTACACTGAGAGAGACTCTGAATCTTCAGATGATGAAGTGACCTCAAGAAGGAGGCGTGTTTGCAAATAGCCGATGGCTGATGGTCGCCAACATCCTAGGAGCACCCAAGGGGCGAATCCCCAAGAAGTGCAGGAAAGGATTTGGGCTCATGAGGCTGAGATTCAAAGGCTGAAGCGCGACTTGGAGGCGCACCAGAATACCAGACCCCCACTACCTCCAAGGGGGAGGAATCCCCCCTATCATAGACCTGGATAGACCAATACAGTGAAGGGCTGTTATCCCAAAGGCTGATCCAAGCAATCTTCTTCCCCTTGGAGATCCTGATGATCCTACCCCACCATTCACTGAAGAAATAATGAATGCCCATATCTCAAGGAAGTTCAAGATGCCCACTATCAAAGCTTATGATGGCACTGGAGATCCCGCCAATCATGTCAAGATATTCTCTAATGCACTGTTGCTACAGCCCGTGAATGACGCTAGTTAATGCCGGGCTTTTCCTCAAACCCTGTCGGGTATGGCTCAAAGATGGTATAGTCGTTTGCCCCAAACTCTATTGGGTCCTTTAGGGAATTAAGTCAGGCTTTTATTAAGCAGTTCATCAGTAGGAGAGTGCATGAGAAAAGTTCAGCATCCCTCATGAGCATTGTGCAGGGAGCGAAGGAATCCTTAAGAGACTACCTGAATTGTTTCATGAAGGAAGCTTTAAAAGTCCCGGACCTTGATGACAAGGTAGCCATGATAGCACTGCAACATAGAACTAGAGATGAGTTTTTCAAGATGTCCTTGGCCAAAAGCCCCCTGAAAGCATGTTGCAGCTCCAAGATAGGGCAGGGAAGTATATCAAGGTGGAAGAGAGTATGAGGAAAACAGTCGTGAGCAACGAGCCTGCTGGAGGCAAGAAGTGGAAGACTGATCTGGAATACATCACTAAGGACAAGTATCCCAGAACTGAGCAAAACCCTGACTCAACTCCGAAGAGAGGAGGACCTGGACAAAACTTCACTAAGTATGCTAAGCTGAATGCTCCAAGGAGCCAAATTTTAATGGAAATCGAGAAAGATCGAGACATTCGTTGGTCTAAGCCCTTGAAGGCTGATCCTGCCAAGCTAGATAAGAGCAAGTATTGAAGATTTCACAAGGATGTTGGTCATGACACCGATGAGTGTAGGCAACTGAAAGATGAAATTGAGTTCCTTATTAGAAAAGGGAGATTGAACAAGTACATTGGAGATGGAGGAGACAGGAGCAACAACGTGATAAAAAACATTGACTATCGAAGAAGAGATCAAGAAGATTAGGGGAGAAATCCCAAACCTAGGGGACCGGTGATAAATACAATCTTCGGAGGATCGTGACCCTGAGGGCCTGTGATAAACACAATTTTTGGAGGAGCAACTGCTGCTGGATTATCCAAGAACTCCAGGAAAGCGTATGCCCGAGAATTTATGCATATTGTTGGGAAAGCCCTGAAGAGGGCCAGGACAGAAGTAACAATGTCTTTTGATGATTCTGATCTGGAGGGTGTGAAATTTCCCCATGACGACCGGCTGGTCATAACCCCGATAATAGGGAACAACCCGGTAAGAAGGGTCCTTGTGGATAATGGTGCTTCAATGGATATCTTGCTCCATGACACCTTTTTAAGGATGGGATATAATGACTCCCAATTAACCCCAACCGATATGCCGATATATGGATTTGCGGGAGTATTGTGCCCCGTAGAAGGGATAATCAAGTTGCCAACAACCATAGGACAGGAACCAAGACAAGCAACTTAGATGTTGGACTTTGTGGTGGTGAAGGCTAGTTCGACTTACAACGCTATCAAGGGAAGAACAAGGATACATGCCTTCAAGGCAGTCCCTTCTTCCTACCATTCTGTTATAAAGTTTCCCACCCAGGATGGGCTCGGAAAAGAGAGAGGAGATCAAAAAATGATGCCTGTCCTAAGGACTGTTTCCCATTACCAAGGATTGATACTATGATAGATGCCACTGTTGGGCAGGAGATGTTGAGCTTTATGGATGGGTTTAGTGGATACAATCAGATCAAGATGCACAAGGATGACATTCCAAAGGTATCATTCATCACTGACTTTGGTGTTTATTGTTATCTTGTTATGGCATTTGGTCTCAAGAATGAAGGAGCCACCTATCAAAGGTTGGTAAATAAAATTTTTAAGGATCTTATTGGCAAGACTATGGAAGTCTATATTGATGATATGTTAGTCAAGAGTCTAGTAAAGACTAACCATATAACCCATTTGAGGGAAGCCTTTGAGGTCCTGAGATATCATAAGATGATGTTAAATCTTACGAAGTGTGCTTTCGGAGTAGGGTTTGGAAAGTTTTTAGGATTAATGGTCTCCAAGAGAGGAATCGAGGGCAATCCCGATAAAATAAAGGAAATCTTGGACATGGAACCATAAAAAACTATCAAAGATGTTCAGAAGCTCACAGGAAGGGTTGCTATGCTGGGACGATTCATCTCCAAGTCAGGGGACAAGTGCTTGTCGTTCTTCAAGTCCTTAAAGAAGGTCAAAGATTTTGTATGGAGTGAGGAAAGCCAGAAGGCATTTGAGGAATTAAAGAAATATATGGCTCAGGCCCCGTTGTTGGCCAAACCAGCTTTGAATGAAGTTTTATACTTATACTTGGCCGTTTCAGAGAATGCCTTGAGCGCTGTATTGGTTAAGGAGGAACTGAAAATCCAGAAACCCGTATACTATGTCAGCAAAATTTTGCATGGAGCTGAGTTGACTATGGAGAAGTTTGCTTTAGCCTTGGTAATGGCTTCGAGAAAGTTGCGTCCTTACTTTCAAGCTCATAAGATTGAAGTGCTAACAAATCAGCCCGTGAAAAATATTATTCACAGTCCCAAGGCTAGTGGGAGGTTGATCAAGTGGGCATTAGAGCTGGGAGAATTCGACATCAAGTATAAACCACGAACAGCAATAAAAGCCCAGGCGTTAGCTGACTTCGTGGTGGAATGTACCATACCTAACCAAGAAGTCGAGGGGCAGGGAGATACCTTACCTCAAGACAAGGAAGTTGATAAGGGGGACAAAAAACAAGATGATAAGGAGAAAGAATATTGGGTGCTCTATTTTGATGGAGCATCAAAAACAAATTCAAGTGGAGCAGGTTGGTTTTACAAAGCCCTGATGGGTTCTTGATTGAGTATGCCATGAAGTTAGATTTCCCGACCACAAATAATGAGGCAGAATATGAAGCTCTGATAGTTGGTCTTGGCTTAGCAGGGACACTTAGAGTCAAGAATTTGAAAGTCTGTGGAGACTCGAAGCTGATCATATCCCAGGTAAACGGAGAGTTTGAGGTAAGGGATGATATGATGGCTAAGTATGTCCGCCTAGTAAGGGCTGTGATGATCCAATTCGATGGATGTCATGTTCAGCATATTACGAGGGAGGAAAATGCTTAGGCAGATGCATTATCAAAGTTTGCTTCATCTGAGATAGAGGAAAGCTCAGGAAGTGTATACTTCCGCGTTCTGAAGACACGGAGCATTGATGTTAAGCTTGTAGCTCCTATAGGTCTGGGGATGTCATGGATAGATCCCATTAAGACTTATATTCAAACTGGATGGTTGCCAAACGATGCTATTGAAGCACAGAAGTTGGCTGTTCGAGCACTAAGGTACTTTTTGATAGATGGGATTTTGTATAAAAGATCTTTTGTGGTTCCCTACTTAAGGTGTCTCAGGCCCGATGAGGCACGTCTGGCTCTTGAAGAAGTACATGAAGGCATATGTGGGCAACACTTGGGGGGCAGAGCGCTAGCTCATAAGATAACCCGTTTAGGCTTCTATTGGCCGGAAATGATAGCCGATGCCAAAGAATATGTGAAGAAATGTGACCGCTGCCAGAAGCATGCACCTATCGTTAGACAACCCCCCGAGATGCTGACCTCCATCAACTCACCTATCCCTTTTGCTATGTGGGGAATGGATATACTTGGGCCTTTCCCCATGGCCACGACACAAAGGAAGTTCCTGATTGTAGCCATTGATTATTTTACTAAGTGGATTGAAGCCAAGCCTTTGGCCAAAATCACAACTAAGTAGGTTGCACAATTTCTGTGGGAAAATATCATGTGCTGGTATGGAATTCCTCACATCCTAGTCACTGACAATGGAACATAATTCAACAATGAGGAATTCAAGAAGTATTGTGAGGAGAATGAAATTGAATTACGATTTACCTCTGCGGCTCACCCGCAAGCCAATGGGCAAGCGGAAGTTGTGAATTAGATAATCCTGGATGGACTAAAGAAGAGGATCGAGAAGTCGAGGAATAACTGGGTGGATGAAATACTCCCAATACTATGGGCCTATAGGACTACCTTTAGAGTCACAACTGGAGCAACTCCCTTCATGTTAGCATGTGGGGAAGAAGCAGTTGTTCCTGTAGAGATATCACATTCCTCCCCCAGGATTCAATCTTTCAATGCTGAGGAAAATGAGGATGGGCAAAGGTTAGCCCTGGATCTAATTGATGAAGTGCGAGATGAGGCACATACGAAGATAGTGGAATATCAGAAAAAGGCTTCATTCTACTACAACCTAAGGGTTAAAGAAAGGTTCTTCAAACAGGGTGACTTAGTCTTAAGGAAGGTGGAAGCTTCTGGTGTAGGGCAGACAGGGAAGCTTGACCCAAATTGGGAGGGGCCATACAAGGTCAAGAATGTTCAAGGTAGAGGAACCTACAGGATTGAAACTATGAATGGTTTTGAATTCCCAAGAACTTGGCATGCGCAAAACCTGAAGGTTTACTATGTGTAAAATAGTTAAAGCACGATTCTCACTTGTCAGAGTGACAAGTAGGTTTAAAAGCACCTTGAAGCTTTGCTTGCTTAGGATTTTTATGTATAGAAGATATGTTTAGATTTTATCAGGGTTGAACCCATCTCATGTAAGGTATCAAGAATACCAAGTTATAATAAAAAACGTTCAGTTTAATCTAGCCTATTAGATTGATACATTGTGAAGGATAAAACCAATTTATAAACTTGAGTTTGAAAATTCGAAAAAAAACGCGATAATACTTGGACAATATGAGTGAAAATAACAAATAGTCAATTACAAAGATCGATATTGTCTAAAAATAAAAATACATAATAATGCAAGGAACTTAGGCCTTAAAAGGCTCATATTCTTCAGAACCACTATCCGAAGTCTCCTCGGACGTCTCTTCAGTCGGTCCCTCGGAAGTCTCTTCAGAAGTCTCCGCAGAGGTTTCCTCGGAACTACCCTCAGATGGCTTAGATGCCTTAGGGGACGCTGGTTTTGGAGGCTCTTCTACCCTAGCCTTCTTTATAATAGGATCGGTCTCCTCCTCAGAAGAAGATTTCTCCTCTTCAGAGCTGGATTCAGGCTCCTTCCTTTTTTGGCCTTGGCCCTGGCTTCATGATGGCGCTCTAACCGGGGACACTGAAGGGCCATCCTTAATCAGATCGGCAAGCTTATCTGCAACGCCCCCAAGTGCTGGGACTTACACAGGGTAAGGGAAAGAAGATTGTTCAAGGACCTCAGGAAACTCTTCCTGGATAGCCTCCACAGCAGCGTCCCATCATTCCTTGTAGCTGACTGGATGTAGGAGGGCATCATGCTCCACCATTAAGTCCTTAAATTCTTGAGTATCCATCCAGCCGTCAAAGGCCTTGTCCTTCTGGGCCTTGAGAATAACAATCTCTGTCCGGGTCGTTTCAAGGTCAAAAGTTGATGAGGCGAGTAGGGCTTGCAGAGTCTCTATCCTCTAGTTGGCTTCCTCCAGCTTCTTGTTTGCGTCTTCTAGGCCAATTTTCCAAGCCTTGGCTTGGTGAATTGCCTCTTGAAAATGGACATTCGCCTGCAAGAGACAAAGCGAAAATGGGAAACAAGAAAAATTACGACAGAAAGCTATGAATGACAAAAGAAAAAGACGTACCGTCGCCAAAGTCTGAGCTCCGAAAAGCTCGTTAGCCTCCAAGTCCCGTTGAAGGACAAGGTCATGATAGTCTATAGGGGAAATGGAATGGATAGACCATTCCTTGGCAAGCGTTGTATTGCCAACAATCGAATCCTTTCCCCGGATTCCCCAAGCGGGTTAGAAGAAAGCCCCTGGTTTTTGTTTTGTACGTAAAGGTTGGTTGGGGCCTTCCTCATCTGCTTCCTTCGCCTGAAGAAGGAATTCTGGGAAGCGATCCCCAAGGCGCGGGTCCTTGAAGACTTTCCTGGCGCGTTTCATCCTGGTCGTTTCCAGGTCTTTAGGCTTTGTAGCCTCTTCGATCTTCTCAGCCACTGCAACGAATAAGATAAGTGAATTGAGAAATTAACAAATAAAAAGTGGGAGAAACGAAGACAACTAGAAAATGAAGGAAACATACATTTTTTAGGAACCGGAGAAAGGCCACGTTCTACAAGAACGATCTCCCTGATAAGATCCCAAGAGTGGGAAGTCCCATTATCTTGAGTAGGGAGGTTGAAAGCTCTGGTCTCCTCCTCAGATAAAACTATATCATTCGGGCTCCCATCCACGGCTAGCCCAAAAGACGAACAAAAGAGGGTGCCCCAATCGCCGCCCTCCCAAAGAATGTACAGAAAATCCTTCTTCCACCCCAAGTTATTGTCAGGGATGGACTTCCCATTCACTATGTGGGGAACGGTGGGGCGTTGGTTCAAAAAAACCCACCACGGATTTTTGTCGGGACTATTCTTGAACTGAAAGATCTTTCTTAACACAGCAACCGAGGTAGGGACGTTGTGCTTAGTGCATTGTGACAAGTAGCAAAGAATCAACCTCCAAGAGTTTGGAGGGAGTTGGCAAGGGCTAATGCCCACATTAGCTAGCAAAACAGGGATAAATGGGTGAAACGGGAGTCTGATACCTGCCCTTAGAGTGTCCCTGTAAACGCATAGAGCGTCTTCCTTCCATTGACAAGCCCTGTCGGCCAAACCCGCAAGAACCAGCTTGAAGGGTTCCTTGATTTTGAAACAAGTACTCAACTTGTCCAGCTCCTTTGGATCCCGGAAGACACTGATGTGGTCGTGCACGTCCAGATGCGCGTCGGACGGGTACTCATCCCCTCGGGTGTTGATCATATCAATCAAGGAAATATACCTTGATCGAATGGGGAACTCACTGGACTTTTTGGCCACGTTCATCTTGGCCAAACAAGTCATTCTCTTATCAGCCATCTGAAAAAAGGGGCACAAGAGAAGACAATTTTAAAACACAAGCTATGCAAAAACGAGCAAAAGAAAAGAAGAGAGAAAGGTATTTTACCTGAAGTAATGCTGCAAAAAGGGGCTGGCTTGCTAAGTGAAGGTTTTGGGACTCAAAAACTCCGACCTACAATTATTTCTCTGAGATCCTTAGAAGAAGAAAAGAGGAAGGGAATTCAGAAATGAGAATTTAAGAAATGAGTGACCCTAGTTACTCCTTTATATAGGCAGAAAAGGGAAGATGAAAAGGCAGAAAAGCCCATTAAGCTGAAGGCCCAAAGAAGAAGCCCAAATTCTGGAATGTTCCAGAATATCTTTAGAGTTATTAAGTTTTGGAACCTTCCAGAATATCTTCAATAATTCTTAAGGCCCAAACGAGGCCCAAATCCAAAAAGGAGGTGGAAAAGTGAAGGCCCAAATCCCAAAAGGATTTGGAAAAGTGAAGGCCCAAACGAGGCCCAAATCCAAAAAGGATGTGGAAAAGTGAAGACCCAAATCCCAAAAGGATTTGGAAAAGTGAAGGCCCAAACGAGGCCCAAATCCAAAAAGGATTTGGAAAAGTAAAGGCCCAATACAAGTTGGAAAAGCCCAATAAAGACCAGGATTGAGGTCGAATTTGAGCTCGTATATCCTATTTGAATTCTTTCGGACAGGCGCCCAAAAAATACGGGTTAAAAATACCAGGATTGAGGTCGAATTTAAGGTCGTAAATCCTATTCGAATTTTTTCAAACAGGCGCCCGAAAAATACGCGTTAAAAAGATCAGGATGGAGGTCGAAGTTGAAGTCGTGGATCCAGTTCGAATTCTTTCGAACAGAAGCCAGGAAAGCACTCATCAATAAGACCAGGATTGAGGTCGAAATCCTGGTCATGAATCAAGCACAATATTTTTCGAGAAGAAGGACCAAGATCCAGGTCGTAGGTTCGATTAGGATCCAGGTCGAAACCCTGGTCGTGATTCCTAGTCGAAACCCTATGAACATGAGTCAAAAAGGGACCAAACCTTCTACCAAGATCCAGGTCATAGGTTCGACTAGGATCCAGGTCGAAACCCTGGTCGTGATTCCTAGTCGAAACCTTGCGAAGAGGAATCAAATAAGGACATAAATTTTGGCCAAAATCCAGGTCGAAGGTTGGACTAAGATCGTGGTCGAAATCCAGGCCGTGGAACCTAGTCGAAATCCTTCGACCAGGAATCAAACAAGGACCTAAATTTCGAGCAAAATCTAGGTCGAAGTTTCGAATAGGATCCGGGTCGAAATCCAGGTCGTGGAACCTGGTCGAAATCCTTCGACCAGGATTAAAAGGCTGGCCCAAAATTCGACTAGGATCGAGGTCGAAATTTCGACTAGGATCCTGGTCGAAAAAGGGCTGAAAGTTAGAAAATATTTTTAAAAAATACCAGAAAATTCCTAAAAAGAAGGAAAAGGTAAGAAAATAATAGGAAAGTTTTTAAATAATCCTGAAGCCGTGTACAAGGAAAATTGTTGTAAATGTGTAGGTCGCTCCACACTTTACACAAAGCGATACCCTATAAGGGAATGAGTGAACTTAACTTTTGCGAAATCTTATACGGTTTCCCAAAAGTTGGGGGGAAAATGATAGGGAATAATTAAATCCTGATTACGTAATTAAATATTACATTAATTACACATGATTTGGGCTACAAGGCCCAATAAGAAGATGCATGACATTCAGACCAAAAAGGTTAACACATTGATCAGGCCTGATGGACCAGGTCAGGCCTGATGGAACAAAGAAGGCCCGAAACCCCGAATATTAATTAATTTTGTAATTAATTAGTAAGGGAAAAATCAGCTATTAAGAAGAGTCCCGATAAGGACATAAATCCTAGTGGATTAGCCTCCAAGGGACCTAGAAGGATAAGGAATCAGTTTTCTACCACTTGGGACTCCAAAGTCCATTCTAATCTGAGACTTGTCCACCAAGTCTCCTAACCCTAGTCCAATTCAAGGACTCCCAACATCTATATAAAGGGCCTTACCCCATAAATCAGAACTACGTTTTTTGACTTGATCCTTGGAAATCAGCAAGGTACGTAGGCATCTTGTTAAGGCAGATCGAGTCACGAAATACAAAAGCAGTCAAATCGAGCCTCGAAGCTCACGTTCCTTAGTAATAAACACAGCAATTATATACCTTAGTTTTTAATCCATAACATATATATTATTTTTATGAAACAAACATATAAATATTTTTTTATCATAGGTAACTCGCAGCCGCTACCCTTCGGGTGCACACTGGGTAAACCCTACGGGCTCACGCAATAGCCTGCAAACCACGTGAACCAAGGTAAACCGCATTTAAGTGATACGCTCTAACTCAGGAGACATAATCATCAATTCTCCTCCCGTGGTATTCGAACCGGTGACCAAGAGGATAGTTATCTCCTCTTTAACTAACTGAGCCAACCCTTATGGGCCTTATAAATATATTTGTGGATGTATGAAATGTAATACTTAACATTAGTATAATATTTTATTATCTCGTGCGAGTATAAATTTGTAGCTGAACTAAATTAGAAATAGTTTTTATTTATATTGGATTCATGATTTTATTTGTTTATTAAATAAATATGTAAAATAATATTGCATCCTAGATTAATTTTTATTTGTTTTTAAATATTTTGTGATGTTTTTTTTCTTTAAAAGTTTTTTATATATATTTGTAATTTTAATTTTTAATAATTACCTTTTTATATATTTAAAGTAATAGACATCCAAAATTTATAAGGAATGTGAATTGAGATTTATACCGGCAATTTTAAGCATAATAATTAAAATTTATTTTTACGTAAAAAGATACATTATGTAGAAAGAATGAAAATTCAAATCTGAAGTGAAATGGCTACAATTAAAACTTTTATTAACATTTCTTTTCTTTTTTGTTTGCTACAGACCCATTAGCTTTGTCGTTGCTGTTTACATTGTGAAACAATTAAATGAATCCCATTAATTTATTAAAATAATTTATTAAAATCTAACCTGAACTATGATAGCCGGATAAATATACATTGCAAGCTAGTGTTAATTTCTTCATTCATCAAAAATAAAATCAGGCAATAATTCTCCTACAACTCCTCCAACATCAAATATTGTTGAAAGGATCCTAACACTTTTGTGTGACAAATGCACACCAACAACAACTACAATCGCAGAAATAAGAAATATATAAAAGTGGTTGACCATTGTATAACTACATGAATAACTAAACATAAGAAAATTCATAAGAGCAACTTTAACCTACAAATATAAAATATTAGAGGGCATATTTTCTGCAACTATTCTCATGGGGAGTTAGATTATCTCTAGTTTTCTTATTAAGGTCTAACTTTGCAATCAACCAAGTTAATTCGACATTCGAGTAGACATCTGAGGAAAGTAGACTTTTTTGTTTCATTATTTTATGTACACATTTCTCTTTTGATCTTATCATTACAATTCAGTCAACTTCTTGGATTATAATAAATTTTCACCCTTAGGGTGATGTGTCAAGGATAATGACTGTGTTGCGGGCATAATTAGAATTGTTCACGCCTGACCTTACAGCAAGCTCCCCAACCTTCACGACCTTTGAACAAAATCGGACTCACTGCTCCATCTCTCATCTTGTATGGCTTCACATCCACCATTGATTCGTACCCACGTGCTCCCCTTATGTCTATACGTTAAAATTTAATAAGTACTCGAAAAATTAACATTTATATTCTGGCTAAAATGAGCAAAGTAATAATAATAAAAATAATTACCATTGCTTCCATCTTCATCGGGACTTTTCTACCATGTGGCAGTTGTAGGAAGATGGAATGGAATGACAAAACAGAGGAGGAGGAGGAGAGGGCAATTGGAAAAAAGTTAAACATAATGTATTTTCAAGAATTGCTCCATCATCGATTTTGGGTCCAAAATCACTTATTTCATTATCTGGAATCTTCATGATTCAATAATACTGCCAAGTACGGAAGACATAAAAGCTTAGTTGCACAATTAATTGAATAAAGTACAGTTCCTAGAATGCTCTAATCACTATAAACGTTATAATATAAGAACGCTTAGTAAAACCAAACATAGTTCTTACAAAGAATTTATAGGCGGTAACTCATACTCCATCCGTAATCAATTTATAAACAGTTTTCTATCATTATAACTTTTATTTATTGTTTTTCTCTTTTATTCTTACTTTTTGTTGTCAGTATGATATCATCTCTACTTGCAATCTTGTAAACTACTTTTGAAAAAAGGGGTTATAGTGTTGTAAGAAATATTAATTAGTTAAGAAATCAAGTATTTATTCATTAAACAGATTCTATTAATCTATATATATCCTGGCATACCAAAGTTAGCATATGTTTGTGTCAGTATATACTTTGAGTGCCTACTAATTTCTTATTATTTAGTATCAATATATACATTTACTATCTACCAATTTCTTATTATTCATATTTTCATTTTTGTAAATGTGAATGTGAATGCTTTAGTCATGTCATATTGCAACATACTCGAAGAACTTGATTTTTTTCAAGAAATATTAATCGGTTAAGAATCCAATCATTTTACTTATTACACAAAATTCTATCAGTCTATATGTAAATTGCCATATATATGTGTGTGTGTTTCTTTTAAAAACTTTATTATTATCCCAACATTAGCATCATCATATAAAAAAGAATTCGCTATTTAGGTGGAAATCTTGATTAAATTATTTAAATGTTGATTGTCTACTTGTGCAGTGGGGGTAGAAGAAGCTTGAGCTCAACAAAGAAGAGACTGACTCATATGGTTTGTTGGAAAAGAATAAGACGTCAAAGGAAGCGGAGATGTATAGGACCTCAAATCATCAAAACTACTTCTTAGCTTTATTATTAAATAGAGTTTGCTATCATAACATATTATCTCCAGTTCTCTTGTTAAGTTATATAACTAGGTTGGAGTTGCCTACCAATTATCCAGCAAAGCATCTGAACTACTCAAATCTCTCGAATAAAATAAAAATACTGAGTACTAACTACAACTTGTACGGTGGGTTTCTAGTCCACAAACTACTTATAATTGAAATTTAGATAGAAAATAAAATGCCCATATGGCAATTGGCAAGTTAGGTAACACAACCTACTACCTTTTTCTGGATTTTTCAACAAAAAGAGATAATTTAAAAATGATAAGTAGAGAAGATGTAAAAAAACAAATCTCAAAGTTATCCAAATTCAACCTAGCATGTTAATATCCATATGCAAAATAATATTAGAATATTATATAAATCAAGTAACAATTAAATTATATTGAAATCAAGCATACCTAACTGAGAGATTATGACCTTTAATTGAAAAATTAACCAAAAGAGAAAAAAATAAAACTTACTGAACATCCTAAATTTTAGAAAGCAATAATTGTATCCTAGAACAACTTAAATATTTTAACAACCTAAATTAAAAATGGAGTAATGAATAAGAGGATATTAACTGTAGCTCACGCGCGTATAGTCTGGTCTGCTCTGGGTATGTGCTGCTTCAGTTTGAGTTAATAATTAATAGTGCTTTTTAAAAGAAAAAAATAAGCACGCTAATTAAAAAAGGGTTTACTAAATTGTACCTCATTCCGGTTATTATAATATAGTATAAAATTATAGATATAATAGATTGGTCTTTATAAGCCGGCGAGGAAAAAAAGGTAAATGTTCAATCAAATTTATCCCATGATATCGAATTTCTATTTCAAAACACAACAATCTCAATAATTTCAAACAAATAAACAAAACACTTAGCTTACCCAAATACGAGTGATACGTCAACATATTCCACAAGTATAATAAAAATGTCCTCTAAAATTAATTTTGGATTCTAATTGGCATGTGGCAGGTAGAAAAGAGAGCACAATGGTCACAAGTTGTTTCCCGAAGACATGTACCCACTGATCGTAGGACTTTTGCGAGTAAAATCCTATGTGCTCTTTACCCAAAATCACATAGTCACAATACTAGTTAAAATTCAGAGTAAATCTTAGGGCCCTTTCCATTATGTGTGTGGAATTTCACATTTCACCCACTTTGGGTTTATACTGGGTAGTCATGTCAATATATTCTATTAGAAAATATACTAATATTTTTACAATATTATAAAAAAATAATTTTTTTGAAGAATTAATAAAATAATTTTCACAAAAATTATTTCTTAAAACTAAATAAAAAATGAATTTATCAAATTTTCTGAGTTGAGTCACATAATTCGCTTTCTTTAAAATATTTCAAGGTTATGCTCAAAGTGTGCACGGCAGTCGTACCTTACCACGTCGTCCTTAGAATAAAGCTTCCTTGAAAATATAGATTCTATGCGATAAAATTTTACACCAAAATTATCGCTCATTCCACACCCTTAACTTCTCTCAAAAAATAATTTCCCTCACGAAGGATATCCAAACACCAAAACTGCATGATTAATGTTGAACTCGATTCTTAATACTATATAGAATATATTAGTATCCATCTAAACAAGAAGAAAAGACAGTAGTATTGTCTTATAGAAGTAAGTACGGTGAAAGAAGAAAGAAGAAAATGATAGAATTTATGTATCAAGCTCTTAACTTAGCTCCTCTGTATACAGGCTTCAAAAGAATGTCTAGATACAATTAATTAGACACAAAGTAGGAAGATAAGGACCACAAGGCAAGTCTTTTGTTAGGCATTTAAGTATACTGTAGAGGGGTTGAATACAGTATTAACAATCAAATCGAAAATAAGAACTCAAATATGAAGAACAGTCTTTATATTAATAAATAAAAACTATATATATAACACTCTCAAGGAATTAACAGTTATTCTTGAGAGCTGCTAGGTTACACGGACTAATAAAAGAATAATCGACACATATAGTGTTAACCTAATTTGTACTTATATACTGCATAGTTACGTAATTTGTTGTGCTAGACATGCATGTATATAACAAGACCAAGTCATCTTGACAACCCTAAGAAAAAGCTGTTTGAGAATCTAATTGTATTCTGTAATTGTATTTCCTTAGTTTGTTAAAATGTTAAGTAGATTAGACTAGAGAATTTTTCTGTGAACAACCATCAAGCTAAAGAATAAACTCTGAAAGAAGATCAATCCCGATCATGCCTCAGAGAAAAGTATAGAATCTTGGAGTTGAATAAGTTTGTTCTAGAAAAAATGTTCGAAGTCACATATCGACAAGTCATAGATCAAGAGATATCGAGAAGTAAGTCGAGAAGTCATAAAATGACTTGTAGAAAAGTCTCATGAGATATCGACAAGTCAAGTCTTCATGTAGAGAACTGTGAGATATCGACAAGTCAAGTCTTTATGTAGAGAACTGAGATATCGACAAGTCAAGTCTTCATGTAGAGAGCTGAGATATCGACAAGTCAATTTTTCATGTAGAGAACTGAAAATATCGACAAGTCAATTTTTCATGTAGAGAACTAGAGATATCGACAAGTCAAAAGCTTATGTAGAGAATTGAAGATATCGACAAGTCATTCTACGTTTATAGAACAACAGACCTCGACAAGTCAAAAACACATGTAGAGAACTCAAGATATCGATAAGTATTTTTATTTATCAACATGTGACATCATTACAGAACAAAAGAGATCTCAGAAAATATTTCGTAACTCAGAATACAGACAACTTGAAAATTCAATATTATCAGTCAACAAACAATTCTAGAACTGAATTAGAAAGCCAATACATGTTGCTTGAAAAATACAAGATCAATGGCCAAGATTCACTAGACAAAGAAGATCGCAGACCTAATAGATTCTTCACATATTTGCTAACACTGGAAATGGAAATGTACAAAATAGCTTTAGAAACTATGTTAGTCTATTTTAGTGCAAGTTTTGTAAACCCATGCATGTTAACCTATAAAGCATGTCACGGGTCCTTTGTTAGAAGTAACAAACAGATCTAGGAAATATCTTGTATTCTCTCTCAAGAATTGTAGCTGAGTTCTTATCTTTAAGAACACAGATTTGTAGAAAAACAAATTTGATTTAATACAAATCAAGTGAGTTTTTGATAATCTCCTTGTGTGTTTACATTTAAGTATTTTATTACTACAAGTTCATACCTCTGCTTTGTTCCAAACAGCCAAACACTCTCACAGTTAATTAAAAACCAAGAAAACACATTCAGCCCCCATGTGTTGCATTTCATACCTAACAAATGGTATCAGAGCAAAATCTGAAAGTAAACAGATAAAGATCTTGGAAGTATGAGTGCTTAGAAAATTAGCATTATCAAAATTCATGTCTTTCACAAGATAAAATACACCCTATGGAAAAAAAGATGATGTTGTTCATCAGGATGGCCAATCCAATGTATGTTAAAATTCTTAGGCATAGACCCCTTATTCCTATGGAAAAAATTCCCAAGTCAACAGATGAGACATGGCCATTTCTGCACACTTGGCACCTAAAGATCCATCTACTTACACTGAACCAGAGAAAGAGAAGGTTGCACTTGACAATGGCTAAGACTCATATTAATTGAGTCTCTTGATAATGTAATGTACAACAACATTATTAATTATGAGTCAGCCAGGAAAATCTGGGAGAAGATAGAGATCTTGTGTGAAGGAACAGAAGAGGTGAGATCTAACAAAAAAAGGATTCTGGTTTCACAGTATGTGGGTTTCATGGCTAAACCAAAAGAAGGCATTATTATGGTCTTTGAAAGATTCGATAAACTGATAAATGATTTGCAGCTTCATGACTAGTACTATAAAGTTGAAGAAGTTAACCTCAAATTCTTGCTCACTCTTCCTGACCATTTGGAACAAAAGATCTCTGCAATAAGAGAAGGAAGAGATTTAGGTAGGATAACTTTGGAGGTTTGGTATGGTATTCTCAAAACCTATGAGCTGAAAATGATGCAGAGAAAGTCATTAAAAGCTAGTCAAGGGCATGTTGTGGTTGTGTCAAGTGCCTTGGTAGCAAATGATAACGAAATGACTGAAGATGAAACATAATCCCAAACTCAAATTATTCAAGCTGTTGAGCAGAAAAATAAGGAACCTAAAAAACAGGTCATTTTAGTGCTGGAAGAGGATGATTTCTATACTCTTGATGAGTCGGATGAAATGGACCAATCTATGGCTTATCTAGCAAGGAAATTTTCAAACATCAGAGTCAAGAAGCCGAGACATTTCAAGGGTAAAGGCCAAACATCCTACAACAGCAACTAGAAAGGAAAGACTCGGTTAAATGCAACTAGAAAAGTGGAAGCAACAGAGAAAAGCTTATATTGCTGAGGGTAAAAGTTAGGATGATACGGATGATGAAGATGATGGTGAAGAATATGGAAACTATGATCTCATTACTTTGGAGCAAGGAGAGTCATCTACATCTAAGTCAGAGGTACATATCCTAACTACCATTGATTTAAATACTGTATAATATAAGGAAACTGTTGAGATGATAAGTGTAGAAATGTTTCACATTCATACAAGCATGGTGGCAGCTACTAAGGAAGTGAATATGATGTCAAAAATTATTGAAAAACATGATATTAAGAAACAGGAACTAGAACTGCAGCTTGTTGGTCTTGAAGCAGTTAAACAAGAAAATTCGTAACTCAAGAACAAGCTTAAGTGTTTTGGAAAAGTAAAAGCAGTGTTAAGAGAAAGAATTGAGAAAAATAATTTGAAGCTTAAATCATTCAAAAATGCATCTCATTTAATTGGTCAGTATCATGAGAAGAATAAACCATGTGCTAACATAGCCATTGGCTTGGACTATGAGGCTGTGAATTTTCATAAGAAAAATGAAGTTAACAAGGGATAGGACAGTGTGAACCAAGATGTTCTTGTGCTGCTTAAAAATGTGAATGCACCTTTATTCAAAGCTTGTGAAGTGAACTTCAGTGAAGTAGAGCTTGTCATCAAGCAGGAGCTTGCAAATGAAAATAAAGAAAATAAGGATGCAAAATTTACTTCAACCACTAAATGTGAGAAAATGCCATGGTGAGTCCAACTGTCAAGACACCAGCAAATAAGATCAAGAAAGTTAGCACTGGAATGAAAAAGAAGAATGAAAATGGGAAGATAGACAACAAGAGCAATAACTATGCCTATGTTGCAGATGCTCTTAGAAATCAGTGTAAAAAATGTGGCCCAACAAATCATCTAACTTACATTTGTAAGAAGGCTATTAGAGAGCCAAAGATGGAGGCTTCAAATACAATGAGGCACAAAAAGACGATCCCTATTCTTTCTATGACAAGTTTGACTGCATTCCATGTAACATGAAAGTTATGATCAACTGTCATTAGTTGAGAAAGAATTAAAGAAGTTAACTTTAAATCTGTGATTAAAGATGAAAATGATGATCAAACTAAGAATGTTGTTCCTTTTGAATATTCAAGTTCTACTTCTTTTAATTCTGTGAAAAAAAAGAAAGTGCCCAACACTGCTTGGGTATCTAAACATACTAAAACTTGTTGTGTGCGGGGTTAGATGAATAAAGTCATATGGATCATTGACAGTGGGTGTTCTAAACATATGATAGGTGATAAAGCCCTATTATCACAGTCTGAGAAGATGGCTGGACCTTTGGTGACCTTTGGAGACAGCAACAAATGATTCACAATTGGATATGGCAAGTTAATTTCTGAAAATGTTGTCATTAAAGATGTAGCACTGGTTATAGGTCTTGAAGTGAATATTCTTAGTGTAAGTCAATTTACTGACAAAGGGTTCAAGGTCATTTTCGAAATAGAAGATTTCTCAATCACAAGTAAGAAAATTGGTGAAGTTGCTCTGAAAGGAGTAATGAAGGGAAGCCTGTTTGTTGCAAATTTAAATTTAGCAAACAAGGACATAATAGTTACTTCTACACCAAGGCATCTACTGAGCAAAGCAAACCCTGGCACAAAAGCCCTCCCACTTGAAATACAAAACAATTAATACTCTAGTGAAAAGAGAATTGGTGAGATATATGCCAGCTTTGGAATTTGCTCAAAATGAAGTTTTTGAAGCTTGTCAAAAAGGCAAAATCAAGAGGTCCAGTCACAAAAGCAAAGTTGTGAACTCTATTAATTCTCCACGACATCTCATCCACATGGATTTTTTTGGACCTATAAATGCCATGTCTATATCCAGAAAGAATTATACTTTGGTGATGGTGGATGACTATTTAAGGTACACTTGGGTGGAATTCATGCATTCAAAGGATGCAACTGTACACATTATTAATTACATAAAGAAAGTTGAGAAAGAGGTTAAAGATCAAAACTGTGTCAAGAGATTGAGGAGTGACAATGGCACAAAATTCAGTAATGTAATTTTAAGTGAATTTTTCAAAGATAAATGCATTGTTCAAGATTTCTCAGCTGCAAGAACACCTCAACAAAATAGTGTGGTTGAAAAGAAAAATATAACTCTAGTTGAACCTGCAAGAACAATGCTGCAAGATGTCAACCTACCAACTAGTTTTCGGGAAGCATCTGTTAAGACTACATGTTACACTCAGAATAGATATTTCCTAAACAAAAACATTGGTAAGTCACCATACTCAATTTTGTAAAAAAGAAAGCCTAATATTAGGCATCTTCATCTGTTTGGAAGCAAGTGCTTTGTGCTAAAAGAAAACTCTAAATATGTTGAAAAATTTGACTCCAAAGTATTTAAAGCTATTTTTTTGGGATATTCATTGGAAAGGACTTCCTACAAAGTCTATGTGCCAGAGCAGAAAAAAATAATGGAGAGCACAAATGTGACATTTGATGATCACAAGTGTCCAGGCTTGGAATGCCTTGATGAGAATGAAGCTGAAGCTTTAAAATTTGAAAACCTTAATATTGACAGTTATTCTGAAGATGAAGCTGAAGTCAACACACACTAGAGTGGAGGAAGAATCAAGTGAACCTGTGAATTATGACAATGAGAATTCATCTCAAGAAAGAAGCACACCTGAATTTGGTGGCACAAACTCAGGGGGAGAAGGAGATGATGGTTCTGTAAGTCATGCCAACAATGGAGAAGATGAGGACAATTCTAGTCAATAAAATCATCACACCAGAAAGTGGGATAGGAGTCATGCTAGAGACACTATAATTGGTGATCCTAATACTGGAGTGAGGACTAGAAGTGCCACTGTAAATGAATGCTTGCATGCATGCTTTCTGTCTCAAATTGAGCCTAAGAACACTGAGGAAGCTCTATCAGACCCTGATTGGATAACTGCTATGCAAGAAGAGCAATATCAGTTTGAAAGAAATAAAGTTTGAGAATTGGTTTCTGCACAAAGGAATAGAAGTATTATTGGAACAAAATGGGTGTACAACAACAAAATGGATGAAAATGGAATTCTGACAAGAAACAAAGCCAGACTGGTTTCCAAAGGCTACTCACAAGATGAAGAAATTGATTATGATGACACTTTTGCTCCAGTTACAAGACTTGAAGCAATAAGAATTTTCCTTATATTTGTTGCACATTCCAAATTAAAGGTATATTAAATGGATGTGAAAAGTTCATTCCTTAATGGTGAATTAGAAGAAGAAGTTTATGTGCAACATCCACCTAGCTTTGAAGATCCAGAATTTCCAAATTTTGTTTACAAGATTTTAAAGTCTCTTTATGGATTGAAACAAGCACCAAGAGCATGGTATGATAATCTATCAGAATTTTTACTCAAGCATGGTTTCACTAGAGGCACAATTGACAAGACCCTATTCTACAAGCAATATGGTGATCACATTATCCTGGTTCAAATCTATGTGGATGATATCATCTTTAGTTCTACTAATGAGTAGTTGTATCAAAGATTAATTAGACTCATGAAGAGTGAATATGAGATGAGCATGATGGGAGAACTAAGTTACTTTCTTGTCCTTCAAGTCAGCCAAAGAAATGATGAAATCTTTATCAGTCAAACCAAATATATCAAGGATCTTTTGAAGAAATTTGGAATGGTAGACTGCTCACCTGCATCAAACCCTATTTCTACAGCTACAAAATTGGTTGAAGATAAGAAGGGAACAAGTGTATACATCTCAAGCTATAGAGGAATGATTGGATATTTGCTCTATTTGACTGCAAGTAGACTAGATATCATGTTTGCCACATGTCTGTGTGCTGGGTTTCAAGCAAATCCTAAAGAATCATAGTTAATGGATGTCAAGAAGATTTTCAGATATTTGAAAGGAACACCAAACTTGGGATTGTGGTATCCTAAGGGAACAGGTTTTGAAGCTGTTGGATATACAGATACAGATTTTGATGGATGCAGGGTATAAAGAAAAAGTATAAATGGAATTTGTCAACTTCTTGGTCAAAGACTTATATCTTGGTATAGTAAGAAACAACTATTTGTATCAACTTCTATAGCTAAAGATGAATATATAACTGCTGGAAGTTGTTATACTCAAGTGCTTTGGATTAGAAATCAACTAATGGATTATGGCCCAGTATTATAAAAGATTCCAATCATGTGTGACAATACTGGTGCAATATCTATTTTTGCTAATCCTGTTAATCATTCTAGAACTAAGCACGTTGATGTAAGGTACCATTTTTTTTAGAAGAACATGCTACAAATGGTATTTTTGAGCTTGTTTTTATTCCAACAGAAAAACAATTAGCTGACATTTTCACTAAACGTTTGGATGAAGCAAATTTCACTAGATTTGTAAGTGAAATTGGCATGTTTACCGTTCCTTCCAATGATAATTATACATACAGATAGGCTTAAATTCCTCATCGAAAAGGCAAGAACTCAGCTAATATGTTGCATCAGATTAATTCCTGATGAATCAAAATTTATTTGATTTAATTAGGAATTAACTGGAATATGATCTATAAATATTTCAGAATTCTCTGTATATTTTTTTTAATAAAACCTAACTTGGAATTTTTTTTCTAATTCTAAGAAAAACTTTCCAAATGTTAGTTCATATTATTAATATGTGAAATTAATATAAGACAAATGTGAAAAAACAAAAAGTATGTAGAGAACTGTGTTGTCGACAAGTTAAAATGACTTCTCGATAAGTCAATCTCTGATTTCTTAACAAAGTTCTCAATAAGTCTTTTTCCTGACTTCTTGATGGACTTCTCGGTAAGTCTTTTTATAAATCCTCGATAATTATTATAGATATCCTGGTACACTTATCGATATGGAGTTCTCTACAAGTCATTTATTGTTTCTCTATAATTTATAACTGAAATAATTTAATTCAATAATATATTTCAGTAAAGTACTTTTGATATAAAATCAATTCTAATTTTATGTTGATTTTCTCAATATAAATTAGCTTAATTCAGTCCAATAAGGACAAACTGGGTATTTGTACAACATCTCGGTAAGTCACTATCTAGTTCTAGATAAGAGTCAGGAAAGTGACATCTCGACATGAGTTCTTTATAGGTCATGTGACTTCTCTATAAACAATTTTCAATCGTTCATTCTTCTCTTCTCGATAAGTCACATCTTTACCCTATAAATACCCAGACATCTTGACACAGCCCCTCTTTACGCTTTCGAGATCTTAATTGACCTAGTTTCTGCAAATTTTCACCATTCACAACAATATCAAGCTTTCTCTCTCAAATCATTTACCCACTAAAACCCAAACTTTTCAATGGCTGCTAATAACATAAGGACTATTATCCCCAAGGATGGAACCATCTACCTAGATTTTGTGGATCCAACCCAAGCACCTGATAACTTCAAGTGCTTTGTCAAATTTATTGTTGATTCCTATTTTTCAAGAGGCCAAACTGTAAACCCAATGTTCTACTTAGATGTTCTAAACAATTTCTGGAATACTGCAATCATCAACACCATTCTTTATGACAATCAAGCAGTTTCCATGGTGGTTAATTGCGCAATCAGGGGTGTGGCTTGAGTTCAATGCAAATGACATCAACAAAGAACTGAGCATTCTCACAAACACTTTTGTTGAAGCTCCTACCACTCAAGAGTTGGATGAATTCATGGATTTCATTAACTACAATGAGAAGATATACATGGCTAGGATCAACAAGAAGAATCTGAGAAAGGAGTGGTCCTTTGTATTTGACTCAATTATAAGGGTCTTTACATGCAGGAAGACTGACTATAATAATATGTCCAGTGTATGTCAAAAACTAGTGTTTTCAATGGCCTATAACAGACACCTATATGTTGGAAGCTTAATCTTGGAGGAGCTAAGCACGAGGCTCACTATGCCTTTGGTAAGTAGTATAACGACTCGTATATTTTATTATTTAAATGTATAATTATTGAGTAATTAAATAAATAAAATATGTGTATGGGTTCTGTTAGTTTGATATTATCTTGTTATTAATTATATGAGATCGTTGGTGTTTAAGGATTATTTGTATGATTGTTTGTTGAGATGTAATGCTTCGTTGCTACTTGTAAAAGTGGTTTTAGGACAGAGTTATTTTCATAAATATTTGGATTATCTCTCAAAATTATTTTTATGATTTTATAACTACAATATCTATTTTTGGGATTTTACAAAAATTTAGAAATCAATATTTTATTAATTATTTAACCCTATATGAGAACCATCAGTACTTGTTGAAAGCTTGGCTTCATAAATGTTACCACGCCTGTATCCTTTCAGAACAACTTTTCCTGTAGATTTACTTACAACTTCACAGTGTTCTTCAAAGAAATCCACATGATAATCTCTGTCACAGATTTGACTAACACTCAGCAGATTGTGTTTAAGTTCTGAGACTAGAGCTACTTCTTTAATGATGACATTCCCAAGATTGATATTGCCATATCCCAACATTTTTCCAATGTTGCCATCTCCATAAGAAACACTCGGGCCAACCTTTTCCATAAAGTCTGATAGCAGGGCTTTATTTCCAGTCATATGTCCTGAATATCCACTGTCCAAAACTAGGATGTTTTTCCTGTTACCCTGCAATCACAAAGACCACTAATGATTAGTTTTAAGGACCCAGACTTGCTTGGATCCTTTGGCCTTATTAAGTATGTTAACATTTGCAGCGGATTTAGCATCAGAGTTTATGTTAACATTTTTCTTATCAGAATTTACACTATCAGACTTTGAATCAGATATTACACTAGAAGGAACAATGCTAACTTTCTTTAAAGAAGGTTTTATTTGATAATAATCATAGTACAGATTATGATATTCCTTACAAGTATAAATGGAATGCCATAAACTGCCACAATGAAAACAAGGATTTTGTGGCTTATATCTAACAGACTGACTCTTAACTCCTGACTTTGAAGGTAAGGAGTTTATGTTCTTATTCTTCCTACAAAAAGAACCCAGATGGTTAGAACTTCCACAGTTATGACACGCTTTTCTAGGAGCATCAGGAACAGGATTATAATCATTGCTTTTATTCACACCTTCCTTTCGATTCCTATTTTTCCTAGGTGATTTTACCTTGTTTGCATTCTTAACATCTTCCAGCTTATGATTAAGCTGCTTCTTTGTCATTAAGCCTACGTTTACTTCAGTTGTCTTTTCCTGTTTTAGTTTGTCAGAAGTTAATTCCTTTTTAACTTCTGATTTCTCAGTATCAGACTTTACAGCTACAAACTTAACAGGTTTTAACTTTGGCTTTTGTTTAACATCAACAGCTTTTGTCCTATGCTAAGAAGCCAAACAAAGCTGACGATGAAGAAAAACAGGAAGAAGAAAAGAAATTATTTCTTCTTCCGACTCTCAACAAAAAGGACAGCGAGTCAAATGATTCGCTCCTGCTGGCGGAGAGCTTCCAGCCGTTCCTCTTCCAATCGCTCAAGATGGCGATGGTAGTCCATGTAAAAGAGCAAGAGGTGTGTGAGGACCTCTTGGGGAACTGCGTCCCAAATCTCATCAGGAATGGCAGTTACATGCCATTCATGCTGCCATCCCTCACGGCTCAACTCCATATTGAAGGTTTCATAGTTCAAGAACATGTTGTAGTTAACCATGATTTTGTTGATATGAATGAAAAGAGAGTGAGTGTGTGAGAAAAGGAATGATGTGTAGGCTGGAATGAGGTGTTGGTTTATATAGGCAAAAGAATACCACGAGACGCAAGGAAAATTTAATGCTGACAGGTAGAAATAAATCTACCTCGTCTCCCTAGACTTAGGAGAATAAAAACAGCCATTGGAAGTGTAAAACAGGGTTTAATGCGTACAAGAAACAAGTAAATATTACTGTGCATTGATGTGTACCACTAACCCTAATTATATTGACTGTTAATATTCCACCCAAACATATTCTGATTTAAAATAAGACTGTTTCAGATTTTAACCACAAATAAGTCAAGTAAAGAATCAGAATTTAATATCAGCACTTAGACTTATATCAGAACTTAACAGTCATCAAAACATGATTTCTTAACTCGAAAAGTTGAATGGCTATTTCTGTAATTCTTCACACAAACTCTAATTTCGGTTCTTCAGAACTTAATCATCAGAACTTCCATCAGAACCTGTCCTCAGAATTTATGCAATCTGACACATAAACTATTCACCTAAAACAACATTGATCGCCACAGTAATTATTATCGTTCATATGGAGTGTAAGTGTGTGCATTAAGCTAAATATCAGACAAAGAGTAAAGTCTGATTTACTTCAGTACATCTTAGAAATAAGGCATAACTAAGAACTTTACTTAAAATCTGTTATTATTCTGAAGCCTACTATTAAATGAGTTCATGCGTGAGTCCACCTCAACTGTTTTGTGCTTATTTTATGCATCTTTTGAAATTCCATTTTACAGTGGCTTCCCAGTGTAAGTGAGTCACGACTGCTTATCAGAATTTATGCTATTATCAGAGTATTTCTCCAGTAATCATAGAGTGTGAAAAGTCACCAAGAAAAATAATTATTTGCTTTTCTAATGCATATTACTTAATACCAGCAATGCACTTGGGTCGTCCCTTCCACATTTTTACTCTAGATCTCAAAGGAGTACCTGATTGTTATTCCCCTTTTTTTTTGTTTTCTTTTGATAAGTGAGGTTTATCAGCACTTAGTACATTCAGCAGATTTACTAACATCAGAACTTAACAGATGAGAAGTATTATTCTAGTTTTTGACTTAGTAATAAGATAGACAAAGTAACCGTAAGTAAGCTCAATATCAGAATTTGCTTGTGTCAATAGATTTCCACATAAATAATTACTTCTAACATGAGATCTCTAGTATGTTAAAGACTACTAGGTCAGCATCTAGCACAGTTATCCTCATAGGATTGAATAGTCACAGAAACAGTCATTTCACAATCAAAGTTTAGAAATTCACATCAGACAATAATCAGTACTTAATCAATTTTCAATTAGGCACAGAAGACACAAAGAGAGTAATATCTGTAAATACTGATCATAAAGTTTGATGTATCAAAACAAAACTAAACAGATTTAGAGAAAGAACCTGAAACCATTCCAAGTTCATTTACCAATCTTGTAAAAGTAGCTTCACGCAGTGGTTTTGTGAAGATATTTGCTAGTTGATGATCTGTTGGAATAAAGTGCAATTCCACTGTACCTTCATCCACATGTTCCCTTATGAAGTGGTACCCAATGCTGATATGCTTTGTCATTGAGTGTTGAACTGGATTACCTGTCATAGCAATAGCACTTTGATTATCATAGTAAATAGGGATTTTAAAATATGTTAACCCATAATCCAGTAACTGATTCTTCATCCAAAGAATCTGTGCACAACAGCTTCCTGCAGCAATGTATTCTGCTTCTGCAGTTGATGTGGAAATTGACTTTTGTTTCTTGCTAAACCAAAAAACCAATCTGCCTCCAAGAAATTGGCAGCTTCCAAATGTGCTCTTCTTGTCAATTTTGCAACCTGCAAAATCTGCATCTGAGTAACCTATTAGTTTAAAATCTGATTCTCTGGGATACCACAATCCCAGATCAGCTGTTCCCTTAAGATACTTGAATATTCTTTTCACAGCTGTTAAGTGAGGTTCTCTTGGATGTGCTTGAAATCTTGCACAAAGACAGGTAGCAGACATGATATCAGGTCTACTAGAAGTTAGATAGAGTAGATAGCCAATCATACCTCTGTAATCAGTAATATCTACTGATTTACCAGTATCCTTATCCAGTTTTGTTGCAGTGGCCATGGGAGTGGATGCACTTGAACAATCTTGCATTCCAAATTTCTTCAGCAAGTTTCTGGTGTACTTGGTTTGACAAATAAAAGTGCCTTCTTCATTCTGCTTGACTTGAAGGCCTAGAAAATGGCTAAATTCTCCCATCATACTCATTTGATATCTTGACTGCATCAGTTTGGAAAACTTTTTGCAAAATCTGTCATTTGTAGAACCAAAGATGATATCATCAACATAAATCTGAACCAGAAGTAAGTCCTTTCCATGGTTGAGGTAGAACAGTGTTTTGTCTATAGTTCCTCTATTAAATCCACTTTCCAGAAGAAACTGAGCTAAAGTCTCATACCATGCTCTAGGAGCTTGCTTAAGGCCATAAAGTGCTTTATCAAGCCTGTAGACATGATTTGGATATTTGGGATCAACAAAGCCTGAAGGTTGTTCAACATATACTTCCTCCTCCAATTCTCCATTGAGAAAAGCACTTTTCACATCCATTTGAAAGACAATAAACTTTTTGTGAGCAGCATAAGCCAAAAATATCCTTATGGCTTCCAATCTAGCAACTGGTGCAAATGTTTCATCATAATCAATTCCTTCCTGTTGAGAATATCCTTTTGTAACCAACCTTGCTTTATTCCTTGTAATTATGCCATCACTATCAGTTTTATTTCTGAATACCCACTTTGTACCAACAACAGATCTGTTCTTTGGTCTTGGCACTAGTGTCCAGACTTTGTTTCTTTCAAATTCATTTAACTCTTCCTGCATTGTTTGCACCCAATCAGCATCTTGAAGAGCTTCTTCCACTTTCTTTGGTTCAGTCTGAGAAAGAAAAAATTGTAAAGACATTCACTTGAAGTAGCTGTTCTAGTTCTGACACCTGCATCAGGATTTCCAATTATTAAGTCAGGTGTATGTGATTTAGTCCACTTCCTTGCAGATGGAAGGTTTTCTCTAGAACTGGATGCTCCCCCATGATCCATGCCATCTTCATCAACATCTTCTAATACTCCCCCTGAAACTATGCTCTCTGAGTTGGATCCTTCAGTATTTGAATTTTCAGAATTATCAGAACTTGGCTTATCAGAACTTGATGAATCAGAACTTGAAGAGCCAGTTGTATGTTCTGATGCTTCTTGAGATGTGGTTGCATCTTCAGTATGCTCCCCCTACACAGGTGCATCTTCCTTTGGCGCAGTTTCAATAACATTAGAGCTTAATCCATCAGAGTTTGCTGTATCAGGATTTAGACTGTCAGGATTTTCAGTATCAGAATTTAAGTCTTCATTTTCAAATCTCAGCTGATCATGATCATTGAAATCTTCAAGTCCAGTAATTTTCTTATCATCAAAGGAGACATTGTTAGATTCCATGACTACCCTTGTTCTCAAGTTAAAGACTCTGAAGGCTTTTGTGGAAAGTGGATATCCAACAAAGATTCCTTCATCAGCTTTTAGATCAAATTTCGATAGCTGTTCAGGATGAGTCTTAAGAACAAAACACTTGCATCCAAATACATGAAAATATTTCAGATTTGGCTTCTTTTTTTTCACCATCTCATATGGTGTCTTTCCATGCTTGTTAATGAGTGTTGCATTTTGAGTAAAACAAGCAGCCTGCACAGCTTCAGCCCAGAAATAGGTTGGAAGCTTTGCTTCATCAAGCATAGTCCGTGCAGCTTCAATAAGAGTTCTATTCTTTCTTTCAACAACTCCATTTTGCTGTGGAGTTCCAGGAGCAGAAAATTCCTGCTTGATTCTATGGTTTTTGCAGAACTCTTCCATTATCAATTCTTGAACTCAGTGCCATTATCACTTCTTATAATCTTTACAGAATCTTTGACCAATTTATCCAGTTGCTTGACATGATCAATCAAGATAGATGCAGTTTCACTTTTTGTGTGCAAGAAATACACCCATGTGTATCTGGTGAACTCATCCACTATGACCATATCATATTTCTTCTTTGTAATAGACATGACATTTACAGGACCAAATAGATCAACATGTAATAGGTGATAAGGCTCAAGAATTGATGATTCTGTCTTGCTCTTGAATGAAGATTTCCTTTGTTTAACCTTCTGACAAGAATCACAAAGGCCATTAGGAGCAAAT
Organism: Apium graveolens; assembly: GCF_009905375.1. Classification (NCBI taxonomy): domain Eukaryota; kingdom Viridiplantae; phylum Streptophyta; class Magnoliopsida; order Apiales; family Apiaceae; genus Apium; species Apium graveolens. The sequence continues at coordinate 160,442,894 of NC_133649.1, read as the reverse complement.
ACTGACTTTGGCAGTCCTCTCACAAGATATTCCTTGACTAATTCATTTATATTGTTGAAATTTAAATGAGAGAGTTTCTTGTGCCAGTTCCAGTTTTCTTCAATTGATGCTCTACTAATCAGACAGACTGCAGAACCATCAGTACTTGTTGAAAGCTTGGCTTCATAAATGTTACCACGCCTGTATCCTTTTAGAACAACTTTTCCTGTAGATTTACTTACAACTTCACAGTGTTCTTCAAAGAAATCCACATGATAACCTCTGTCACAGATTTGACTAACACTCAGCAGATTGTGTTTAAGTTCTGAGACTAGCGCTACTTCTTTAATGATGACATTCCCAAGATTGATATTGCCATATCCCAACGTTTTTCCAATGTTGCCATCTCCATAAGAAACACTCGGGCCAGCCTTTTCCATAAAGTCTGATAGCAGGGCTTTATTTCCAGTCATATGTCCTGAACATCCACTGTCCAAAACTAGGATATTTTTCCTGTTACCCTGCAATCACAAAGACCACTAATGATTAGTTTTAAGGACCCAGACTTGCTTGGATCCTTTGGCCTTATTAAGTTTGTTAACATCTGCAGCGGATTTAGCATCAGAGTTTATGTTAACATTTTTCTTATCAGAATTTACACTATCAGACTTTGAATCAGAACTTACACTAGAAGGAACAATGCTAACTTTCTTTAAAGAAGGTTTTATTTGATAATAATCATAGTACAGACTATGATATTCCTTACAAGTATAAATGGAATGCCATAAACTGCCACAATGAAAACAAGGATTTTGTGGCTTATATCTAACAGACTGACTCTTAACTCCTGACTTTGAAGGTAAGGAGTTTATGTTCTTATTCTTCCTGCAAAAAGAACCCAGATGGTTAGAACTTCCACAGTTATGACACGCTTTTCTAGGAGCATCAGGAACAGGATTATAATCATTGTTTTTATTCACACCTTCCTTTCCATTCCTATTTTTCCTAGGTGATTTTACCTTGTTTGCATTCTTAACATCTTCGAGCTTATGCTTAAGCTGCTTCTTTGTCATTAAGCCTACGTTTACTTCAGTTGTCTTTTCCTGTTTTAGTTTGTCAGAAGTTAATTCCTTTTTAACTTCTGATTTCTCAGTATCAGACTTTACAGCTACAAACTTAACAGGTTTTAACTTTGGCTTTTGTTTAACAACTATAGGCTTAATATCAACAGTTCCTTTATCATTCTTATCCTCTCCATAACCTAAGCCCTCTTTCCAGTTTTCACTACTTAATAAATTCTGAGTTGTTCTGCCAGAGTTAGTCCAAGTCCTGATAATCTCTCTTTCCTTTTCTAACTCAGCTTTTAGAGATTCATTCATTTTAAGTACTTCATCCCTAACATAGAAAGCATCATCTCTATCTTTCTGAGTTTGATGGAACATGACTAACTCTTTTTCTAAATAATCGTTCCTCTTTTTACAAGCAAGATTTTCAGAAGTTAATCTTTCACATGTTAAAGTTTGGTCTCCATAGCTAATGAAAATGGTTTTAAGATACCTTCTCAACTCATTAATATCATCAGTATGAAAGGCATAAGTAGTTTGAGGTACCTTTAACTCAGCAGGTTCAGTACTGCTTTCAACATTTGCCATATTAGCATTTGCCATCAAGGCATAGTTCTCCTCACTTTCAGAATCTGAGATTTCTGTCCAGTTTTTCTTCTTTGTGACAAGAGCCTTGCCTTTGTCACTCTTCACTTTCTTGCAATCAGGAGATATGTGGCCTTTTTCACCACAGTTGTAGCATTTGGCATTTGTATTATCTCCTTTGTAGACTTTCCTCCTTTGCCTTCAGATTTTCTGATATTCTTCTTATCAGAACTTACACCTCTCCTGGAAAATTTCTTTCCCTTCCTGAACTTCCTGTATAAAATCTTCGTGATTCCTTTCACCATAAGAGCACACGGCTTCATCATTTCTTCATCAGCATCCGTCTCAGGCAAGCTTTCAGTTTCTGAGTCATCATCACTATCAGAACTTGTTAACTCAGTATCAGACTTTGTGAAGAGAGCTTTACCCTTGCCTTTCCTTGATGTTGCTGCCTTGGGAGATTCTTCTTCAGTCTTAAGAGCAACTGTCCTTGACTTTCCTCCTTTCCTCTTGCTTCTTTGTCCCATCTCAAGTTCATGAGTCTTGAGCATCCCATAAATTTCATCAAGAGTCGTTTTATCAAGATTATAGTTGTCTCTTGTAGTTGTTGCCTTCAAATCCCAGCTTTCAGGAAGAGCTAAAAGGAATTTAAGGTTTGAATCTTCAAGATCATATTCCTTATCAACCAGTGACAAATCATTCAAGACCTTGACAAATCTGTCATATAAATCAGTCAATGACTCATTTGGCTTTGAGTCAAACTGTTCATACTCTTGAGTGAGTATTGTCTTCCTGTTCTTCTTGATCGAATCAGTTCCCTGACATCTTGTTTCCAGGGCATCCCATATCTCCTTTGCAGTCTTGCAGTTAATTACCCTATTTGACATTACATTAGCAATGGCACTATGCAGTAAGTGTCGTACCTTCGTATCCTTAGCAATTGAAGTGATATCTCCAGCAGTGTAATAACTCTTCTCCTTTGGTACAGACTTTGCTGCTTCACCTGCAACTGCAACAGTGAGCTTTGTTGGATTGTGAGGTCTTTTCTTGATTCTATCAAGATATTCTGGATCTGTAGCTTCCAGAAACATAGTCATCCTCACCTTCCATATGGGATATTCAGACGGTTTCAATATGGGAACTCTAATAGTCTCATATCGACTATGGATTTGTGTCTTTGGTGGTTCTTCAGTTTTGGTGGGCTTGGTTGGAGTTTCTGTTTCAGACATGATTTTTTTTTATCTTAAACTGTTTGTGTGTTAACAGATAGGCTCTGATACCACTTGTTAGGTCACACACACTGTAGAGGGGGGGTGAATACAGTGTATAGCACAATCAAATTGAATTCTAATAACACAAGTAACAGAAAATAGACTTTATTCAAAGCAATAAATTCTGTTACAGTATGGAACTGTACTCTCTCAGTGATGAACAAATATCACGAGAGCTGCTAGGGTTACAATGAATAATATTCTCGATAATGATAACACTTATAGTGTAAACCCTATGTCTGTGTTTATATACTACACAGTTACAAGATAATTGCTAATTGATATGGAATATAATTCTGCTTCCTAATATATATCAATCAGATATCTTTTCTTCCAAGTATTCTATTCTTCATAGAATTCCTTCTTCATGCATATCTCTTCTTACGTTTGTCTTGAACGCCTTCCTTATCTGAACGTTTCCTTTAAGTCCTGATATTTTCTTACGATAAATATCTCCTGAAACTTAAGTACTGATAACTAAAGTTCTGACTTCAGTATAAGTGCTGATTTCAGTTAAGTACTGATTTGTCCTGTTTAAGTAAGATCTGAAAACTAAACATAAATCATATTAGTCATGACATTATCAAATATATCTAACATTATAATTTACCAAACCAATTATCAAATTATAAATAATTTATAGTTAAAATTATTCAAACACGTAATAACTTATAATTTACAATATTCATATCGTTTATATGACACTTTATAACTTGAAGTCATAGGTTACATTTTTAAAAACAAATCAAACAACCCATTAGTATTAAATTTACAACTGGTGAAAAGCCGAAAAGGATAATAAAGCAGTTTTTGTGTTGGATTACTGACCTGATTTTCCATTTAAATTGGGCTAATGTGGTCTAAGTAAAAATGGCAAGTACTTGCTTCAAGAGCAATAAGGCCTCGGGAAAAAAATATCTTACAAACAAGCCCCATTTTCACAACATATTTCGTAAAAAAAATAAGGAATTTGACAAATATGCCAACTTTTGAATTTTTATTTGTAAATATACTACCTTACTTAAAGTCTTGCAAATTTACTACCTTTTTAAACATACAAACAATTAAATTGCAAAAATACCATTCATCTACCCTCTTTATGATCCTCATCCTTACTCACCTCATCTTCCTCCACCACAACCTCCTCCTCAACCCTCTCCTCTTCCTTCGTAACCATAAATTGCTTTTCCTTCTCTTTCTTTCCTTTCTCTTTCAATTTCTTTCCGTTCCTCCCTCTCTTTTAACTATTGCCGTCATCGCTTTAGCGACACCACCATGGTGGTGGCTCCGCCTCTTTTCTGCAAAACACATACACACATCATCATCCCATCCCATCTCTCTTCTCAATCTCCCTTCCTCGTGCCCTCTCAAGCTCTCTCTCTCCCACAAACACACGCACAACACCAATCAATAGCCATAAACTTGCACCTTACAACCTCCCTCTTTTCCCTTGACCGTCTTATCCGAAATCACCGTCACCGCCGAAGATCCTCCTCTGGTCGATGGTGTATTCATGCTTTTGATTAAAGAAGATTGATTTTGATTGCTTTTAGGCGATTTTTGCTTTGCTTTTGGTTGATTTCATGGTTGTTTTTGTGATATTAGTATTGGTCTGGCAAGGGCATCATTTTTCGCCATTTACCACCATATGGGTATCTTATTTTGCAACTAAATGTAATTTTTAACAGATTTTTTCAAATTTGCATTTGTGGTTGCATATATGGTTGCTAGCAATTGCAGATATGGTTGCAAATGCAACCTTCGTATTTTTGCAAATAGTTTTTGTATAATAGTATTTTTGCAATTTATTTTAAAAAATGACAGTATTTTTATAAAAAATTATAAAACTTGGGTATTTATGAAAAAGCCCAAAAAAATAATCTCATCATCGGATCAAATTAACCGAATTCATATTATATATAATATGATTAAGAGTAATCATAAGAATTATAACGTTACAATTTATGTTTAATGTACTTTATAATGTATTTTTTTATTTTTAAAATTATAAAAAAATAGTTAATAACTTCTAGTCAAAATTCAATTAATATAATCTCAAAATTTTAAATAAGTCAAAATCATGAGACGGATGGATAATGAGCCGTAGATGATTGTTAAAATCATCACCCAAACTGAAAAACCTTTTGAGCATTATTTAGCTAGGAAGAAATAACTATGCTAGACAGAAAAAGACAAGGGAAGGAGGGATTCAAAAGAGATGTGGGCCTGTTTGACTATTACTATATAAGTAAATTATTTATTTAGACCGGAAATATTTATTGATTATTATTTATCGATCTAATTTATAAGTCAAATTTATAATTTATAAACTGATAAGTTCAATGTTAATTACGACTTACTTGTTTTTAACTTACCTTGATTATTTTTGTCTTTTTATCAACTTTAATTTAAAAAATATTTTTTTAAAATGTTAATCTAATCTAAAATTCTTGAATTACGATAGTTTTAATTAATTTTTTTATTTTATTTTAAGTAAAAAAATTCTGATTTATAAGTAAAAATTATTCAAATAATATCACTTAAGTGACATGCTCTGATTCAGGATAATTTCGCCCTCTTTAACCAACTGAGACAGCTTTACGGACCTTATATAACTTATAATTATTTATGTACTTATCAACTGTAAATCACTTATTTATACTAAAATAATTACACATTAGCATTAATTATGAAAATTTTCTAATTAATTTTTAACAATCTTTGCACACAAGTTTTCCCGCGGACTGGTGAAATTTCATAATATTTTGAATTTTAGTCCACTTTTTTCCATTTTTCTTCAAGGCTCGCACCAGGAGAGATTAACTCTCGATCCTAGCATTTTGTAGATGAAGAGACTTGGCTCAGTTAAATGATCTGGCAACTCGACAACTCCCACTCCCTCACCTTAAGGTACTAAAAATTTTCCACCAAATACATACAGCTTAATTAGGACATCGATTTTAAAGATCAATTTTATTAAAAAATGCTAATTAATTTCACACGTACATGGAGTTGAATTTTAAGGGAATTAAAACTCAGCCAGTGTATCAATTCTTTAGATTAAGAAAATGCACGACTTATCTTTCTTTATAAAAGTCAAGTCTACCACCACATATAGTTATGCAATCAGAATTTTTTTTACAAATTTCAGCCAATCAGAATCCGCATTTCAATTTCGACCAATCAGTTGTCACAAAATTATTTTCTTTTTCAGAGATTTAACCATGACATTAATCAAATTGGGTTAGCCATTAATCACTCTAATTAATATATATACATTTATCACTAATTCAAATTCAAATTCAAAAATATTTTCCATTTTGACTTTTAAACATTACTTACAAATTTAACAAAATTATTTCATTTTTGAACTTCTTACCATTACTAACAAATCTCTAATTTACAATCTACAATTTCAGATTTTATCATTACTAACAAATTTATAATTTATACATTAACAAATTTGAATTTCACCAATTTTTTAAAATCTTTATAATTTACAAATCAAGTCACTATTTTTATTATGTAGATTAAAATCATATATTCAGAATAAACAGGTTTTTTTTAATTTATAATAATATAAAAATGTGACATTCGAAATATCGTCTTATGTTTTGTTAAATTTTTGTAACATATCAATCAATTCTTTTTATAATATTAATTTTTTTTGTACTATTCGAACAAATCTGAATTCAGGTAATGTAATAATGTGATATTCGACTGATTTTCAAACAAACACAAATAAAGAATTCAAATTTAACCGATCATAAATCATGCACATGATTTCCTTAATATTCATATATAACTGTATCTTTTCGTAAAATTAATGTGTTAACTATGATTATGGCATAATGTGCATTAGTTTAAATCTTGCATGAAATTAATCCTGACAATATAATTTTTGATTTCCAACCAATCACAAACAAAAATTTAAATTTAACCAATCAAATATCACACACATGATTTATTTTATCTACATATTTGGCTGTATCTTTTCGTTTAATTAATCTATTAGCTATAATTTCTGACAACTATACGATTAACATAAATCATGCGCATGATTTACCTAATCTTCATATTTAACTGCATCTTTTCGTATAATTAATGTGTTAGTTTTGATTATGGGAACTTAAATCTTGCATGTAACTAATGACAATTATATTTTTTGATTTCGAACCAATCACAAACAATTATTCAAATTTAATCAATCATAAATCACGCGTATAATTAATTTTATCTTCAAATTTGACTATATTTTTCGTTAATTTTAATGTGTTAGCTATCATTTGTGACAACTATACAATTAACATAAATTCAGCGCATGATTTACTTAATCTTCATCTATAACTATATCTTTTCGTATAATTAATGTGTTAGCTTTGATTATGGCATAATGCGCATTAACAAATCTTGCATGTTATTAATTTTGACAATCATATTTTTATTTCCAACCAATCACATTAACCATTCATAAATCACGCGATTGATTTATCCAATCTTTATATTTGACTGTATATTTTCATTTAATTTATAACGTGTTAACTCTCATTTTTGACAAGTAAACGATTAACGTAAATCATGCGTGTAATTAATATTGACAACTATTATTTGTAAGAAAGATAAATAATTCTACACCATAATCAACTCACATTAATTTAATATTTGAGTGACTTATGAGTCCTGACAACTGACAAATGATTTATGTAACCTTATATTACTTGACATCAAATAAATCTAACCACCCAGAAATAAAGAGCATCTTCAAAAATGTAATAATTGCATCATCTAATCAACGTAAATTATGCTGAAAATTATATTTATCCTATAGAAAGAACTCTAGACATAATTTCAACTCATATTCAAAAAGTTCTTCCAACAATAAACACTTTCGCTACAACGACTCGCGTATTTTTTTTTTATTTTTAATACTTAAAAGTATAATAATTGAATAAATAATTAAATAAAATGTGTGTATTAATTTTTGGCAGCAGTTTGTTAATTATTATTTATTTGATTGTGGTATGTTGGTATATGGACTTGATTTTGTGATTCATTATTGAGATATGTGGTTTTGTTATGTTTTTAAAAGTGATTTTATTACCGTTTTAATTTCATAAATACTTGGATTTCCTCTAAAATTAATTTTATGATTTTATAATTTCAATAATTATTTTTAGGATTTTATAAAACTGAAAAATCAATATTTCACTAATTATTTATCTTTAAATGATTTTTTGATTATGTTTATTTGTAAAATCCATATTTAATTCCAGAATTCTTCAAAAATCACGAAATTTATATTTTATGAATTTTATGATATTCTGAGAATTTTAAAATTATTTTAAAAATTTTCGGGATTAATTTCACCCGCGTGTCGATTCGTTTAATGGTTAAAAACGGGTATAAATTGTGTTTTAAAAATTGTTTTAGAATTACGAAAATTATGTTTTTATAAACTTCGGGATATTTCTATTATTTTAAGATTATTTTTGTAATTTTCAGAAACGGATTTGTGTGCATCTCGGTACATTTATTTGCGAAATCGAGCCAGAAATTCAGACTATTCGTTATCAGGGGACACATGTCAAAATTCCATACAAGAATTTTGACACGTATCCATTCCAAATAATATGTGTTGTAGTATGATCAATTGAAGAAAAACAAATAATATACCCAAAGCCCCCCTCATCCCTGTTCTCGGCTCAACATCGTCTCTCTTTCTCTCTGTTTCGTTTCTTCGATTGTCTCTCCTTCTCCATCTCCCTCATCTCTCTAATCTCTCCCTCATTCCTCCTGTTTCTTCTCCACTTCTATTCTCCCGTTTTCCCACCATTTTCGGTGAGTTTTCCGGCCAATGTTTTGGTTCTTTTCCGGTTGGGTATTCGGTTATGTACTTGCTTAATTTGTAAATATATATACATATGTATATATGTATAATCAGTCGAGTGTGTGCCTTGCTTCCCTGTTTTGCTGCCTGCTCTCGGCGAGGTGGCCGCGTGTGTATATATATATCTGTTATGTGCATGTGTTTTTGGTTGGGTTCTTGTTGCTATGACTTGATAAAATTTTGATGTTTATTTTTATTTATTAATTATGCAGGAAATTAATTTTGAGTAATATTCGTGATATAAATATTCTTGCGGAAAAATATTTCGAATAAGTGGTGAAATTTTGGGTTGGAATCCGAATTATCGGGTGCCCGGAGAATTTCTCCGCTGTCGATGATAAGCCTCGGCGAGTCGACGGTGGACCGTGATGATTATTATTGGAGCCCTAAATTTTATAAACAAATAAAATGACTTGTATAAAATATTTTCGAAAATAAATTATATATTGGAGTTGTACGTAAATAATTACGAGATTATGGAATTGATATTGTGATGAAACTTGTGGATTGTTTTGATTGTTGACGTCGATCATAATCGACGGGTAGGCTTATAAACAAAAGAGTTGCTGCCAAAATTTTCTAAAATTTATTTTAAAACGTACTCTATTATATTAAACTTTTTACCCCTATTTGTATACGGACTATGTGATTACATGATTATGTGTATAATAACTATGCGAGTCGGGTTATCTGATTGGGTTATTAGGGTTCGAGGATATCAAGCATGTCGGTATAACTGATTAGGGTATTTTGTATCTGTAGATCCCAGTCGAGTTTCGCCAGGACCGAAGTCAGCGTAAAAGTTATTTAGAGTTCCGAAAGCGTTGCAAGGCAAGTACCCTGACCATTCTTTTATAGTTCAGTACGTATGAATAGACTAATATTTTATTCTCGTAAAGGAACATAAACATTTTAAGTTACGTATCCCCTGTAGTTATAAATCACTGTTTTCAACCTATTTTGGGGAAAAGTAACTTCGAAAGGTACCTATCTCGAATGAAATGATTTGCGAACTAGATTTTATATGTGTGTTGTTAAAATAAGTGATTTTTGGAAATGAGATAGGTACAAGTGATTTTGAAAACTGGATAAAATGATCAGATATGGGATACATAGGGTCCAGAGTAGGCCTATTGAGGTGGCGTAAGAGGCTAATTCAGTTGCGCGCATTATATAACCGATTAGTCCAGCAGGTCAGAGACCTAGCTAGTCTCTGAGTTCCGGAACAGGTAAATGGGATGGCAGTTAGAGCCGTCTGGTGTTGATAGCCTAATCAGCTGTCTTCACATATCCGTTACGTATCTGATTTAGCTTTGTGATTCCCGTAAGGGTATAAGTACTTGATACAGTGGCTTTATAAATGTGAATAGCATGCTAAAATTGGACTTTGGTACTTGTTAGTCCCTTAACAATATAGCAAGAATTACAGAAGGGGGGTTGAATGGAATTCTTGAACCTTTTTCTCGAAATAAAAATGTTCAACTCGAATATAGATATAAGTGTTTTGATTAGCACAATGCGGAATAGAAACTTAATTGAATCAAAACATAAGTAATTAAAAACAAGAGTCTTTAAAAACTTTTTGGTGGATTTAAACAATTCCACCAGAGATATATATTATATATCGAGAGAACTTTGTGTGCAAGAATGCTCACAACTGCTGACAAATTGAACTACTGAGAATACATGGAAATGCTAAATATTCTGCTTACAAAGATTTCTCTGTTTTTTTATCTCAGCTTACTTGTTTTTATTTGCTACGTTCTTGGTTTATATATTACCAAAATTACAAAGTCAAAAAGACTGAATAAATATAAAAACTATCAGTCTTAAGCTTTGCTACTTTTCGTCCTCTATTACCCAGTTAATGGGCTTCCACAGTAGATTTGTATACATCTCGACGCCTGTGCCCTATTGTCATTGTTCAACTGTTATTTGAATTCTTTATATGATCATCCATTGGACTTTATGAACATCCATCGACTTTATGAACATCCGTTGATGGCTTCATTGATCATCCGTCGACTGCTATATTAAACATCCGTTGATAGTCATTTGATCGTCCGTCGATGGCTTTGTTAATCATCCGTCGGTAGCTATTTTGGCACTTGACTTCATTTCACTTATGCAGAATTACAAGACATCATTTATATACAATTAATCAACCGATTCTACATATCTATTTAAAGTCAACATGACTTATAGACTACTACAGAATCTATACAAAGATGTATATAGAACTGTGCTACAGACTCATTATTACATATGCTACTCACTTGATGGATAATAAGTCATCATCCGTCGGGACTATAATGAGTTATCCGTCGGGACTATAATTCTTATCCGTCGAGTGCTACATTATTTCACTAAGTAAAATCTACTTAGATGTTTTGTTTATGAAATCATCAAGTACACAACATATGCACAACAATCTCCCCCAATTTATGTCTACTGGAATTGTAGCCATAAATTAAGAGATACTTGATGATAACAAAACATCCTAAACATACAACTTTAAAGATAAGTAGATAATACTGAAAGTGCTTCAATTAATCAAAATGTACAAAGTTTGGCTCACAGTCATTTCAAGATGCTCCTCTAGCCTGAGCATATTTTTCTAGTTTCTTGAAGGTCTGGATCTTCTTCCAAACTTTCTGTTGTTTTCATCAATCTGATTTTGGAGCTGCCTGTGGAATTCCAGTTCATCAGATTCTGAGAGATCTAGCTTTTCTTGCATTTCCAAGAGAGTCTCATTGCTAGAGATACTCAATTGGTCTTCTAACCTGAAGAATCTTCTCACACCTTTGTCATCCATGAACTCCATCAGCCAGTAGGGCCTTAGATGCACTCTTCTCCCTGTGTATGGGATGATTAGAGTCTTTGGGAGTGCATCATTAGCTCTAATACTCCTTAGTTCTTCAATCTTCTTCAATACTAGTCTTCTTGCAGTGACATTGAACCCAAAGTTCTTCTTGAAGGATGAATAAACTTTAATCAGTACAGCTTGGCTCTCTTGAAGAATTCTGTGGAGTGGCCACACAATCTCCTTTCCTCCTTTGTACTTGAACACTAACCTTTCAGGTAGGTTTCTGTATGCATCAATTCCCCTCACTTCATCTAGTTCATCCAGATAAAGATTTAGATCTGAAAACTCTTTGATGTCACACAAGTACAAGTAGTCTCCCCTGTTGACTTTGGGTTGAGCTTTAACTACTGATTTGGATTTGAGAGGTAACAGCTTCACTTTCTTGACTACCCTTGACTTTGTCCTTTTTGGCTTGCTAAGGATTGGTAAACTGAAGTCAGGAATTGGTATGTTATCCCACTCTATTGGCTCATCCTTGGGCACAATAGGTTCACCATGAATATTCTTGTAGGGATCCACCACCCTTATATCTTCAAATACCACAGAGGGCTTTGATGCTTGAGTTGTAGCTGGTGTGGGTACCTTAGGAAATTGATCTTCCAATTCTTTGTCAACAATATCCAGTTTCCTTTTTGTTCTTCTAGCCAATTCTTTCTTTCTTGGATATTTCTTCTGTTCTTTAATTTACTTCTTTGATTCAGCAGCTTCAGATGGTAGAGAGGGAATTTGTTGAGATGAATTCACAGCCTGTAGCTTGGCCAAGATAGCAATTTGCTCTTTATTTTGTTTAGTCTTATTTGCATCTAGAGCAGCTTGCTTCTTTTCCTGCTTTATCTGGCTTTTTCTTCTCTCTTTTCTTGAGCAAATTGTGGATGTCCAGCTACCACAAAAATTTCCTTTCCATTTCTGAATATCTTAGCAATTCTCCTTTTTGAAGCTGAATCAGCTGGATCTTTATTGAAGACAATTGATCTTGACAGAAGCTTCTTCTCATCAGGCTTGGGTGTCTCATACACAGTGTCCAAGGGGTTCTTCAAAGATGATTTTGGATAGTTTGTCCTTGGTTTAAGAATTATTTCAGCCTTTGTAGACTTGATGCCGGAAGATTGTCTTCTTTCCAGATAATTCATGCTCATCTCATTCACACTGATTTGCTTGACTTGAGAGTGATGTATGGCTGACTTAACTGGCTCCTTGACAAGTTCAAACTTTTTCTATATCTCCTCATCAATCTTCTCCCAGTTGATCAAACTCAACTTTCCTTTCTCAGCAACTTTCAAGTTTGCTGCTGCTGCTGCTTTAATTAGATCTATACCATCTACAACTGAATGCTTGGAGACAGTAATTGAAGGTACAATTACTTTGCTGATTTGTACTTGAAGTTTCTCCCCCTCACTTGGTCCTTTCTCCCCCTTACTTGGTTCTCTCTCCCCCTTTTTGTTATCATCAAGTTGAGGAGTTAGGCCTTGTGCTAGTTACATGAGAAGACTTGTCTGAGACTGTTGATTTTGAAGAAGGAAGGCCATAGAATTCTCAATAACTTGAACTCTATCTTCCAGCTTGGCCAACTTCTTTTCAGAATCTGATTCTCTCCTCAGTCTCAGTAATAGATCCTGCATGGTACCATATGGCATGACTGAATCCAGCTTCTCAGAATTGTAGGTCTTCAAGTCAGCTATATCCTTTTTGATTTCATCTACACTCAGATTCTTTTGGACTTGCTGTAGCTTCATTAGATGTAAAGAATCTAGGTGAGCTTGAAGAATAGCCTTGGTACCAGCATTTGAGCTCTTCTGAATGGCCTTTTGGATAGATATGATTTGTTTGACCAAGGATACATTGAATTGTCCGGGTGTGGATTCCTTAGTCAAGGCCCATTCAGGTAGATCAGGAGTAGAACTTGGGCCTTCATCTCCCCCTAAGTTCATGCTTCCATCAAATGAAATAGAGTCATCATCATTAGAATTTACTCCAAATTCTTCAGATGGCTCATCAGCTGTAGGAGGCATTAAATTGACAGCAGCTTTATCCCTTTTTAGAGATTCTGAAGTATGCACAAAATTTAATGTCTTTTCTGCCTCCTCATTGCCCTGAGCAGCCAACAATTGATAGGCTGACACAGGATGAGTAAAAGTGTCAGCATCCAAGGAAATGTTATCAATTACAGCCTTGTAATGTTGCTGAAATTGTCTTTCCTTTTCAGCATCATCCACAATCATTGACTCATGAGCAATGGCTGTATCCACCCTTATTACTTCTGTACCTGCTTTTCTCTCATAATTCTCTTTTGTTACATCAGGGTCTCACCCTGGCTCCCCACCCTCACACCCTCACCTTCACCTACTAAGGTGGGACTCCTCTCACTCACTTTTTCCAATCCTGAATAAATGGATTGCTGATTTTCACTCTTTTCCTCTCCTTTTGCCTGGGAGCAACCCAGCCTCTCACTCAATACACTCTCCTCTCTCAGTCCTAAGAGTGACTGTACAGCCACTAAATCTTCTGCACTTGAAATAATTGAAGTTTGAAGTTGTGCAGAGATACTCGACGGATAAGTGATATCCGTCGAGTGAGTGGTAATGTTATCCGACGGATAACTGCTGTTAGGCTTATCCGTCAGGATACAATCACTACTCGACGGATGAGCAATATCCATCGAGAGAGTAGAAATGAATGAGGTGGGAAGAGAAACTATTGTTGACTCTGTGTTGATTGAAGATATTTGGGGCACAGATGTCACAATAGTATCTGAAAGAATTGGCAAGTGAGCCAACAAATCATCTAAAAGATGATGCTCACTTGCACTAGATTTTGGCTTCCCCAACAGAGTTAAAGAAGGGGAATCAGGAATTGAAGTGTTTATCATATCCACTTCCAGAGAGTTTGTTGGTGAGTATGCTGTTTCAGATGCTTCTATTATTAGAGATTTTGGCTGTGACTCCACATTTATTGGAGCCACATCAGACTGAATTTGAGAGAGTGCAGGGACTGTGTCTTTAGCACCAGTTTGCACTGTGTGTGTGCCCTGTGCATCCCCAGAGGTTTTAGATTTCTTCTTTCTTGTGTAAGTTTGGGGTGAGCTTGTGTCCCTAACCCTTTTGGCCCATGCTCTTGGCTGAGATCTTTGTTCAATAACTGCATCCTTTTGGGAGGATGCAGCTAGAAGTGAGCTTTTATCCTTTTTAAGCACTGCAGTTTGTTGGAAAACTGTAGTGTGGCTAGGCTGGGATTCACTCAACTCTCCAACCTTATTATTGGGGTTTCTGTGATGTTCACCCCTTCCCTCACCTGACTTTCCCTCCTTCACACTCCCCTCTTTGGCTTTTGTGGATTTTTCAACTGGCATCTTTTGAGAGATGCCAAAGGGGGTTTTCTTTGATTTAGATTTGGAAATTGTAGAGGGTTTGGAGGCTTTGGTAGGCAACTGTTTGGTCATTGGAACAGTTGCCATAGCTACTCCTGAAGTCAAAGAAATAGTGGAGGTTGGAATAGTTGTAGGGATAGACGAACTTACCTCACTTACCTGAGGCGCCTGCATTACAGGAAAATAGAACATTGGCACATCCCTGTGATGGTTGGCTCTGTTCAAATCTGTAATGAGTCTTCTCTCTTGAACCCAACAAGCCAGTTTGTTGTTTGGGTTCTCAAGCACAATTTCTTGACATAGGTGGTTAGCCAATAACATGAGAAATCTAGCATAATACACATTCTTACCTCTTTTAGCTAACTCACCTAGTTTAAAACCTAACTCAAACAAGACAAGGTCACTAAAATTATAAAATTTATCTGTAACTAGCATGTATAGCATGTTAAGCATGGAAATATTCACTGAATCAAAATTACTGACTTTTCCAGAAAAAACTTTAGTAACCACATCACACAAGAAACTCCACTCCTTCCTAAGACCCAATCTCCTAATATTACTTAGTTTAGTAGTAGGAAGTGCATAATGCATGGAATTAAGCATATTGATAATATCAGTGTCATTGTGTGGTGAAATCACATTATTATCAGGAATTTTGAAACATGCTTTTATCACATCACTATTGATACATAACTCATTACCTTTGATGGTTAGAGTGATGGTCTTGTCAGCAGAGTTGTAGATAGCAGTGGTCCACATCTCTTCAACAACTTCACAGAAGATTGTGGGTGACTCCAGCATGGCGTTATTTAGCTTGCAATTCTTCACAAAGTCCATCATCTTGTGATAGTCCTCTAATTGCTGAATACCCTTATTGACCAAAGCAGTGAAGTTGTTCTTCTCATAAATGAACCCAGTTTGAGACATAATCTTTACTACAGATGCCATTGTTAGAGAATGAAAGTTTGAAAAGAAAGAGAATATTTGCTTGAGAGAGAATGAAATAAAAGTAGTTGAATTTGAGAATGATAAAAGAAAACAATTGCTATGAAATAAGCTTTTATACTATCTCAAAAATAACTGATAAAAATAATAAAGTAAAGTAAATTAACCAATAGAAATTGCCTAAAATAGCCGTTTAAAAGTAAACTGTAAAAATTCCACCCATTATCCGTCGTATAATGCTTACAAACTGTAAGTATACTCGATGGATAATGTTCAGGGAATTAACGGCTGAGATTTAGACAATTCGACGGATGAGGATAAACTGATATCCGTCGAGACATAAAGTATTCCAGAAAAATAATTGACTTTTATTAGCAAGTACTATATCGACGGATGACTAAACTCGATGGATAAGGGTCATCCGTCGAGATGCAAATTTTGACTTAGCCAAAATTTCATCCAAGACTTAAAAATCAACTAAATTTCTGGCTACATTACAACTTGCAAAATTAACTCAGATAAATTTAAGAGTAATTAAGCATACCTAACTCACTTACCAACCTTGAAAAGGTGGATTCATCCAGTGGCTTGGTAAAGATATCTGCAAGTTGCTTTTCACTTGGAACAAAATGTAATTCCACAGTACCATTCATCACATGTTCCCTTATGAAATGGTACTTGATGTCTATGTGCTTTGTCCTTGAATGTTGCACTGGATTTTCAGTGATGGCAATTGCACTTGTGTTATCAAAGAAAATAGGAATCCTCTCAACTTGCAAACCATAGTCTAGCAATTGATTTTTCATCCATAAAATATGTGCACAGCAACTGCCAGCAGCAATATATTTAGCTTCAGCTGTAGAAGTAGAAACTGAATTTTGCTTTTTACTGAACCAGGACACAAGCTTGTTTCCTAGAAATTGACAAGTTCCTGTTGTGCTCTTTCTATCAATTCTACAACCTGCATAATCTGCATCTGAATAACCAGTTAGATCAAAACCAGAATCTCTAGGGTACCAAATGCCAAGTTTTTGTGTTCCCTTGAGATATCTGAAAATTCTCTTAATAGATATCAAGTGAGATTATCTAGGATCACCCTGAAATCTAGCACATAAACATGTAGCAAATATTATATCTGGTCTACTAGCTGTTAAGTACATAAGTGAGCCAACCATGCCTCTATAACTTGAAATATCCACAGACTTTTGAGTAGTGTTTAGTTCAAGCTTAGTTGCAGTGGCCATGGGAGTTTTTGCAGATGTGCAATCCATTAGATTAAACTTCTTTAAAAGATCAAAAATATATTTAGTTTGACTAATGAATATTCCATCACTGACTTGCTTAACTTGCAAACCAAGAAAGTAAGTTAGTTCTCCCATCGTACTCATTTCATACTAACTTTGCATCAATTTGGCAAACTTTTTGCAAAGTTTCTCATCTGTAGAGCCAAAAATAATATCATCTACATACATTTGAACAAGTATACTAGAGCCATTAACATTTCTGAAAAATAAAGTTTTATCTACAGTACCTCTTGTGAAATGATTTTCCAAAAGGAACTTTGATAAAGTGTCATACCAGGCTCTAGGTGCTTGCTTCAGTCCATAAAGTGCTTTCAAAAGATAATAGACATATTCTGGAAAATTTAGATCTTCAAAACCAGGAGGTTGACTAACATACACTTCTTCCTCCAAATCTCCATTTAGAAAGGCACTTTTGACATCCATTTGATAGACCTTGAAATTGGCATGGGCTGCATAGGCTAAGAAGATTCTGATGGCTCCAAGTCTTGCAACAGGAGCAAAAGTTTCATCAAAATCTATTCCTTCTTGCTGAAAATAACCCTTAGCAACCAATCTAGCTTTATTCCTGATTACTATGCCATTTTCATCCATCTTGTTTTTGAATACCCACTTGGTGTCTATTGGATTCTTTCCGTTAGGCTTGGGTACCAGCTTCCATACATTATTCCTTTCAAATTGGTTTAGCTCCTCCTGCATAGCTAAAATCCAATCAGGATCCAACAAAGCTTCTTCTACCTTCTTTGGTTCTTCCTTTGACAGAAAGCTGTTGTATAGACATTCTTCCTGAGTTGCTCTTCTTGTTTGAACTCTAGAAGAAACATCACCAATGATAAGCTCAAAGGGGTGATATTTTGTCCATTTCCTTTGTTGAGGTAGATTAGCTCTAGAGGAAGAGACCTCATGGTTGTCTTGATGTGTGATTGAGTTTTGATTTTTAGAAACTCCCCCTGAGTTTGTGGATCTTTGATTTGAGAAAGGGGAATTTTCTATAGGTAATCTGTCTTGACATCCTGCTCCTTTTGATAACCCGACGGATGGTGAATTTTGAGTACCGACGGATGAGGCAGGTTGTCTTCCGACGGATAACATAGATTGCCTTCCGACGGATGAAGCATTATGCAACTCGACGGATGTTGAGTTTTGTGCTTCATTGGTGGTAGATTTGTCTGCATTATCCTTAGACACTGTTTCTTGATCACTCTCATCATCACTGTCATCACTAACCATCTCCACATTGTCGAATTTGAGGCTCTCATGGTAATCTCCATCTATCAGTCCTTCAATCTTTTTATCATCAAACACAACATGTATAGATTCCACAACAATGTTGGTTTTTAGATTGTAGACTCTATATGCTTTACCAACAGCATATCCAACGAAAATTCCTTCATCTGCTTTAGCGTCAAACTTCCCATTTTGATCAGTTTAATTTCTCAGGATATAGCATTTGCAGCCAAAGACATGAAGAAAGTTTAGAGTTGGCTTCTTGTTCTTGAACAATTGATAGGGAGTCATGCATCTTGCTTGATTAATCAGAGAAATGTTCTGAGTGTAGCATGCAGTATTTACAGCTTCAGCCCAGAAATATGTTGGTAGTTTAGATTCTTTAAGCATTGTCCTTGCAGCTTCAATAATTGATCTTTTCTTCCTTTCCACTACTCCATTCTGTTGTGGAGTCCTTGTTGCTGAAAACTCATGCAGAATCCCATTTTCTTCACAAAATGCTCTTATGATAGAATTCTTGAACTCAGTTCCATTGTCACTCCTGATTCTTCTAACTTTGAAATCAGGATGATTGTTGACTTGCCTTATGTGATTGATGATGATTTCACTAGCCTCATCTTTAGACTTTAGAAAATATGTCCAAGAGAACTTTGAGAAATCATCTACAATTACTAGGCAAAATCTTTTCCTTGAGATGGACAATACATTGACTGGTCCAAACAAATCCATGTGAAGCAGTTGCAAATGATCTTCAATTGCTGAATCAAGTTTCTTCCTGAATGATGCTTTAATCTGCTTTCCTTTTTGGCAGGCATCACACAGTCCATCCTTTGTAAACTCCACTAGAGGAATGCCTCTTACTAGTTCTTTCTTTACCAGCTCATTCATGGTCTTGAAGTTTAAATGGGATAGCTTCTTGTGCCATAACCAACTTTCATCCTGACTTGCTTTGCTGAGAAGGCAAGTTACAGATTTTGCTTTGAATGAGTTGAAATCAGCTAGATACACATTTCCTCTTCTCACACTAGTGAGAACCACTTTGTTGCTTTGATTATTAGTCACAACACAGGCTTCTTTGTTGAAGGTTACTGAATTGCCTTTGTCACAAAGCTGGCTGATACTCAACAGATTGTGTTTGAGACCATCCACTAAGGCAACCTCCTCAATGATGACATTGTCCTTTGAAATCAAGCCATATCCCACAGTATAACCCTTGCTGTCATCTCCAAAAGTAATACTTGGGCTAGCTCTTTCCTTAAGCTCTGTGAGCAGGGTAGAATCACCAGTCATGTGTCTTGAACAACCACTATCCAAGTACCAAAGATTCCTTCTGTTTCCCTGCACACATCAAAATTAAATCAAGTTAATTTTGGTACCCAAGTTTCCTTGGGTCCTGCCTTGTTAGCTTTCTTCTTCTGTTTCTTAGGTCTTATCTCATTTGACTTAGGAATTTCAGATTCTTCCTTAGTCATTTGGGTTGGACCTTTGAAACCATTCAATGCAACAGAATTATCATGCATATTATGGCTAACAGGAAATGGCATGCTTGGTGTAAACATATTATTCCAGTAAGGTATGCTAAATGGCATTTGAGGCATACTGTATACAACATATTATAGATTAGGTGCAAATGGCATATTAGCAAGCTGTGCATTCATGTTCTGTGTAGGCATAACATTAACAGGCATGGGAGGCATGGCATTCATGTTAGGAAATTGAGACTGAACAGACATGGGAGTAGGCATGGCAGATTTGTAATTAACAGACAAATGATTTACACTACCACACTTGACACAGAGTTTTCTAGGAGCATATTTATCAGGTGTGTAGTTATTGTGTTTGTTAATCCCTACTTTACCATTCCTATTGTTTTTCCTTTTAGTCTCTGTTTTTACCTCAATTTTCTCAAGTCTGTCACTTAACTGTTTGACAGTCATGTGACCAACATTAGCCTTTTTCCCTTTCTTAACTTGACTTGACTCTCCTAAAACAAAGTTCTTGGAAACAGACCCATACTTCTCATTCAGCTTGATTAGTTTGGCTTTGCTAATGGGCTTGCTCACAGGCGACGGATGAGGATTTTCTTCTTTCGACGGATAACACTTTTTGTTATCCGACGGATAGTCCTCATCATCCGTCGAGTCTACATCTGTTAGCAAACCATCTACCAAATTAGGTTCTAGTTTCTCTTTGCTCTTTTTCCAGGCTTCATCACAAAAAGACTCAATTCCTTGAACTTTGGTGATTTGAGCATGGACATCCCTAGATGTTTTCCATGCTTTAATCACCTCTTGTTCACGCTCGAGCTGCTTCTTTAAAATCTCTTCCTTTTTCAAGGACTCAGTTAATTCCTCCTTGGCAATCTTACACTCAATTCTTAGTTTCTCAAAATCAACAAACTGCGACTCAAGCACATTATTCCTCTCACTTAAAAACAAGTTGTTTTATTTGATTTTAGCATTTTCTTTAGTAAGAGACTTAAGTGTAACACGCAAATGATCTAATTCTATAGACATGTCATTTATGGCATCATTACACTCAGCTTTAGGTAAATGTACAAGGTTTGTAGTAATTACCTGATTGCTTGAGGAACTTGTATCTGTTTCATCAGACTTGGCCATTAGGGCTAGATTGACATAGCTGACATCTTCATCTTCATCCAAACCATCTGTTGCCCAGTCATTCTCTTGTGTAATAAAAGCCCTTTCCTTTTGTTTGAGTAGATCAAAGTATTTTTGCTTATAATCCACAGACTCAAACCTTTTCTTACCGGAATCTGACTTTCTACACTCATTTGCAAAATGCCCTGCCAAGCCACATTTGAAACATTTGAATTTTGACTTATCCACCATGTTTCTATTTGGCTTGGCTGATCCAAAGTTCTTCTTGAACTTGAGCTTGGAAAATCTCCTGGAAAGAAATGCTAGGTGCTCATCAATGTCCTCCATGTCATCTTGGCTCAATGAATCTTCACTTTCTACTGCAAGCCCCTTGCCCTTGTTCTCACAGACCTTAGAAGTTGACTCAACAGCTTCCATCTTCACTTCCTTCTCCTTTTCCAAATCAGCAACTAGTGCAATGGATCCTCCTTTCTTCTTTCCTCTCTCAATCCTTTCATCCTGCTCTATCTCAAGCTCATAGGTCTTCAGGATGCCATACAGTCTCTCCAAAGTAAACTCTTTATAATCTTGTGAGTTTCTTAATGAGACTGTCATTGGTTTCCATTCCTTTGGAAGAGATCTAAGGAATTTCAGATTAGAGTCTTTAGTCTGATAGACTCTTCCATGCAACTTAAGAGCATTTAGTAGTTTTTGAAATCTACTAAAAATGTCAGTGAGTGACTCACTTTCCTCATTATAAAAATGCTCATATTGCTGAATCAAGAGCTGCATCTTGTTTTCTCTAACTTGCTCAGTGCCATCATAGATTATCTGTATAGTATCCCAGACTTCCTTGGCAGTTTTGCAATTGATAATATTATCAAACGTGTCTGCATCAACTCCATTGAACAAAATGTTCATGGCCTTTTTATCCTTCCTGACTTGTTCAATGTCAGGATCAGACCATTTGTGCCTTGGCTTGGGAACTGATGGCTTGTTTCCTGTTGCAGCTCTCATTGGAACATGAGGGCCTCTTTCTATGCAGTCCACATTGGCCTCATCTTGAGAAAGCATATGAAGATGCATCTTTACCTTCCAATAATGGTAATTATCTTTATCTAGAAAAGGAATCTTGACTCCAACGTCTTTCTTGTTCATCTTGCTGAATTGTTTTGATCTTTAAACTCTTTGTAGATTAAGAGCTTGCTCTGATACCAATTGTTAGTCCCTTAAAAATATAGCAAGAATTACAGAAGGGGGTTGAATGGAATTCTTGAACCTTTTTCTCGAAATAAAAATGTTCAACTCGAATATAGATATAAGTGTTTTCATTAGCACAATGCGGAATAGAAACTTAATTGAATCAAAACATAAGTAATTAAAAACAAGAGTCTTTAAAAACTTTCTGGTGGATTTAAACAATTCCACCAGAGATATATATTATATATCGAGAGAACTCTGTGTGCAAGAATGCTCACAGCTGCTTCCAAATTGAACTACTGAGAATACAGGGAAATGCTAAAGATTCTGCTTACAAAGATTTCTCTGTTTTTGTATCTCAGCTCACTTGTTTCTATTTGCTACGTTCTTGGTTTATATATTACCAAAATTACAAAGTCAAAAAGACTGAATAAATATAAAAACTGTCAGTCTTAAGCTTTGCTACTTTTCGTCCTCTATTACCCAGTTAATGGGCTTCCACAGTAGATTTGTATACATCTCGACGCCTGTGCCCTGTTGTCACTGTTCAACTGCTATTTGAATTCTTTATATGATCATCCGTTGGACTTTATGAACATCCGTTGGATATATGATCATCCGTCGACTTTATGTACATCCGTTGATGGCTTCATTGATCATCCGTCGACTGCTATATTAAACATCCGTTGATAGTCATTTAATCATCCGTCGATGGCTTTGTTAATCATCCGTCGGTAGCTATTTTGGCACTTGACTTCATTTCACTTATGCAGAATTACAAGACATCATTTATATACAATTAATCAACCTATTCTGCATATCTAGTTAAAGTCAACATGACTTATAGACTACTACAGAATCTATACAAAGATGTATACAGAATTGTGCTACAGACTCATTATTACATAAGCTACTCACTCGATGGATAATAAGTCATCATCCGTCGGGACTATAATGAGTTATCCGTCGGGACTATAATTCTTATCCGTCGAGTGCTACATTATTTCACTAAGTAAAATCTACTTAGATGTTTTGTTTATGAAATCATCAAGTACATAACATATGCACAACAGTACTTACACAGCACACTACTATGTTTGTTTTGTTAAAAGCATGCCAATAAGTGATATCCAGTTATCTCAGCTTTTTGATATATAATGTTGTTCGCATGATTACAGCTCTGTTCCTATCATTGTTTACACACTGTTTTTATCTTGTTATTCATATGTTGGTACTGCTGAGCGATTACTGCTGAGCGATTATGCTCACCTGTTATATATATATCACAGATGCCTAGAAGACCAATCTGACCTTGGCAGAACCGTGTTTCATCCCCTTCAAGACCCGGCTTCTCAGAGGTAGTTAGTATCAGACCACGTGCAGTCTGGTGAGTTGCTGAATAAGTTAGTGTGTGTCAGACTTTTGAATAAATG
The DNA here is from genome assembly GCF_009905375.1 of Apium graveolens. NCBI lineage: Eukaryota > Viridiplantae > Streptophyta > Magnoliopsida > Apiales > Apiaceae > Apium > Apium graveolens. Next base: position 160,419,172 of record NC_133649.1, on the reverse strand, counting down.
GTTTGTAATAATGTGTAGCTTCGATCATACTTGAACCTGGATCGGATCTTGGTTCGGGGTCGAGTTAGTTTATTTTAATAATAATCTTGTTGTTTATATTTCTGGTAAGTGTGTTTGGTGATGTCAACTCCTGACCCCGGGGTTGAGGCCGTTACAGTTGGTATCAGAGCTACAGGTTCAAGTCTCTGATCCAGGTTAGGGATTGAGTTAAAAGGTATAGAATTGAGTCTTAAGGTCTGAGTCAACAACTCATATAGAGGAGCAATCCCTAGAGTCAGTCGAGGGTTCCGACGGCGTTACCCTGGCATCTATTAATGTTTTGATAGAACTACCTTGACCTTGTTGTGTCTTTCTTGTATATTTATCCTGTTGGCAGTGGCCTGTTGTGATCTCTAGTTTTCCATCCCAGGAGAACCCATCAGACTCAGATAGCTCTAACTCCTAGAGTACCATGGATGTTGTAGCTGAGGAGACTCCTATGCCTCCCCCACCACTTTCTTCCTTTGTACCGAGGGACATCCCTGGATCTAGTGCTCGTCCTCGCTGGGTACGTAGGTCTGTGTCTACTGTTAGGGATTTTCCTCCCGGCTGTGGTCCTAGTTCTTCCTCGTCGAGACCTCCGGTTCCTTCTGTGGCCCCTAGTGGTACCTCTTCTCCGATTCCCTATCATGTTTACCAAGCGGTGAATAGATCTTTTATCAGAGAGCAGAGTCTGGGGTTGGATGCTCAGTTTGACCAGATACCAGTTGCAACTTTCCAGGGCATCCCTGTCCCTTCCCCTGAGGTGCATGCCCGTGTGCAATCTTTGACTCAGATGGCTGTTGAGAGGGCTAGATCCATTGACTATTTCATTAGCTCAGAGTTCAGGGCTGTTCAGTATCAGGATCTAGTGAACTGCTTAGTGTTTGAGCTAGATTCTATCGGTGGCAGTGGCAGTGGTTAGACCAGGGTTGCAACAGAGAGATACAAAGCTCAGAGTTGGCTTCTAGGAGTTCTGTAGTTATTTTCTTTGTATATGTATATTATGTTGTGATAGTTTGTAGTAGGCGGAGGCTACTATGACAACCAGTTTTGATGTGTATTTGGATGGTTTCCTTTCAGTTGGATTTCAGTTGTGCTAGTTGGATTTCTGTTGCTTATTGTATCGTAGCTGCTTTATTTTGTTGTTCAGTTTTTTTATATACTTGTGCGGTGTTATTATCGTTATTACTATTATTGTTTCTTCTATTGCTGGTACTTCTAGATTATGATCATTCACTCATGATGGATCCAGCTAAACTGAGGATGAGGATATTGTCTTAGTGGCAACACTCTCCTAATGCATATGTATAAACTGCTTGGGGCAATCCATTTTCTTATATATATGACTGTTATGTTTCAGGAGAATGCCACTAAAAAAGAATTCTCAACCCAATAACGGATCTGCTGGGGATCCCTCTATGAGTGAATTGATAAATTTGTTGCATCAGTAGTCTAACTAGCTGTCCAAATAGCAACAGCAGCTCATACAGCAACAACAACAGCAGCTGCAAATCCAGCAACAGCATGAGATGAGGGGGACAAACCAGGTTGTTAGTTTTAAGTCGTTCCAGGCTAAAGTGTTTGTCCTAAATCCAATCATGTATGATGAGTTAGGAAGAACTTTCTTGTATTCCTCTTTGATTTCATTTTGAATTAATAAAAGACTTGTTATATTTTTATGGGCTTTATCTATTTAAAGTGTATTAAATAAGATGTTCCATAGTTTAGAGTAAAGCTTCTAGAATTATAATGGGATTATAATAATGGGATCTAGAAGATGACAACTCTGGACTTAAACAGAACCTGATCATAGGATAACTAATCGGTTGTTAGTGGATCCGCAAAGATTGGTACACACTATGCTTGCTCCCTTCAGGAGGATGTCTGTTCTCATAGGCATTTGTGTGGTGACACTATAGCTGGTATGTAGGTGCTTATTAGGGAATAAGTTCACTGAACATGACTTGATAAGTTGAACAACTAATGGAGATTACTCACGTGTCAATAGTTATTCACTGAGTGATAGTTGTACAAGTGTCCTTAGACTTGAGATCGTTAAAGGTATCTTATATATAATGAACTGTGCTTTGGTTTGGTCCTTAGTCTCAAGGACATCCATTAGGTCTATTCTGGGCATAGGGATTTGTGTATAGAGATAGTTAACGTCAATAGAGGATCTACCCCTTCCAGTATAGGAAGAGAATATCCTATGTTATTCTTAGTATACGAGTTCTAGAATCTCTGGCCAGAGTGTATGAAATTAGAAAGGAGTTTCTAATTTGCATTAATATGAACTTTGCATTATGAATAAGAAATCATATGATTAAATTTGATAGGCTTGACACAAGATCCATGCCTTGTATTTAATCGGGATATTATAATGGTAGAAGGAATTCATTGTACGGTAACTAGTCACTGACAGGTTCTTGATATTCTAAGCAGTGAATTCATATTATCCGGATAGTCGCGATATGTTGAGAAACATCACTCACGATGTAGAATAAATATAATTAATCAGTTAATTATATTTAGTGAATTTTAATATTCATATAAATAATTAATAAAAAGTTTATTATTATTTATTTCTACTACCGGCATAATATTGAACCTACAGGGTCACACCATAAAAGAATGTTTCCTTTGATGAATAATGAGAGAGAGAATTATTTTTCTAAATAGTTAAGAAAAAGAAATAATGATTAAAATAGTTTTAATTATTATTAAAGCATTTTATGAAGATAAAATGTGGGGGTTAAAATATATAAAGATATATTATAAAACCCTAGGAGAGTCCTATAAATAGAATGAGATGGATGGCTCATTTGGACAAGATACATAACTTTGGTTTTGTGAAAACCCTAGCCTCCATCTTCTTCTTCCCTCTCTCTCCCAAAAACTCCATTTTATAAAAGCTTAGTTTTTATAGAAAGGTTCATCGAAGCGGATTGTTCTTGGTGGATACCGGTAGAGTGCTTCACACACTGAGGAGCAACTACTAGCACTCCAATTTTATAAAGCTTCAATTCACGAGGTATGGTTTCGATTCCTCAGTTTTTCCCTTTTATACGTTTTTCTATATGTGCGGTATATGGTTTTTACGGAATAAATGTTATTTCGCGCTTCCGCTCATCCGTAAATTCCATCACCAGGCAGTGAAACCCCCAGAGTTTAAAGGTGAAGTGGATCATGTTGCTGCCAGGATATGGTTGAAGGAAATGGAGAAGGAGTTTGCACTCACCAAGGAGAGTGAGGATTTAAAGACAGATTATGCTAGTTATTTTCTGAAGAATGATTCGAACTATTGGTGGGAGTCTATGCGAGCATTAGAAGGAGATGGTCCTGTCCTATGGACCAGATTTACAGAGCTGTTTTTGGAGAAATACTTCCCGGATTGTCTCCAGAGTCAGATGTAGATGGAGTTTTTGGAGTTGAAGCAAGGAGATAGGAGTGTTACAGAGTATGAAGCAAAGTTTAAGGAGTTGGCCCGTATAGTACCATAGTATGTGAGTTCGGATGCTCAGCGAGCGAAGCGGTTTCAACAAGGGTTGAAGCCAGAGTTAAGGAGTGGAGTTGTAGCTTTACAACTCAAGACATATACTTCGGTAGTTCAGGCTGCCTTAGTGATAGAAAGTGATCAGAGATTAGCTGCTAAGGAGCAGGGTGAGAAGAAAAGGAAGTTTGAAAGTGGACCTGCTAGGTCAGAATAAGGTAGGGTAAGTCAGAAGTTCCAGCGTTGGGTTGGAAAGAATAAGAATATAAAGTTCAGGAGACAGAATTTTCCCCAGGCTAGGCCCAGTACCACTTCAGTTAGTTCTACCCGACAAGGTTTAGCAAGCCAGTGATCGATTGTAAGACATTCGGGAAGAAGCACAGTGGTCAGTTCCGAGAAAATATCACCTATTTTAAGTGTGGCCAGAAGGGTCATTATTTCACGAAGTGCAAGTCTGAGACTCAAGGAGTAACCTGTTTTAGTTGCAGCAAAGTGGGGCATATCGCTAGGAATTGCAAGTCAGTGACCCAAGGTAATATTGGAAGGAGCGTGTCCCAAGGACCAGCAGCCAGTACTGCTAGAGCTAGAACCTTTAAGATGACCAAGAAATATCCAGCTCATGATTCCGATGTAGTTGCAAGTACGCGTTCTCTTAATCCCGTACCTGTTAACATTTTATTTGATTCGGGAGCGTCCAAATCTTTTATATCTATGGATTGTGTGAGTAAAATGCAATTGGTGTTGGAAGACTTAGATGAACCTTTGACCATAGAGGTGGCTAATAAGAATAAAGTGCCTGTAAGTCAATTATGCCGTAAGTGCTCCATAGAGATTTCAGGATATACTTTCCCTGCCGACCTAATACCCTTTGAGTTAGGAGACTTTGATGTTATTTTAGGCATGAATTGGTTGTCCCTATATAAGGAAAATATTGACTGTAAAAAACAGAGAGTTGCTATGTATACCCCAGATAATAAAAGGATCAGTTATCACAGACAGAGGCAGGATAAGAAGTTCCTTTTAGTATTACAAGCAAAGAAATTGTTGCGACAAGGGTGTGAAGCATATTTGGCTCATGTGGTGGATACGAAGAAAGAGACCCCTACTTTGGATGAGATTCCTATAGTAAAATAATTTCCCAACGTCTTTCCAGAGGAATTTCCAGGATTGCCCCCTGATCGAGAGATAGAGTTCTCCACTGATTTGATACCCGGAGTTGAACCAGTTTCCAGAGCCCCATATAGAATGGCTCCAGTGGAAATGAAAGAATTGGCCAAACAACTTCAGGAACTATTGGATAAGGGAGTTATTCGACCCAGTGTTTCTCCGTGGGGTGCTCCAGTGCTATTCGTAAAGAAGAAAGATGGCAGTAGGAGATTGTGCATTGACTACAAAGAGCTGAACAAATTGGCAATAAAGAACAAGTATCCTTTACCACGCATCGATGATCTGTTTGATCAGCTTAAGAGGGCATGTTATTTTTCAAAGATTGGTTTAAGGTCCGGCTACCACCAACTGATGATAAAGCCCGAAGATATTCCCAAGACTGCATTCAGGACAAGGTAAGGCCATTATGAGTTCTTAGTGATGTCGTTTTGGATTGACAAATGCGCTAGCGGATTTTATGCATTTAATGAACAGGGTGTATAAGGAGTACTTGGATAAGTTCTTTTATTGTATTTATTGATGACATCCTCATATATTCAAAGACTCCAGAAGATCACGCAACGCATCTACGGATTGCCCTACAGAGGTTGAGAGAAAAGCAATTATATGCAAAGTTCTCCAAGTGTGAGTTTTGGTTGACAGAGGTACAGTTTCTTGGACATGTGGTGAGCAAGGAAGGTATCAAGGTAGACCATATAAAGATTGAATCCGTATCCAAGTGGAAGCAACCGAAGACTCCGACGGAAGTAAGAAGTTTTCTTGGATTAGCTGGATATTACCGAAGGTTTGTAAAGGATTTTTCTAAAATTGCATCCCCATTAACCAAAATAACTAGGAAAAATGAGAAGTTCATTTGGACGGAAAAGTGTGAAGAAAGTTTCCAGGAATTGAAAAGGAGGTTAGTGTCCGCTCCAGTACTAGCGTTGCCAGATGAGACGGGAAACTTTGTGATTTATAGCGACGCTTCTTTGAAAGGTTTGGGATGTGTGCTGATGCAGCACGACAAAGTTATCGCCTATGCCTCCAGACAACTAAAGCCTCACGAGCAGAAATATCCAGTTCATGAACTTCAGTTGGCAGCTATAGTATTTGTTCTAAAGTTGTGGCATCATTACTTGTATGGAAAGAAGTGTGATATTTATACGGATCATAAGAGCCTGAGGTACATATTCACGCAGAAGGATTCAAACATGAGACGGAGAAGATGGATGGAATTGATCAAGGACTACGATTTTTCAATTAACTATCACCCAGGTAAAGCCAATGTGGTGGCTAATGCCTTGAGCAGAAAAGAGAAGTTGAATATAGTTCGGATTGTGGACGAACTAGCACGAGACTTAGAAAAGATGGAGATTGAAGTTCGAGTACCAAATGGAAGTCCAGAGCAATTGTACGAGATTACCTTCCAACCAGCATTGATGGAAAAGATCAAAAGGTGTCAAGAAGGAGTTATGGAACAAGAATTGGATACTTTGATAGGAGAAGAGTTGTGTATCTAAAAGGATAGCCAATGTTTGTTTAGATTTTCTTCCAGAATTTGGATTCCTAATGTGACTGAAATGAAAAATGAAGTGTTATATGAAGCGCACAACTCTCGGTTTTCTATCCACCCTGGTAGTACTAAGATGTACCAAGACTTGAAGAGAAACTTTTGGTGGCCAGGAATGAAGAAGGATATTACCAATTGGTTTAGCAAGTGTCACGTATGTCAGACGGTAAAATCGGAACATCAACGATCAAGTGGATTATTACAACCCTTGAAGATTCTTCAATGGAAGTGGGAAGAGATTGCAATGGATTTTATAGTGGGATTGCCAAAAACGAGAGTAAATCACAACGCCATTTAGGTAATTATTAATAGGCTGACCAAGTCAGCACATTTTCTTCCAATTAACGAAAGGTATTCCTTGGAAAAGTTAGTCAAGTTGTATTTGGATGAGATAGTGACCAAACATGGGGTTCCTGTGTCCATTGTGTCATATCGAGACCCGAGGTTCAATTCTAAATTTTGGACCAAATTCCAAGAGTGTCTAGGAACTAAGTTGAATATGAGCACCGCCTATCATCCTCAGATAGACGGTCAAAGTGAGAGAACGATTCAGACCATAGAGGATATGTTGAGAGTTTATGTTTTGGATTTTAAGGGTAACTGGGATGAACATTTACCTTTGATTGATTTCTCGTACAACAACAGCTACCATGCCAGTATTGGAATGCCGCCCTATGAAGCTTTGTATGGACGTAAGTGCAGATCACCATTGTATTGGGATGAAGTAGGAGAGAAGAAAGTTTTAAGCCCCGAGTTGTTTCAACAAACCAGAGATGCGGTAGCATTGATTCGGAAAAGGTTAGAAGCAGCCCAGGATAGGCAAAGAAAGAATGCAGACTTGTATCGAAAGGATATAAACTTCGATATAGGAGCACTGGTTTTACTAAAGTTATCCCCTTGGAAAGGGTTAGTGCGATTTGCTCAAAAAGGTAAACTTAGCCCCAGATTTATAGGACCATTTGAGGTTTTGAAGAAAGTAGGGAAGGTTGCCTACGAGATAGCATTACCGCCGCAGTTCCAGCATATCCACAATGTGCACCTCGTATCCATGTTGAAGCCCTATGTTCCCGATTCAAATCAGGTTATAGAGTATGAACTCATTGAGCTTTATCCAGATTTGTTCTTCGTGGAACAACAAATCCAAATCTTAGACCGTAAAGAGCGAGTCCTTAGGAATAAGTTGATCCCCATAATGAAAGTCTTGTGGAGAAATCCTCGAGTAGAAGAGTCTACTTGGGAATTAGAGTCAGATATGCTTGATAAATATCCTCATTTGTTTAGCCAAGTTAGATTCCGGGGACAATCTTTTTTAAAGGGGAAATGATATAACGACTCATGTATTTTCTTTTTTTTTTATACTTAAAAGTGTAATAATTGAATAAATAATTAAATAAAATATTTGTATTGATTTTTGGTAGCAGTTTGTTGATTATTATTTATTTGATTGTGGTATGTTGGTATATGGACGGGATTTTGTGATTCATTATAGAGATATGTGGTTTTGTTATATTTTTAAAAGTGATTTTATTACCGTTTTAATTCCATAAATACTTGGATATCCTCTAAAATTATTTTTATGGTTTTATAATTTCAATAATTATTTTTAGGATTTTATAAAACTGAGATATCAATATTTCACTAATTATTTATCTTTAAATAATTTTCTGATTATATTTATTTGTAAAATCCATATTTAATTCCAGAATTCTTCAAAAATCACGAAATTCATATTTTATGAAGCTTATAATATTCTGAGAATTTTAAAATTATTTTGGAAATTTTCGGGATTAATTTCACTCGCGCGTCGATTCGTTTAATGGTTAAAAGCGGGTATAAATTATGTTAAAAAATTGTTTTAAAATTACGAAAATTATGTTTTTACAAACTTGGGGATATTTCTATTATTTTAAGATTATTTTTATAATTTTCAGAAACAGATTTGTGTGAATCTCGGTACATTTATTTGCGAAATCGAGCCAGAAATACAGACTATTCATTATCAGGGGACACGTGTCAAAATTCTATACAAGAATTTTGACACGTATCCATTCGAAATAATACATGTTGCCGTATGATCAACTGAAGAAAACAAATAATATACCCAAACCCCCCCTTCACCTCTGTTCTCGGCTCAACATCATCTCTCTTTCTCTCTATTTCGTTTCTTCGATTGTCTCTCCTTCTCTACCTCCCTCATCTCTCTAATCTCTCCCTCCTTCCTCCTGTTTCTTCTCCGCATCTGTTCTCCCGTTTTCCCACCGTTTCCGGTGAGTTTTCCGGCCACTGTATTGGTTCTTTTCCGGTTGGGTATTCGGTTTTGTATTTGCTTGATTTGTAAATATATATATATATATATATATATATATATGTATATAATCAGTCGAGTGTGTGCCTAGCTTCTCTGTTTTACTGCTTGCTCTCCTGTTTTCCGGTTGCTGCTGGCTCCGTCCGGCGAGGCGGCCGCGTGTGTATATATATCTGTTATGTGCATGTGTTTTTGGTTGGGTTCTTGTTGTTGTGACTTGATAAAATTCTGATGTTTATTTTTATTATTTAATTATGCAGGAAATTAATTTTGAGTAATATTCGTGATATGAATATTCTTACGGAAAAATATTTTGAATAATTGGTGAAATTTTGGGTGGGAATCCGAATTTTCGGGTGCCCCGAGAATTTTGCCGCCGTCGACGATGAGCCTTGGCGAGTCGACGGTGGACCGTGATAATTATTATCTGAGTCCTAAATTTTATAAACAAATAAAACGATTTGTATAAAATGTTTTCAAAAATAAATTGTATATTGGAGTTGTACGTAAATAATTACGAGATTGTGGAATTGATATTGTGATGAAACATGTGGATTGTTGTGATTGTTGACGTCGATCGTAATCGACGGGTAGGCTTATAAACAAAAGAGTTACTGCCAAAATTTTCTAAAATTTAATTTAAAACGTACTCTATTATATTAAACATTTTACCCCTATTTATATACTGACTTTGTGATTACGTGATTATGTTATAATAATTATAGTAGTCGGGTTATCAGATTGGGTTATTAGGGTTCGAGGATATCAAGCATGTCGGTATAACTGATTAGGGTATTTTGTATCTGTAGATCCCAGTCGAGTTTTTCCTGGACCGAAGTCAGCGTAAAAGCTATTTAGAGTTTCGAAAGCGTTGTAAGGCAAGTACCCTGACCATTCTTTTATGGTTCAGTACGTATGAATAGACTAATGTTTTATTCTCGTAATTACGACATAAGTGCTCAAATGCAATGCCTTTTAAGAAGCGTTGCACCAAAAGCGTTTCATTATCTATAAAATTTTTGGTTTTTTGCAACAGAGTAGAATAAGCGTTCCATTATAGTTAAGTTACTGTTGCTAGTTATTGACAGTGTTGTTCAACAAGCAACACTACAGTTACTGGTGTTGCATTACACATTTTTAAAAAAAGTAAAAAAATGCTGACATGGACAGAAAATGCTGATGTGGTTTTGTGGGGCCCACATCCAGTGCTGACGTGGCACAGTGGGGCCCACATGTGGGACCCACAGTGCTGACGTGGCGGTGCCCTGTTGTGGGACCGGAGAATCGAATTCAAGACCTTCGACGTACTTAAAGAAAAAAATAAATTAAAATATAAAATATTTTAATTAATAAAATTATATTTTAATATTCAATTAAATAAAAAATGCAAAATATTTTTTATTTTTTTAATAAAATATAAAATGCAAAAATAGGGGGTGTTGGGCCAACATGTGGGTACCCATTTTATCCGGAAGCACTCTCTGACGGGTCAGAAACACTCTCTGATCGGACAGAGAGTGCTTTCGTATAATGTGAGTTCCACATGACCTCACTTAATATTAATAGTAATATTAATAAAAAAATTGTCAAGAAGGTTTGCTAGCCAAGGGAATTGAACCCAAGACCTCCTACTTAAACAAAGATGTTCACAACCACTGCACCAACTTAGTTGGTGTGTTTTTATTTGCATAACTTATACTTTAAATATACAGTAAATAAATAAATTTAATGATAAAGCACTCAGACACAGATATACGTTTATAGTACCGAGGCCAAAATTTTGGGCGGCCAAAATTTCTCCCCAATTCTCAACATTTCCCCCTTCTTTCGACTCTCTCGGTGAAAAAGTACCATTTTAGTTTTTATTTTCAATTTCTCAAACTCTCTCAGTGAAAAACTCTCTCAATTTGTAGTTTCGCAATTTGTACCACACCTCCGCTCACTTCTGTGTCGTAATTTCTGCTCAAACTCTCAGTGACTTCTCTCAAACTCTCAATTTCTGCACCATTGTCGCTTTGGGGCTTTTGGTTTTGCTTGCATTTAGGGACTTTTGGATTTGCGTGCTCTAAAAAGCTTTTACAGGTAATTTCTAAAAAGCTTCTAATTTTTGATTTAGGGTTTTTGTTGATTTAGGGGAATTCGATTTAGGGTTTGATTTTGATATGTTTGTGTTTGATGTTTGTGGTTGATGTTTGATTTTGATTTTGGATGTTTTTTATGTTTTCATCACTGCATGTCTTTATTGGGTTCGATTTAGTCTGTATTCTGTTTTTTATATTAATTTGTTATGTTTTTTTATTATGTTTACTTGTAGCTGCACTCATTGCTCCTGCTTTTTCTGAGATTATTTGTTAGTTATTGTATGTATGTGAATGTATGCATAATTGATTATATATGGGAAAGTTTTGTTAGTTTGAGGATTTATGTTACTTGTTATATTATGGTTTATAAGTAATTTATATTTTTCGCACCATGTGGTTTAGTTTGAGGATTTATATTACTTCTTTTTATGTTATATTGTATCCACTCTTGTTCTTTCAAGATTGTGTGTAAACCGTTAAACTGATAAGAATGACGGTGAGGGAGTGTAATTCTTGATGGTAGAATTAGCGTACTTTTGATTTGGAATTATGAATGCGGATGGTAAAAATACTGAACCTGTTTAGATAAAATGAATAGGTAAAACCATATTAATAGTATGATAGTACTTTCCTCTAATTATAGTATGATAGTATGATAGGTAACACTGTATAATTAGCGTACTTTCCTCTAATTATAGTACTTTGTATGATTTAATATAGAATTAATGAGTAGGTAACACTGTATGAACATGACCTGTTTAGATAAAATATATACTAAGAATTACAAAAGTGTTGAATCTCCTATCGACTTTAATAATAGGTCACAGGGTTCGTAAAAATGGACGAGTATTACATTTGGATAGGTTTTCCAAGATCCAGTCTAGAGTATATAAGAAGGATAAAAGCATTTTTGAAAAATGCATTTCCCATCTACAAAAATGGTGATCAAATGAAGTGTCCGTGCAAAAATGTACTGAACGTAATTTGTACTGTCAAGATGTCATCTACGATCATCTTGTTTGCAATGGCCCTTCTCCGTTACATGCCGATTGGATCTGTGAGGTTTCACAGACAAAATTAGGAGGTACTGATGACTTTGAAGATTGTGAAATGGGGATTGAATTTGAAGACAATTTAGAGGCAATGTTCAATTATATGCGTAAGAATTTTGAAAATCAAGAAGGCTGTGAAGACGAACCAAATGCAGACGCTAAGAAATTTTTTCGGCATGTTGAAGAAGGAAAACAACCATTATATCCCAGTTGTACTACGTTTTCTCGATTAAGTTTCCTGATCAGATTTTATCATTTAAAATGCGTTTACGGAATTAGTGAGTTTGCATTTGGAGAATTAGTAAAGCTGATCAAAGAAGCGTTTCCCGATGCCAATCTCCCTTTGTCTTTTAATGCTGCAAAGAGTGTCATTAGGGATTTAGGCCTTGACTACGAGAAAATAAATGCGTGCCCCAACAGCTGCATGTTATATTGGGGTAAAAATAAAGAAAAAAATGAATGTGAAACTTGTGGTGTGTCGAGGTGGGTTGTACTTGAAAAAGATGGCATCATTGAAAATAATGATCCACCGAAGTTGTTTCATAAAGTAGCAGCAAACGTGATGAGGTACTTCCCACTACGACCAAGGTTACAGAGGATGTTCCTGTGCAAAGACTTTTTCAGACTTATGAGATGGCACCCATTAGGACGAACAAAAGATGGAAAATTAAGACATCCGACTGATGCTTTGGCTTGGAAGGTGATGGATGCTCGTTATCCTGATTTTGCAGCGGAAAATCGAAATGTTAGATTAGGTGTAGTAGCTGATGGATTTAACCCATATCGTTCAATGAATTTAAGTCATAGTACATGGCCAATCGTGTTGGTAAATTATAACCTTCCCCCTGGCTATGTATAAAACAAGAAAATCTGATTATGTCCACGTTAATATCCGGTCCAGATTCTCCCAAGAACAATATTGATGTTTTTATGCAGCCCTTAATTTCGGAGTGGAAAGCATTGTGGAAAGATGGTGTCGAAACTTATGATTCCCTGACCTGCGAGAATTTTAATTTACGAGCAAGCGCGTTGTGGACAATAAGCGATTTTCCGGGATACACTATGTTTTCAGGCTGGAGTACGAAGGGAAAACTAGCATGTCCAGAGTGCCATTACGAGACTTCTTCTGTTTATTTGAAACATAGCAAAAAAACTGTCTACGTGAATCATAGAAAGTTTCTTGATCCGACACACGAGTGGAGGCTAGATAAGAAGAGATTTAATAGTGAAATGGAAATGGGGAATAGTCCAGTGCCATTAACAGGAACAGAAATTGAAGAGTTATTATGGGGGTATGAAAATCAATTTGGAGATAAGACCCGGAGGAAGCGTAAAAGGGTTGGCCCTTTAAAAAAAATCAATATTTTTTTATCTGCCCTACTGGTGTCATAATCCGCTTCGACATAACTTGGACGCCATACATATAGAGAAGAACATATGCGATAAAATATTAGGTACTTTGCTTAATATAAGTGGCAAGTCGAAGGATCACCTAAATGCTCGTTATAATTTACAGGATCGGGGAATAAGAAAGCCTCTTCATCCTATTAAAAGTGACGATGGAAAGCATATTGAAATTATGGCAGCGATATTTGACATGACAAATAAGGAAAAAGAAAATTTCTGCAGCCTATTGAAAAATGCCAAACTTTCTTATGATTGTGCCTCAAATGTAAGTCGGTATGTGCACATAAAAGAGAGAAAGATGGTGGGGTATAAGAGCCATGATGCTCATTTCATACTCCACTATTTATTGCAATTTGCCGTAAAAAATACATTAAAACCCGAGGTCGCATTACCGATGATCAGGTTGGGTTCATTTCTTCGCGGTATGTGGAGCAAGGTGGTAGAATTAGATGATATCAAGAAGTTGCAAAGAGAAATTGTGGTAATACTTTGTGAATTTGAAATGATTTTCACAGAGCCATTTTTTGATATTATGGTCCACTTGCCTATACATCTATGCAGAGAAGTAGAATACGGTGGACCTGAGCACCTACATTGCATGTTTGCAATTGAGCGATATCTAGGAAAGTTGAAAGGCTATGTTAGAAATAGAAGTAGGCCAAAAGGTTCTATTGCAGAAGGGTACTTGGCTGAAGAGTGTGTCATATTTTGTTCAAGGTTTCTGGACGTCGATGGAGTAGTAGAAAATAATTCAAATGATTTTGGAAAATATGGAACAAATGTGGAATATCACATTGGAACAAAAAAGAATAAGGATGGAAGGATATTCAAAATGAAAGATGCAGATTGGAAGGCAGCGCATCGTTATATTCTTTTTAATTCTGATAATAAGGAAATAGAAAGTTTAATCGAGTAAGTTCTAATGTCCCTTTTAGTTTACTTACCAGTTAAGTATTGATATCTATATATATATTATTTGACCTTATTAACTATTCAGGGAGCATCGAGCTTTCATGGATGGTCTTGCAAGTCAACAAAAATATAAAAGGGAACGAGCACATATGGAAGACTTTTGGAAATGGTTAAAAGATGAGGTTCTGAAAAAAGAAAATATTTCAAGGGATTTAGAGGTGTTTGCTTTGGGGCCTAATCGACTAGCTAGGAAGTTTACGGGCTATGTAATAAATGGATACAGATTCCATACCAAATTTAGAGATTCCCGATGTACTACACAAAATAGTGGGATATTTTTAACAGCCGAGACCACTACCTTTGCAAGCTCAAAAGACCAGAATCCAGTAGTTGGGGGTGTCAATTACTATGGATCAATCGAAGAAATATTCGAACTTGACTATTGGGGAGCTTTTACAGTGGTCCTCTTTAAATGTTGTTGGTACCAAGAAGAAAAAGATCCTTTTGGTCTTACTCGAGTAAACTTTAATAAGTTACGCCAAAAATCTGATCCTTTTGTCCTATCTTCACAAGTTCAGCAAGTGTTTTATGTGGATGATCCAGTTGAGAAAAACTGTCAATATGTTATCAAAAAATTACCGAGGGACTGGTGCGACACTGAAAATTCGAACGCAATGGAAGAAGTGAGCAGTTATCATTCATATAACATTGGAATAAATTGTGAAACTGAAGGGGTTTGGATTAGGGACGATGTTCCTTTAACACAAATTCGTGTTCCATCTCCTTAGATTGTGTATTTGTATAACATAATAGTTGTTGACTATGTATTTTCATGTTGTTCTCTGTTTTTATGTAAGGTCTTTAATTATGTGTTTGAAGTGTAGTTTATATCTGCCAAACTATATAAGTTTCTTTTCTTTATTTAATTACCTTAATGTCCATTTGTTTTAGTCTACTTTTATTGCTTCTTTTTTTGTCTTTTTTGTCTTTTTTGTACATTTGTTCTCTGTTCTTTATTTAATTACCTTCATGTCCATTTGTATGCTGGTCATAGAGTTCTAATGTTTTTTTCTACAGAATGGATAAAATGATAAATGTGAGGCTACACTATGAAGGAAAGTTTCAGAAGGCAAGTTATGTTGGTGGAAAGTCGATGTTGCTAACACGCGTGGACGTGGAAAGATTTTCCTACACTGTCCTTATTAAGTTTGTGAAAGATTACCTCAATTTCTCAGAAATTGGAGGAATCTATATAAGTAAAGGAAAGAGGGGTGGCTGGAATCTTTTGTTGGATAACAAGGATGTAAATCAACATGTACTTGGCTGCGAGAATGACGAAGAAATTCATTTTTACATTGACAACACTGTTGACCTGGACATTGAGCCCACTTGCGAGATGCAGCCACATGTTAAAATACGAGCAAGGAAAAACATAATTGAAGGTAATTAATTGCATTTCCTTGTAATCTTTGTGAAGCAGTCCTATTTTATGTATACTGATGCTAAGCCTCCTTAATTTGTATTTATGTGTAGCTAATCCAGGTTCTGCTAAGAAACTACCAGGTTCTGCTAAGAAACAACCGAAGCGTAAGTACACTACAACTTATTTGCTTCAATAGCAAAGAAGGAGTAAGAGGACGAAAATTTCCCCCGTGCCTGAGATGAGTTCAAGTAAACAAGAAGCAAGTCTGAAAGAAAAAGGATCGGCAAGGAGGAAATTACAGTTAGCAACTGAACCAGATGATGATGAAGACACCGCAGAGAATGACCTTGATGTTGAGGTACTTTTGATTTTTTGTTCTCTTCAGGTGATTTAATTCCTATGGTTTAATTACTTTACACCTTATAATTATGGTTGCATTTGCCTCCCCCGCCACCACTACCAGTGACAGACTATGAACTAGGGAGAATACAACGTATGAAAGAAAATGATGTAGTTTATAAATCAGTTGGGTTGCCCACTTTAGTTGCTGATAAGGGAAAGCAAGCTGAAGAGATTAAAAAAACAAAAAATAAAGATCGATATCCAGAGGAAGGCGATGAATATTTTCCAGAAAATGAGAGTGAAGATGCCAGCGATGATTCATTAAAGGTATTAGATCATTACTAAATCTTTCGGAAAGATTTTTTTAGTGCTTTTGTATTAGTACATAATTTAGGGTTAAAGGATTTTGTAATGCTTAGTTGATAAAAGGTATCTTCCTTTGTCGCAACTCCTTCATAGCAATCTAGAACAAAACACAATATGTAATGACGCTTAAGTTTCAATCAATTCTTGCCAATAGCCATAATTAAATCATAAAGAAAACATAATATTACGACCCCTGATAGTTATAATCTATATATCATTTCACATTATTAAATATTGATGAACAGGAGTTTTTGTGGTATTTAATTTATATGATATTTCATAATCATTAATTAGGATATTTAAATGCTAAGGATTAATTTCCTTTATACAGTTCCCACATGGTCTCCGCGTTTTAGCATCTCTATATAAATACGTTCAATTTTCATTATTAATCAAGTGTAAGTAATTTTTCCATTCTGGTACTAACTATCATTTTTTATTTTAGAGAAAAGAAATTATCAAGTCAAAGAAAGCTAGAACTAACAGGGAAGCTGGACCGACAACTCGGTCGTGAGCTAATGCAGTAGTTCAAAGTGATGTCATTATCACTGCAACAAAGAAGCAGCCCAACAAAGCTGGGAATAATAGGGAAGCGACTAGCTCGTTTAATCCACCAGTTCTAAAGCCAACATGTAGCAAAATGTTTAAACAATCTGGCAATCATGAAGAAGCTGGTTCAGTTGCTGCTTATTTAGCAATGCGTGAGCGTCAAAAGCAGAATCTTGCAGCTCCAACAATGGAAAATATTCCTGAACTAGGCCAAGAAGGGATGGAAATCGAAGAAGTTGAAACATGTATATGTTTTTGGATTATTTACATGTTTTTGTAAGGTTATACATTGACTTGTATTCATTTTCTATAAACCTGGTATTTATGCAAAGTACAAGCTCCAAGAAAGCCTGGAGGGCGGTCAAAATGAGTGCAGTTCATGCCAGAGGTCCTAATGAAAAAGTAGTCATTAATGTGAATGAAGAGGGTCAGCCAATTTCTGATGCGCAGAAAACTGTGACAGAGTTGAATAATTTTCTTGGAACACTATCCAAGGATAATGTATCTCTCACTTACATCAACTGGCATGTTGTTCCTGTGCAATTAAAGAACCAAATGCTGGAATATAATTTGGTAAATCTCTAAGACTTACTTGTGAATTTTAGTTGGCACTTTAGTAATTTTTTTTACTTGTGAATTTGTTGTTACTATGAAGGTCGAGCATATTAATTTCTGCTTTTAAATTAACTAATTTATTATTGCATCATCAGAACTTATTGCATCATCAGAACTTATTATCAAAACTTTGGTAGATATTAATTTCTGCTTTAAATTAACTGATTTATTATTGCATCATCAGAACTTATTGCATCATCAGAACTTATTATCAAAACTTGGGTAGATATTAATTTCTGCTTTTAAATTAACTAATTTATTATTGCATCATCAGAACTTATTGCATCATCAGAACTTATTATCAAAACTTTGGTAGATAGTAATTTCTGCTTTAAATTAACTGATTTATTATTGCATCATCAGAACTTATTGCATCATCAGAACTTATTGCATCATCAGAACTTATTATCAAAACTTGGGTAGATATTAATTTCTGCTTTTAAATTAACTAATTTATTATTGCATCATCAGAACTTATTGCATCATCAGAACTTATTATCAAAATTTGGGTAGATATTAATTTCTGCTTTTAAATTAATTGATTTATTTCTTCATATATGTTTATGGTAGGCTAGGTATGTTATTCCGAAAGAAGGGCACAAGTGGGTCATGCACACACTTAATGAGTCTTGGAGGCGGTTTAAGTCTCTGATGAAAAAGGCACATTATAGGAAATATAGTACTGATGAGGAAAGGATTGAGAACAGTCCCGACACAATTCCGCTTGAAGATTTTAAAATGCTTTTGAAGTACTAGGGGGATGAATCAGTTCAGGTACTATGCCAAATTTATATAATGTTAATATTGTTTCATGTGGAACATAAAAGTTAAAATGAGGAAAATTCATGATAATAATATAATTCAATGTAAATTAAATTAATGAGATTTAAATACTAATGGTTGGATACATTTGTTGATATATTTTTTATTGCTTTTCAATTTTAAGTCCCTAGTTGAGAATAATGCTGCACGTTGTAATACAATAACTGAGACACATACCATGGGGCCCAAAACTCATGCACAAGCTAAAGAAAAGCTGGTATGATTTTCTTGTTTTCACTGTTAGTTTAAAGTACATTTTTGTTTGGTCGAATATTAATTGGTCCATCGTTTATGCACTAAATTTTCTTGTATTGATACATGATAGAAAAAGAAGGACATGAATATTGCCAAGCCATCTGATGCTGAAATCTACTTGGAAACCTATAAACGAGAACCAGGGAGAACTTACAAGACATATACTGAAGAACTGAGAACAAAATATGTAAGTATAATATTATATTATACTGCTGTCATTTAAGTGCATGCTAGGCTTCAAATATTAATATAGTCATTTCTTCTAGAGGCAAGTTCAGGAATTGGTGAATGATGGAAACATTGTTGAGGCCAATGCACTTGTCCATGGTGGTAAACCTCATGGACGAAATTGGTTAGTGGGAAGAAAGGGTAAAAAACCTACAAATGACACGACTTATGCTGCTCCTTCAGACCAGTATGTGCAGAAGTTATCTACATAAATAAAGCAAGAACTTGAATCTGATTTGGAGGCCAAGATGAATGCAAAAGTACAGGAGAATATGTCGTGGATGTTGAAAAAGCTATATGAAGCTAATCCAAGTCTTAAGTTCGACATTAGAGACTTGTGTGCCACTGCATCAAGTGATCAAGATGACAACGGTACTCCTATTACTCAAGGCGGCACCGAAATTTAGACTATCCTTATATCACTGGACCTAATATATAGAGATTGTCATTTCTTTAAAATGTTAGACTTAATTTTGTGTGCTTTTTGGCACATTGGACAACTTGTAATGAATTTAATAGTTAGTATGATGTCGGGGTTAGATGTATTTTATGGATGGGCTTGTACTGGGGTTGGATGATGGTTGTTGGATGGCTAGTTGAATTGTTGAATGGTTGTAGTTGAATTGTTGAATGGTTGTTGGATGATTTTCATGGGTTTATATAATTATCAAACAGTATCTTGTAATATTTTTAATTAAAGCGTTGCATTTGATATTTGGGTGTTGCATTATAAACTACTAGTACTATTTTTACCAGAAATTATGGTATTGCATTAACTATTTAAGTGTTGCCTTAAATTATGTTCTACTGTGTTAAAACAAGAGAAAAAGCGTTGTATTACATACCACTGACGTGGCATGGGGACCACTACTGACGTGGCATGTGGGCCCCAACTGCTTACATGGCATCCACGTGTAATTTCTGTGGGGACCAGTGCTGACGTGGCATCCACGTGTCACATGCTGACGTGGCCTTAATGTGGGCCCCACAGATAACATGGAGTTTTACATCTCTCTTATGTCAGATGCAACGCGGCTTGGTATTGCATTTGATGTATTTACTGTAGCATTACATCTATTAGGCATTGCTTATTGGTGTTGCTTTAGACACCCAAAAAGCGTTGCATTAGGCCTCTAATGCAACGGTCGCAGATGTAACGCCCATTGGTGTTGCATTATTGAAAATGCAACGCTTTTCGATCATAAGGCAACATCAGAAGAGCATAGCACTTGAGCACTTATGGCGTAGTGTAAAGGAACAGAAACATTTTAAGTTACGTATCCCCTGTAGTTATAAATCACTATTTTCAACCTATTTTGGGGAAATGTGATAAGTGGCATTTTATACCACTTAGAACGTCTTATAATGGCTTGAATTGATGTCTGGAAATCAAGTATTTTGTGTATTTGATGCGCTTTCGAGTGTTTTTGCATTTCAGGGTATAACTTGCGAATTCAGGGAGATTTTATCAAAATAAGCCTAGGGAAGTACTGTGGATCAGTCTCGGGGAGATGTGTGAAGAAATCAGCAAAAATAGGAGCAAGAAGTTCATTTTTCCAGAAGCATTCCAGGCGCCCGCCTGTCATCTGGGGCGGCCGCATGGGAGCTGAGGCGCCCACCTGGAAGCTGGGGCGGCCGCCTGGAGTCGGATTTTCTGATTCTGCTTTTTATTAATTCGTATCCTATTGGACTTCTGAGACTGCTGATTCTTGTGGACTTCTATATAAGTAATATTGAGAGACGTTTCACAAAGAGAAGCAACAAGTATTAATCAAGTAAGGAGCAAGGAGAGAAGATTAAGAAGACCGTTTTAGCACACCGCAACGAAGAAGAGGAAACATATGTTATCTTGTGATTCTTTTATTCGTTATAACAGTGGATGCTAATTTTCTTTACTTTGAACCTTAATAATCTTGTGACGTACTCTGGTTTTAATAAGTATTTTATTAGTTTATATTGTCGTGTTATTATCATGTTTTCATATGAACTAATGGTGAAGATGAGTTCTATCATGGGCTAATCGTGATCATGGGGTCGTAGCGGATTTACTGTGGATTTCTTTAGTTAATTGTTTAATACCTTGGTATGTGATGATTGTATGATATCTAGCATAGGTTGTGCTTATTCATCTTATGTGCGTCGTGAACATATAAGATAGTCTATTAATCTCTTATCAAGCGACAGTGAATCTTGAGATTTAGAACTTGCCATGCTAGCATAGGTTCATGTATTGTATGCATGATTAGTGGGTAACTCTAACCGTTTTACTTGCCCTGTGTAATCATAATGAATAACTTGCGCTTAAATCGTTATGTTGTCAAATTCTGTACACATATAGGGTCTCAACATAATTGATGCCTATTCAACTTCTATCTTAATTGTCGATGCTTGGTAGAATTGTACTTGTACAACGAAAGTTGGCTTTTATCAGTTTCGTGTTGTTCGATTAATATCATCACCGTTGCATGCTAAGAGTAATAAAAATAACTATTGAATGAAGTAGTAATGAAGTTATGATCTCATGTGTGTTTAATATTGTTAATTCAAGTGTTAATTTAGGTGTTCTATTCTCGTAGTTAATCGTAGTTAATAATTAGTCAATCAACCTTAAGTGTTAGTGTCTTGATATTGAGAAGTAATCATACATTGGTGAGTGAGTGTTAATTAAATATAATTAGTCTGAGTCTCTGTGGGAATGAACTAGAAATCATTTTATATTACTTGCAAACGCGTATACTTGCGTGAATTATTAGCGTGTGTTTTGTGCCTAACAAGTTTTTGGCACCGCTGCCGGGGACTCGGTGTTAATTTGTTTAGTTTATGTACTTGCCATCAGTGGTCATTAGGACTCATTGATTAAGGCTTGTTACTTATTATTTTCGGTTGTGTTTCAGGTACTCTAGCGAGCATTTATGCAAACACGTTCTCGCACTCGCAAGAGGACTCTAGATACGGCTGAGGAGACAGACTCAGTTCTTGATATTCCGGAGAAGATAGATTTTAAAGATTCGAATAAAGAGAATGAGCAGAAAGAACCGGTAATCATGGGTGATCGTATAGTTCCAGCAGATCCAGCTCTTATGGACTTTTCTCGGCCTAAAATTGATGACATTCAGTCAAGTATCATTCATCCGGCTATTCATGCTAATACTTTTGAAATCAAGCCGGACATTATTCAGATGGTGCAGAATTCTGTTTCTTTCGGAGGTGCTGCGACTGAAGATCCCAACATGCATATCAGGAATTTTGTCGAGATCTGTAGTACTTTCAAATATAATGGTGTTACTGATGAGGCTATCAAGATGAGGCTTTTCCCATTTTCTCTGAGGGATAAAGCTAAGGACTGGTTACATTCTGAACTAGCTGGGTCCATCACTACTTGGGAAGATCTTGCGTAAAAGTTTATGCTGAAGTTTTATCAATGGCCAAGTCTGCAGCTATGAAGAGTGCTCTTACTCAGTTTGCGCAATAACCAACAGAATATATGTGTGAAGCTTGGGAGCCCTATAAGGAGATGTTGAGAAAGTGTCCACATCATGATATGCCTGACTAGATGGTGATCAGTGGGTTCTACAATGGTTTGGGGGCCCAATCGCGGCCCATGCTCGATGCAACAGCTGGAGGCGCCTTGTGGGCCAAAAGCAATACTGAAGCCTATAATCTTATTAAAACTATGGCTGTAAACGAGCATCAAAACCCAATTCAAAGGATGATGCCTAGGAAAGTAGCAGGTATTCTGGAAGTTGATGCAGCTATAGCTATTGCAGCGCAGCTCCAAGCGCTGTCGATGAAGGTCGATTCTTTAGCCAACTATGGAGTCAATCAGTAGCTTTGGTCTATGAGCTCTGTGCAGGCTCTCATGCTACGAATCAGTGTTCTCTTGTTAACGAATCTGTTTAGTATGTGACAATTATCAGCGATCGCAGTAGCCTGTGCCAGCTACTTATCATCCTAATAACAGAAATCATCCCAATTTCAGCTGGAGCAATACTCAGAATGTTGTTCAGCAACCATATTAGCAAGCTGTAAGTAAGCAGTTTAATCCACCTGGATTCCCGCAACCTCAACAATATGCTCAAAGGCAATCATATCCTCAATAAGGAGGTGATGCTCCACCTTCTAGTGCTAATTTCGAGGAGCTAAGGCTGTTGTGCAAAAGTCAGGTTGTGTCTATCAAGACCTTGGAGAATCAAATCGGTCAAATAGCCAATGTCGTGCTCAATCGTCAACCTGACACACTTCCCAGTGATACTGAAGTGCCAGGCAGGAAGGAAGCTAAGGAGCAAGTCAAAGCTATTACTTTAAGGTCTGGAAAAGTTGCTGATGCTGAAAAAGCAAAAGATGGAGAAATTGAAGTTGTAGATGAAGAAGAAAATCAAAAGGAGAAAGAGGCGGAACCAAGGAAGACTACTATTGAACACACTTTGCCTGAGGGTAATACAGGGGAGAAACATCTCTATCCTCCACCACCTTTTCCTAAGAGATTACAAAAATAAAAGCTAGGAGAAGCAATTTGGTAAGTTTTTGGAGGTGTTCAAGAAACTTCACATCAACATACCTTTCGCTGAGGCTCTGGAGCAAATGCCTAGTTATGCAAAATTCATGAAGGGTATTCTTTCAAGGAAGGTGAAACTGGATGATCTTAATACCGTTGCTCTAACGGAAGAATGCAGTGATGTGCTGCAACAAAAATTACCTCCAAAGCTTAAGGATCCAGGTAGCTTCACCATTCCCTGTACCATTGGCAAGTTGTCATTCGACAAGTGCCTTTGCGAATTTGGAGCAATCATCAATCTGATACCGTTGTCTATCTTCAAAAAGCTGAATTTACCTGATCCAAAGCTCACCTACATGTCCCTACAATTGGCTGATCGTTCTATTATATACCCACGAGGCATCGTGGAGGACGTGTTACTAAAGGTGGATAACCTCATCTTCCCTGCAGACTTTGTCATTCTAGATTTCGAGGAAGATAAGAAGATTCCCATAATCTTGGGAAGACCTTTCTTGGCTATAGGCCTTACCTTGATAGATGTGCAAAAAGGTGAACTTACTATAAGGGTGCAAGATCGAGATGTGACATTCAATGTATTCAATGCGATGAAATTCCCTACAGAAGATGAGGAGTGCTTCAAGGTGGATTTGATTGATTCTGCAGTAACTTCAGAACTTGATCATGTGCTAAGGACTGATGCCTTAGAAAAATCCTTATTGGGGGAATTTGACAGTGAAGATGAAGAAGGCAATGAGCAACTACAATATCTAAATGCTTCTCCTTAGAAGAGAAAGCTAGACATTCCATTTGAATCTCTTAGTAATACCGATCTCAAGAATGCTGAGGGAAAGCTCAAACCATCTATTGAGGAAGCACCTATTTTGGAGCTTAAACCATTGCCTGAACACTTGAGGTATGCTTTTTTAGGTGATGCATCTACTTTTCCTGTTATTATTACATCTGACCTTTCAGGTAGTGATGAGGACAAGCTCTTGAGGATCTTGAGAGAATTCAAATCGGCAATCGGATGGACTATAGCAGATATAAAAGGGATCAACCCTTCGTATTACATGCATAAAATTCTGCTAGAGGACGGTAGCAAGCCGACTGTTGAGCAACAACGAAGACTTAATCGTATCATGAAAGAAGTGGTGAAGAAAGAAATTCTAAAGTGGCTGGATGCAGGAATCATATATCCTATTTCTGACAGTTCCTGGGTGAGCTCAATACAATGTGTACCTAAGAAATGAAGTATTACTGTGGTAGCAAATGAGAAGAACGAACTCATCCGCACTCGAACAGTCACAGGATGGAGGGTATGCATGGACTACAGAAAGTTGAACAAAGTCACAAGGAAGGATCACTTTCCTCTTCCATTTATTGATCAGATGCTTGACAGGTTGGCTGGTCATGAGTATTATTGTCTTCTGGATGGCTATTCGGGTTATAATCAAATTTGTATTGCACCAGAATATCAAGAAAAGACTACTTTCACTTGTCCATTTGAAACGTTTGCTTTTCGCAGAGTTTTTTCGGCTTATGTGGTGCTCCTGCCACTTTTTAGAGATGCATGATGGCTATATTCTCTGATATAATTGGAAATAATGTCGAAGTGTTAATGGACGACTTCTCCGTCTTTGGACATTCATTTGATGAATGTTTGCATAATCTTCGTTTGGTGCTTAAAAGGTGTGTGGAAACTAATTTGGTGCTCAATTGGGAAAAGTGTCACTTCATAGTGCAACAAGGCATTATTCTTGGGCATAAAGTCTCTAGCAAAGGCCTTGAGGTGGATAAAGCCAAGGTGGGAGTTATTGAAAATCTTCCGCCACCTATTTCTGTGAAAGGAATCCGTAGTTTTCTTGGTCATGCGGGTTTTTATCGGCGTTTCATCAAGGACTTCTCTAAGATATCTAAGTCGTTGTGCAACTTGCTCGAGAAAGATGTGCCTTTCAAATTTGATGATGAATGCTTGGAAGCATTCGAGACTCTCAAGAAGAGTTTAATAACTACACCAGTTATTACGACACCTGATTGGACAGAAACTTTTGAGATGATGTCCGATGCAAGTGATTATGTAGTGGGAGCAGTTCTTGGGCAGTGCAAGAATAATATCTTTCATATGGTCTACTATGCTAGTAAGACGCTTAATGGAGCTCAAATGAACTACACCACTACTGCGAAGGAGCTCTTGGCTATAGTTTTTGGGTTCGAAAAATTTCGATCTTATCTACTTGGGATAAAGGTGACAGTATTCACTGATCACGCTGCCATTCGCTATCTGGTCTCAAAGAAGGATTCGAAGCCTAGACTTATTCGTTGGGTGCTCTTGCTACAGGAATTTGAGTTAGAGATCAAGGATCGAAAAGGTACTGAGAATCAAGTAGCTGACCATCTCTCTAGACTGGAGAATCCCGATTCTACTTCACATGATAAGACATTGATCAACGAATCTTTTCCGAATGAGCAGTTGTTCGCAGTTCAGGAGGAAGGGCTATGGTTCGCAAACATTGTGAACTATCTTATCAGCAATATAATGCCTCCTAATATGAATGCAGCTCAAAAGAAGAAGTTTCTGCATGAGGTGAAGTGGTACATATGGGATAAACCATATTTGTTTAGACAAGGAGCTGACCAGATCATTAGGAGATGTATCCCATTCTGTGAGACGGAGGGGATATTACAAGACTGCCATTCCACAGTTTATGGTGGACATTATGGAGGTGAAAAGACAGCAGCTCATATTCTGCAAGCAGGTTTTTTCTGGCCTACGTTGTTTAAGGATGCACATCAGTTCATTTTAAGGTGTGATCGTTGCCAAAGAGTTCGGAATCTTACTAGAAAGGATGAGATGCTTTTAAATATGATGCTTGAAGTTGAGGTCTTCGATGTTTATGGAATTGATTTCATGGGACCATTTATCTCGTCTTGTAATAATCAGTACATCTTGCTGGCAGTCGATTATGTCTCGAAATGGGTAGAAGTCAAGGCTCTACCGACAAATGATGCAAAGGTAGTGTTAAGTTTTCTTCATAAGCAGATATTCACAAGGTTTGGAACACCACGAGTGATCATAAGTGATGAGGGGTCACATTTCTGCAATCGTAAGTTTACTTCTATGATGCTACGCTACAATGTGAATCATCGTATTGCTACTGCCTATCATCCGCAAACTAATGGTCAAGCTAAGTGTCTAATAGAGAGATCAAGCGCTATCTAGAGAAAGTTGTTTGTCAGTCAAGGAAAGATTGGTCTTTGAAGCTCAATTAAGCTATTTGGGCTTATAGAACAGCATACAAGACTCCACTTGGGATGTCCTCGTTTCAACTTGTCTATGGTAAGAGATGTCATTTACCTGCGGAGCTTGAACATAAGGCTTATTGGGCATTAAAGACGTTAAACCTTGATCTAGATGCAGCTTGGAAGAAGAGAATGCTTCAATTAAATGAACTTGATGAATTTCGACTACAAGCGTACGAGAACAACAAAATGTACAAGGAGAAAGTAAAAAGGTGGCACGACAGGAAGCTATCTCCTAAGTCATTCGTGTCGGGGCAACAAGTTCTTTTATTCAACTCTCGTCTCCGACTTTTTCCTGGAAAGTTAAAATCAAGGCGGTCTGGACCATTTATCGTCAAAACTGTGTTTCCACATGAAGCCGTGGAGATTTTTGAGAATGATCTGGGCCAAGCATTCAAGGTTAATGGTCAGAGATTGAAGCACTATTATGGGGACACGGCAAACCGGGAAGTGGTTAGTGTCATTTTATTGTCAACTAAATCGAACTACTCTATGTCAAGCTAATAACGTAAAAGAAGTGCTTCTTGGGAAGCAACCCAAGATTTGAGACTATAGGAACCTTTAGAAGTTAGTACTCTATCCAAAAACCCAAAAAAATCAGAAAAGAAAAAGGCATAATTTTTTTTTCCAGATAGCTCCCGGGCGCCCGCCTGTTGTCCCGGGCGCCCGCTTGGAAGCTGAGGCGCCAGCCTGGTATTCCTGGGCGACCGCCTGGAGCCCCATTGTTGGAATTTTTTTTCGGCCTTATAAAAAAAACAGAAAAAACACAAAAATAAAATACCAAAGCCATAACCCCATTAATCCACGAATTTCCTCCTACAAACAAGCCATAAACCCCACTCCTACTCTAATTCTAAACCTAAATCCTACCCTATATATACACACAACCTCTCCATATACACTCCCATATACTTTCAACTTACAAACTCTCTCCTACACACAAAACACAAACTCTCAACACTTATTCTCAGTTTCAATGGCCCCAAAGAGATCTCGAACTGTTGATAGCAGCAACACCATTCCTACTGCTGATTCTTCGAGGGGTACTGCTGTGAGGCCCCGTTTGGTGGATAGGGCTTCTGAGGAGGAGTATGCTAGGCTTCTGACTAAGCCGATTCTAAAGGAGAGGGGATTTTTGCCATCGGGGAGGGATGGTGAGTTATTGCTGATGATTGCAGAGAAAGTGTGGATTTCTTTTTGTGAGACACCGGAGGAGGTCCCGATGAGTGTGGTTCGTGAGTTTTATATGAACGCTAAGGTCGACAAGAATGGGTACACTGTTGTTAGGGGGCTTACGGTTGATTACCAGCCCGAGGTGATTCGCCGTGTTATTGGGCAGCGACAAAGGAAGCCCCGGGAGGAGAATTGGAACGAGAAGACCCCCGAGGATTTTGACTCATATTTGATTATTGTTACTCTCTGTCAGCCGGGCACGGTGTGGAAGTTTAAGACTGGATCTAATGAGTATCATTCTTTTCGGGCTGTTGCGATGAACAGGTATGCCCGTGCATGGAATGCCTTTATTTGTGCTAATATTTTGCCTTCTTCGCATGCACATGAGGTTACAATTGAGAGAGCCGGCTTGTTATGGGGGATTTTGAATGAGGAGTTTTATGTGGACCTTGGTGAGTTTATCTACCAAGGGATTTTGAAGTTTTTGAGGGGGAGGACGCACAACAACATCCCTTATGTCTCTATTGTCACAAAGTTGTGCAAGGAAGTTGGAGTCCATTGGCCTTCTTATGAGCAGCTGCAGATACCTACCGCTCTTATTGATTCATCGACGCTGAATGTAATGCAGGAGTGGACGGGTGGAGAGCCCGAGGAGTATGGTTTGGGATATCGTCTCCCAGGGGGATGTCCAGCAGCTGGTGCTACGATGGCTAGGCCCTGTCAGGCTCATGGCGAGGCAGGTTCTTCTAGAGTCCAGGGAGGTGATGGTTCAGGGGTGGCTGATGCCCAGTACAGGAGGCTATCCAGGAGGATGGATGTGATGTACGAGACGTAGAGTAGGCCTGCACAGGAGCTCACCCTAGCACTTGGGACTACTTTCAGAGGTCTTGGAGCTGACATATAGTGGCCCGTTTTTGGTGAGGACTCTGCTTATCCGCCTCCTGACACTCCACCCTCTGAGGGTGATGATGATGATTTCTCTGAGTAGGTATACCCTGTGTTCCTTTCTATTACCTTCACTGGGGACAGTGAAGATTTTAAGTTTGGGGGTGGTAGTTAAGGAGCATATTTGTGTGTGTGTCATGTAGTTGCATATTCGTGTTAGTTTAGTTCATATAGTTGCATATTTTTGCCATATAGTTTTTTATTATTTTATAGCTTTATTTATCATTTCATGTAGCTCATGCATATGCCATGATCCCTTTTGTGTTGCTTTACTAATTGATATGTGATATTGATGCGAGTGTAGTGATAGCGGTAGAGTGATGTTGAATCTTGTTAGGTTGACATGCATGCTAGAAACACTTGTAATTTCACTAAGTCTTAGAGTATGCTTAAGGACTAGATTGTTGTCATGGTTTGATGGTTTTTGAGGTTAATCTATTGATTATGCTTAGAATGTATGATAGGCTCTTAAAGATAAAAGGCATGAAAAGATAAAATTGGAGTGAAAATTAGAATTCATTGCTAGTCGTGGTTAGGCGTCAAATGGCTAGTAGCCGGCTCGTATTGTATGCGAGTAGTCTAGGGTTGAGCAAGATGGAGCGAAACACACTTGCTCAGAAATAGGAAAAAAAAATAAAAAAAAAAAGAAAAAAAGAAAAAGAAATATGGTTTAATGCATAATTGATCACGAGTGAGCTCTTTGGTATTCGAGTTATTAAGTTCTTAGGGGACTTTGTGCCTAGTGACCTAAGGCTTTTATAGTCTGGGATCCGCTAACCTAACACTCGTTAAATGGATGCCATTGCATAAGTCTTTTGTGGACCTCACTTATTCCACGATCAAATAAGCATGTGTTTATTGTGTTTAATAAAATCATGATTTTGTAATAAGCTCCAGTGATCTTGAAGTGTTATAAGTCATTTTGTGTCTAGAATTTATTCTTCATATAATCATGTGATTGCCTTGAGGATAATTGAGTTACAATAATTGATCTTGTTTCGAAGCATATCTATTAAGCATTCGCACACACCACGATTCTAGTTGTATGTTAGCTTGAGTGATTTGATTGATCTTTAGTCGCCTAATTGCATTTGTTGAGATGTCATGTGTTGGTTGGTTCAGTCATTGCGATGGGGATCGCTGCATTTCATGTAGTTTGCATTAATGCATGTTTTTATTTTGTTTTTGAGTCTGTGACGCTTAAGGACAAGCATCGATTTAAGTTTGGGGGTGTGATAAGTGACATTTTATACCACTTAAAACGTCTTATAATGTCTTGAATTGATGTCTTTAAATCAAGTATTTTGTGTATTTGATGCGCTTTTGAGTGTTTTTGCATTTCACGGTATAACTTGCGAATTCAGGGAGATTTCATCAAAATAAGCCTAGGGAAGTACTTGGGATCAGTCTTGGGGAGATGTGCGAAGAAATCAGCAAAAACAAGAGCAAGAAGTTCATTTTTCCATAAGCATGTCAGGCGCCCGCCTGTGATCTGGGGCGACTGCTTGGGAGCTGAGGCGCCCGCCTGGAAGCTGGGGCGGCCGTCTGGAGTCGGATTTTATGATTCTTCTTTTTATTAATTTGTATCCTATTGGACTTCTGAGACTGCTGATTCTTGTGGACTTCTATATAAGTAATATTGAGAGACGTTTCACAAAGAGAAGCAACTAGTATTAATCAAGTAAGGAGCAAGGAGAGAAGATTAAGAAGACCGTTTTAGCACACCGCAATGAAGAAGAGGAGGCATACGCTATCTTATGATTCTTTTATTTGTTGTTACAGTGGATGCTATTTTTCTTTAGTTTGAACCTTAATACTCTTGTGACGTACTCTGGTTTTAATAAGTATTTTATTAGTTTATATTTTCGTGTTATTATCATATTTTGATATGAACCCATGGTGACGATGAGTTCTATCATGGGCTAATCGTGATCATGGGGTCGTAGAGAATTTACTATGGATTTCTTTAGTTAATTTTTTAATACCTTGGTATGTGATGATTGTATGATATCTAGCATAGGTTGTGCTTATTCGTCTTATGTGTGTCGCGAACATATAAGATAGCCTGTTAATCTCTTGTGAAGCGACTGTGAATCTTGAGATTTAGAACTTGCCATGCTAGCATAGGTTCATGTATTGTATGCATGATTAGTGGGTAACTCTAACCGTTTTACTTGCCCTGTATAATCACAATGAATAACTTGCGCTTAAATCGTTATGTTGTCAAATTCTGTAGACATATAGGGTCTCAACATAATTGATGCCTATTCAACTTATATCTTAATTGTCGATGCTTGGTAGAATGGTACTTGTACAATGAAAGTTGGCTTTTATCAGTTTCGTGTTGTTCGATTAATAACATCACCGTTACATGCTAAGGGTAATAACAATAACAATTGAATGAAGTAGTAATGAAGTTATGATCTGATGTGTGTTTAATATTGTTAATTCAAGTGTTAATTTAAGTGTTCTATTCTCGTAGTTAATCGTAGTTAATAATTAGTCAATCAACCTTAAGTGTTAGTATCTTGACATTGAGAAGTAATCATACATTGGTGAGTGAGTATTAATTAAATATAATTAGTCTGAGTCTCTGTGAGAACGAACTAGAAATCATTCTATATTACTTGCGAACGCGTATCCTTGTGTGAATTATTAGCGCGTGTTTTGTGCCTAAAAAAAGTAACTTCGAAAGGTACCTATCTCGAATGAAATGATTTGCGAACTAGATTTTATATGTGTGCTGTTAAAATGAGTGATTTTTGGAAATGAGATAGGTACAAGTGATTTTGAAAACTGGATAAAACGATCAGATATGAGATACATAGGGGCCAGAGTAGGCCTATTGAGGTGGTGTAAGAGGCTAATTCGGTTGCGCGCATTATATAACCAAGTTGAATGATCAAAGTCTCCTTCAGGTTTAATCTAGCAGGTCAGAGACCTAGCTAGTCTCTGAGTTCCGGAACAGGCAAATGGGATGGCGGTTAGAGCCGTCTGGTGTTGATAGCCTGATCAGCTGTCTTCACATATCCGTTACGTATCTGATTTGGCTTTGTAATTCCCGTAAGGGTATAAGTACTTGATATAATGGATTTATAAATATGAATAGCATGCTAAAATTGGACTATTGTACTTACACAACACACTACTATGTTTGTTTTGTTAAAAGCATGCTAATCAGTGATGTGGCGCCCCGAAATCCGGGGTTAGGAATCTTGAAGGCCACGTCATCTAAATCAGTGATGCTATTTTGATAAAAGAATTTTTGATTACTTACCCAACACTCGGGAAGTAAAATTCTTAGAACAAGTTAATCCATTAACAGGCATCGCCTGGGAAATATCGGTGAGTTCTCCTTTCCAACTAGATACGTCTTCTTGGTGGAGTCGTATCAACAAGTTTCTACTTGGGGAAAGGGGGAACGAGCTTTACGTTTCAGAGTCATGGATTTCATCTGAACTAGGAGTGGCGTAAGTGGTCGAGTGGCGCCGGCCCAGCCTTATTATATTGGCCCAAATGGCCTGGAAGTTCCGCAAGACGGTACATTCCTTAGGAGTCCAGTGTTCGGTTGACAAGTAAATCCGACAGGTTCTCCTCTACATGTAGAAAATGGTGGGGTTGTACTACTGCGACTGATCATCGTAAGTGGTCTTCTTGGCGCGACAAACTCCCGTAATGAGTTCATCATCCAATTGGATATTTCTGCAACACTACCCAGAGCACTTCGATAGAAAGGCTACGGCTGGGCGATTGTTGAGTGTTGGCAGGGTCGAGTTTTCAAAATGGTGTTTCCATTGAGTGAAGTATCTCGTAACTTGTAATAACCCCAATTTTTGGAAAATTTTTGAAACCCTTATGAATAGTGTTTTTGCTGAATGAGAAAACTTTTCATGCCACACTATGCAGGGGTTCTGTTATGGATATTCTGAGATTTTATTAGTACTCTATATGGTTTATAAGTGTATATAAAGATCGCCAGAATCCAATTCCGAACACTTTGATTTTTTCCCGGAAATCCACTAGATACGATAAGAATTGAGTATAAGGTAACAGGATAAAAATGATTTAAATAAAAGGATTATAAGAGAGGATCATAAAAGGATTAGAATGTATTGAGAAAGGTTAAGGAAACCCAAGTAATAAGATCCCGGGTATGATCCCTCAAACGATAAACGAAAGCGAAAGTTAAGCGAACCGTATAACAGATCAGCGCTCATTAGGCAAACAATTAGAAGCTAATCAAAGGGATTAGTGGGGATGATGTCATCAAACCAATAGAAAGAGGACAAAGGAGGGAGGGTGACATCACTTGATTATGTAAGCATGACATAAGGGGAAAAAGATGTGGTTGATTTAAAACCACACAAAGTCAAGGTTAGAAAAGTAATTACCCAAAAACAAATCAAAAGCAACCAAGGCAAGCAAAACAAATCACAAACACACCAAGCAAGCAAAAAATTCATTTCCTTTCTTTTTCTTCTTGAAGCTCTCGGCTCCTTTTCTTAAAAAATGAAGATCCAAGCTCCACCACTTACTATTTGGCAAGGTATTTATCTAAGCTTCCCCATGGATAGTTACATACTTCCTATAAGTTTAAGCTTCTAATTCCAAGCCAATCTTTTTTTATAAATCAAGGAAGAAGATGGTGAATAGTACTTCTTGAAATTATTTTTTGTGTTCTTGATTTCTTTGAAAGATCAAGCTTGTAGGAGGTTAGATTAAGGCTTCCATGGGCATTCCAAGGATCTTTCATGGATTAAAAGCTTCAAGGAAGGTATAACTCTTCATGATCTTAGTCTTAAGCTTTGTTGTTTAGATTTCCTAATGTTTAGATGATAGGTTAGTGTAATGGGTGTGTAATCATGTTTAAAGCTTGTTATGAGTAGTTTAGTTGATGAGAGGCATGATTATTGTGTGTTTAGAGATTGGTTGGTTTTGTGATATTTTTGAAGTTGGAAGTCTTGGTTATTAGTTAATGAACTTAAGTAAACTCTTAGTTCATAATTGAGAAATAAGTATGAATTGGTAATATTGAGTTGTTGGGGCTGTTGTAGTATGGTATGGATGGAGTTTTGATTGTGGATTGATTGTGGGTTGAATTGGAATGGTATAAAATTTGGGAAATCGCGTAAACATAGCCGTCGTAATGCCCGATTTACCGTAGACTGTTTTTGTTCTTAACATCAGAACCCTTGAACTCACTGTTAGGTTTTTACCATTGCCATGTTTAGATAGTTCATGTTACGAGCTTCGTTTTGATATGTGGTTCGTTTGATTCCGATGAACGGTTTAGGAGAAACGGCCGTTTTAAGTAACGACGTTTCGTGATCGAAACATTACCCCTCGCCTTACTTTGAAACATAGGTTAAAGATCTTAAAGGACTAATTAAAGTATGAAACATTTATATAAGGTGTAACAGGCAGTTGGTAAGACACTTGCGAAAGAATCTCCTTAAAACTCGTAATGGTTAATTTATTAAAAATGGGGGAGCCGAGGGTACTCGAGCGACTTAAGTAAATCGTTAAGCGCGAAAGCAAACGTTAGGACTCTAAATGGTTAAAGTCTAGTTTCTTAAGCGGTCGGGGTTTAATTCCGACTTATGTTGTTGTTCATAGGTTATTGGACCCACTCTAAGCTTAAGCCTATCCGGGAGCACTCAGGCAAGTTTTCTATCCGTTATACTGTTGTTGTGATGTATACACTTGTATATGCATTATCTTGTGATAGATGCATGATGGTTAAATTAGCAAATTCTTGCGATATATTGTAGCATGTGATATGGTACATATGCATGCCTGTTTCGTATTTTTACCATATATATCTGTTGGTTCAGTTGATAATACCTATGCTAGAGAATAGCGGTAATTTGCATATACCCTTAGTATAGGGACCGAAAGGTGAAAACATTTTCTAAAACTGGGAGTCGAGGATCCCGAGTAGATTTTATATATATATATATATATATATATATATATATATTATATATATATGGTTATAGTTTTCAAAACTATTAATCGAATAAGGTTTATACGATAACTTTATATTATTTAATGAATATTATTTCGAATATTCATTCGAGGGCTTATGACTCGGCTTATTTATTTATTGAATATTATTTCGAATATTCATTCGAGGGCTTATGACTCGGCTTATTTTATTTATTGAATATTATTTCGAATATTCATTCAAGGGCTTATGACTCAGCTTATTTATTTATTGAATATTATTTCGAATATTCATTCGAGGGCTTATGACTCAGCTTATTTTATTTATTGAATATTATTTGAATATTCATTTGAGGATCTATGACTCCGATTATTTGCTGAGATATATTCTTTATTTTATTAAAGAATAAGGTGTCGATAATCAAACTTATCTTTGATGATTCAAATAAAGATAGTACTTTCGTATAAGTATATCTTTGGTTATTTAATACTCATTTCAAGTATAAGTTTTACAACATCTACTTCAATTATTTTTATAAAGATTATTCTTTATGGGAATATTATTTAAATAATAATATTCAGATATATTTTTTTTATATATTGGGACTGATTTATTAAATCAGCATCACTCCGAACATTCTTAAAAATGTTTTGCGAGTCTTCAAAATGATTTTTAAAAATTAGAGCGGATCCCAAAACTCATTTTTATATTTAAGATCCTTCTTTCGAAGGGGATTTAAATACTCGCTCAAAACCTGAGGGATCCGGCTCTGTAGTGTGTTTTATATTCGCAACAAGGTTGCTGTCTTGATAAAAGAATTTTGATTACTTACCCAACACTCGGGAAGTAAAATTCTTGGAACAAGTTAATCCATTAACAGGCATCGCCTGGGAAATATCAGTGAGTTTTCCTTTCCAACTAGATACGACTTCTTGGTGGAGCCGTATCAACAAGTTTCTACTTGGGGAAAGGGGGGACGAGCTTTACGTTTCAGAGTCATGGATTTCATCTGAACTAGGAGTGGCGTAAGTGGTCGAGTGGCGCCGGCCCGGCCTTATTATATTGGCCGATAATGGCCTGGAAGTTCCGCTAAGACGGTCCATTCCTTAGAAGTCCAGTGTTCGGTTGACAAGTAAATCCGACAGGTTCTCCTCTACATGTAGAAAATGGTGGGGTTGCACTACTACGACTGATCATCATAAGTGGTCTTCCTGGCGCAGCCAACTCCCGTAATGAGTTCATCATCCAATTGGATATTTCTGCAACACTACCCAGAGCACTTCGATAGAAAGGCTACGGTTGGGCGATTGTTGAGTGTTGGCAGGGTCAAGTTTTCAAAATGATGTTTGCATCAAATGAAGTATCTTATAACTTCATTTTATTTTGATGATATTTTAAAGATTGAATCTATTCAAGTATTATCTTGTAGTCTCATCTATGTGATGAACTTTTGAACTAATTATAACTTGAACGGTGGTAGTTCAAGTAGTATTTGGGAAAAGATATAAGTATATTGGAGTATCTTGTAACTTCATCTTTTAAACTTATATCTAGTAAATGATTATCTTATGCATGTCAAAGATTTTCAGAAAAACGTTGAGACAAGGTTAGATATATGAGATCACCTTGCAACGATAGTTTTATACAGTTATAAACTGGAACTCTGTGTATATTATGCATGGAAGAGGACTTCCAAGATTTTGAAAAGTATATATGTATATATACTGAATATTTTGCGACTTCATCGCATTAAGATATCAAACTTGGTTCATTTCTTTTGACCAAGACTTTCATGAGTACTATGAGAAGGCTCATATACTGTAAATCATTATACATATTATTTTGGTGGGCTTGCTGCTCACCCTTGCTTTCTTCTTTCATCACACAACAAAAGATAGAAAAGATTAACATGACCAAGCTCCCAATTCGCGAGCGGATAGGAAACGTTCCGCAGTTTCCTATAGGCATTGATGTCGCTGTAGCTGAGGTAGGAACTACCAATAGGCTAGGCTTCAACTTTTGATGTACCAGATTTATGTATATTTATGAATTGTAATAATGGCAAAGAAATGTAAATTTATTCAGAAACCCTTTTAAGGTGTATTGGCATATATTGGTGGAATAAAACGACTTGTGATTATTTTTGGATATACATCTCTGAGACTATAACTTGTGGTGTGTGTGTTTATTGTGGGGTCACAGTACAGAGTAGTTGATTATTTATTAAGATTGGGTGTTATTAAGGGAAATGGAACTCGTGACAACCCGGATCCCCGACCCCAGATTTGGGGGTGTTACATAACTTCATTTCTTTTGAATGATATTTCAAAGATTGATTCTATACAAGTTATGCCTTGTAGCTTCATATATGTGATGAACTAATTATAACTTGAACGGTGGTAGTTCAAGTAGTATTCGGAAAAGATATAAGTATATTGGAGTATCTTGTAACTTCATCTTTTAAACTTATATCTAGTAAATGATTATCTTGTGCATGTCAAAGATTTTCAGAAAAAAACGTTGAGACAAGGTTAGATATACGAGATCACCTTGCAACGATATTTTTATACAGTTATAAACTGGAACTCTGTGTATATTATACATGCCAGAGGATTTCAAAGATTGTGAAAAGTATATATGTATATATATACTGAATATTTTGCGACTTGGTCGCGTTAAGATAACAAACTTGGTTCACTTCTTTTTGACCAAGACTTTCATGTGTACTATGAGAATGCTCATATATTGTTAATCATTATACATATTATTTTGGTGGGCTTGTTGCTCACCCTTGCTTTCTTCTTTCATCACACAACAACAGATAGAAAAGATGAACAGGACCAAACTTCCAATTCACAAGCGGTTAGGAAACATTCCAAAGTTTTCTGGAAGCGTTGATGCCGTTGTAGCTGAGGTAGAAATTACCAATAGGCTAGACTTTCAACTTCTGATGTACCAGACTTATGTATCTATATGAATTGTATTAATGGCAAAGAGATGTAAATTTATTCAGAACCCTTTTAAGGTGTAACGGTTTATAATTGTGGAATATAAGGACTTGTGTTATTTTTGGGTATTCATCTCTGAGACTATAACTTGTGGTATGTGTGTGTATATTGTGGGGTCACAGTACAGAGTAGTTGATTGTTTAATAAGATTGGGTGTTATTAAGGGAAATGGAACTCGTGACAGCCCGGATCCCCGACCCCGAATTTGGGGGTGTTACAGAAATGGTATCAGAGCGAAGCGTTATAAACCTCAGAGATGATGTGACGTTAAGATAATAAGTTCACAAAGATAATAAGAACTCTTGCCAAGTTCATAGTCGGGCTACCTAACGTAGTATTGCCAGTTAAAACCCTTATGGGAACCCTTATAAATATCGTGATAGAAGCGTAGTTCGTTATCGTATATAGTAGCGGGACTCCGATCCCTGAGGATGAGGAGCAACAGCGCGATGATGTTTTATTACTGATTGGGGATCGGATTGTGGATCAAATGGAACACCCTAATGAGGGACCGGATGATATTCATATTAAGGATGTAACGGTTGAGGATGTTGTCCCAGAAGGGATTGTTGTTGAGAAGGATCTCGTAGAGGATCCTAACAAGACTGAAGAGATGACCGCTGAGGAATTGATAACCATGGTTAGGGCGACTACCAGAGGTAGGATTGGCCGGTCACTGCCGGAGGTTCGTTCGAGTTTGTAAAGATAGTAGCCCCTTTAACGCGGCTTACTCGTAAGGCTGAGAAGTTTGGAATGGACGGAGAAATGCGAGAACAGCTTTCAAGAACTGAAGCAAAGATTGGTGATGGCCCCTATGTTGGCATTGCCGGATGGAAAAAGGAGATTTTGTGATTTGTATTGACGCTTCGCATAAGGAATTAGGGTGCTCTTATACAGCACAACAAGGTACTCGCGTACGCGTCAAGAAAATTAAGGGAATATAAAATTCGATATCCCCACCCATGAGCTTGGGCTCATGGTAATAGTTTTGCCCTAAGGATTGGAGGCACTACTTGTATGGAGAGAAGTGCGAGAATTACCTAAGCCATAAGTGCTCTAGTACATTTTCATGCAGAAAGAGCTCAACATGTGCCAAATGAGGTGGTTAGAGCTAATCAAGGATTACGATTATGAGATTCTTTATCATTCGGGGAAAGCCAATGTGGTGGCTGATGCCCTTAGTAAAAAGGAGAGACTCAAGATGATAATGTCTTTGAGAGAGTTTATAAGAGATTTTGAGAAAATGGAAATAGAAGTGAAGGTAACCGGAGCCGGTATCGAAAAGTTGTTTGAGATTGCAATACAGCCTGAATTATTGGAAAAGAACATATTGTGCCAGAAAAAGTGATGAATGAAGGCAGAGAGCCAACAAATAGATAAGAGATTAATACCGAGAAAGATAATAAGGGAATAATGAGGTATTCCTAAAGAATTTGGGTTCCAAATGTTCAAGAGCTTAAAGATGAAATCTTAGATGAAAGCTAGTTTGAGAAATAAGATTTAGAGCAAACCCTGAACGTGATAGTCAGGGAGGTCGCCATCAAGATAGAAGGAACCCATAACATGATGAAGTGGAAAATGAGGATTTAAAATATGTAGGATGACCCCAATTATGGGGAGGAGGAGGGAATGTTCAGACTAAGGAAACAGAAGTCGAGTAAGGAAAGGAGACCCGAGACGGTACTCCTATACGAAAATTTATGGACCTCTCTAGACAGAACTTAGACTATTATCCCCAACCACCACCCTGAGGAGACAGTGCGGTGGGAAATTCTTTCAGGACCTTTAAGTCGCTAAGCTCTCAGAATTCCCAGGAACAAGCGAACCCAGTAGAGGCGAGAGCCTGGCTAGAGGAATATAGGAATCATTTGAGATTCTAAATGAATGATGAAGCACAAAAGACTATTTTTGTCACTTACCCTCCTAAGAGAGAGGCCACCCGCTGGTAAAAGGCCAAGGAAGGCACGAAGCCAGAGGTTATAATAAACTTATTAAAGTTCAGTCAATTGTTTTCAGGAAAGTACTTTCCAAGGTTATGGAGATAGTGTAAAAGCTTTAGAGCCAGAACAAAGGCAGACGAGTATGATGAATTATGAATCTAAGATTTTAAAAGTTGTAAAGATTCGTTCGGAGGACAAGAATCCCAAAACGACGTGATGTTTGAAGTAAGTAATTAGTGGGTTCATGATATGATTGCAAGAGAAAGAAAAATAAAAAAGAAACTGAAGTGGAAAGGAATATAAAGGCAATAGAGTTTGAGGAATGGTAAGGGAGTTGAGTACGAGGAAACCTTAAAGAATCATAGTAATAGAAATAGAAAAGTATGTGATCGTCAAGATGAGGATGACTCACTATGAGCTAAAGTTGATGGTTAAAGGCATAAGAGATGTACATATTGTACCCCCTTTAAGTTGGGAGGATTCGAGGAAACCTTGACATAGTTCGAAGGATAAATAATGAGACACGGATAGACTGAGGAGACAAGGAAGTAAGAAATTAGGAAAATTGGATGAAGGAAGTGACCTTCAAGAATGTGAAGTGTAAGACCGGTATCTTGATATGCCCTATATCTAGGGAGTACAGGAGGAACGATTCAAGGATAACCTTAGAGGTTTTACAAGTAAAAAGGTAATATTCAAAGTTCTTAAGAATAGAAATTTTGATATAGGAAATGTGACGTAATTATAATAATGCCAAGTGAGGCATGTGTTAAACCACGAGAAAGTATGGATCGAACCAGTAAAGATCGAAATTGTTCAGGGAAATTAGGACCTAAAATAAAAGATATCCTAAGTATGATCGAGAGTCAGTCGTGACAATGATTAACCTCTAAAGACTGAGGCAATAACTTATGGGAAAATGGTGATACTTTTTACTCATCAGATTTTAAGGAAAACATCTTCACTCAAGCAGTGATTGGAAATGAGGTAGAAAATTTAGTGAAGGTGTTAAAATGACATTGATTGTAAGGAAATATTACTATCAGGAAGGGCCAAAGAGGTGGCCGACACTTTAAGTGTAAGAAGATAATTATAGGCGCTTGTGCCAAAAGAATAGAGTGATGATGGTTAAAGTTGTGAAGGTT
Organism: Apium graveolens; assembly: GCF_009905375.1. Classification (NCBI taxonomy): domain Eukaryota; kingdom Viridiplantae; phylum Streptophyta; class Magnoliopsida; order Apiales; family Apiaceae; genus Apium; species Apium graveolens. The sequence continues at coordinate 160,378,635 of NC_133649.1, read as the reverse complement.
GTATTATGGTTTGGAAGATTGACATTCCTTCTGATGATTGTGCAATACCCAACCGTAATAGTAGTTGGTAAAGGTTTAATTCGTGTAATCGCCATGAGCGGGCTATCTATCTCAGAAGGTACTATCTTGAGATAAGCCAGGACCATGTTTCAAAAAGGACTAGACGAACCTTTGAGTTAAGTCTTCTATTTGAAGATATATGGTTAATAATGGTATTAACATGCTATCGTTGCTTTCATTGAAACTCTTCTGCAATTTTATCTGCTTCATGTCATAAGTACGTCAGAATTTAGAGTGCTCTTCATGAATTATGAATGGTGATTATGTTAACTCCTTAGAAGAATTCTATACGTCATGTATGGACTCCGTATGGTTAGATATTAAGATTTCATGGAAAGTGAATGACGACAGTAGGTCAGTGGTGGACCATAGTAATGCAGCAATGATTCTGCGAGTAATGAGCCTATTACAACCGTGAGAGTTGTATTGGAATGGATGTTGAGATTGAGTACCCCTAATCGGGTCGTGTTGACGTATAAGTTATCTTTGATAGAAAAAACTAGGTCGATTATTTACCTTTTGAATATTTATTCTTTCTTATCAATAGAGAGTCGTATTACTATATGAGGAAGGTTGCGTTACAAGCATAGAATTCTAGTAAAGATGATGTATAGAATGAGATCCCAGATTCGATTTTCGATATCAAGGGAGTTTCAAAGGTGATTGTGTATAAGTTCGAGGAAGAGCATGGGTCCATAGAATGATGGACGGAATAGCAAAAATATTTAAGCATGTGAAATGCGATGCGGTAATACTGGATATTGATATAGATATATATGTTTTGTTCTCTTGTGACAAACCTCTATAGTTTAGAGGTAGATTCCAAGCCAAATCTTTTGTGGCAGTATATTTCTTTTATATATATACAATTTTCTTCAATTCGTTCTTTTCTTTTCATTTTGTATAAGCTGAGAAGAACAACCCTTCCAGAAGGGGAGGTATTGCCGAATGACTATCTATCTGTGTGATAGAAGCCTAGTAGGATACCATCTATTGTTTAATTGCTTGTCAAGTACTAAAGGCTGGCCACCTTCTGTACTTACTAGGCAATAGAACAAGTGTTCATGATCATAGTGATCGCTCAACAAATTCCTTTACTTCTATATGATTGATCAAACTTTGGAAAATAGAAACAGCTAAAAAAGGAGTAGTAAAGTTACGGTGGTATTCCGATTCTAACGCGTTCGTGATACTAAGGTTGACGTGGTTATTAAAAGGTTATAGAACGCTAAAGAGCAAAAGTGTAACCAGTATAGTATTATGTACGGAAGATAGTAACGACTACGAACTGGAAAAGAATGGGTAGTGAGAAGCAAAAGCTATAATGCTAGAAGCTATGATGAGAGCCGGTGCAATAGACTTGAAAGAATTTGGAATGATCACTTAATACGGATTAAGTTATCTCACGATAATCGATCGTATGTCAGTATCGAGGTATCGCCTTATGAGATCCTTAAGGGAAGACAATGTCGATCTCCCTTAGGTTAGGATGAAGTTGTAGAGCGCAAGATGCTCGGACCCACAGTAGTCCAAAGGACCAAGAATATAATAGATCTAATCAGAGGACGGCTGGGAGTAGCCCAAGATGGACATAATAAGTATGCTGATTTGACTCGAAAAGACAAAGAGTATGAAATAGGGGACCTAGTGTTGTTATAGGTATTCCCTTGGAAAGGATTGATGAGGTTCGGAAAGAAATGAAAGCTAAGTCCACAAATTGTTGGACCCTTGGATATATTAAGACGTATTGGGGAGTTAGAATATGAGCTAGCCCTACCCCCGAACATGTAGCAAGTCATAACGTGTTTCATGTATCAATGTTAAGGAAGTGTAATTCAGATGCCAGATAAATAGGAGCATATGAGCGCCTAGACATGCAACCAAACGTAACCTATATGGAGCAACCAGGAAGGGTTATAGATTGAAAAAGGAACAAGTGCTTAGGAGAAGGGTTATCAAACTATTCAGAGTTTGATGGAAGAACCACAATGTGGGAAAATTTACTCGAGAGTTAGAAAGTGCAATGTTAAGAGAGTATCCCTATTCATTTTCTATCTGATTCCGGGACGGAATCCTTTTAAGGAGGGGAGACTGTAATAACCCCAAATTTTGGAATTTTTGAAACCCTTATGAATAGTGATTTTGCTGAATAAGAAAACTTTTCATGCCACACTATGTAGGGGTTCTTCTATTGTTATTCTGAGATCTTATTAGTACTTTATATGGGATATAAGTGTATGTAAAGATCGTCAGAATCCAAATTCGAACACTTTGATTTTTCCCGAAAATCCACCAGATATCGAAAGAATTGAGTATAAGGTAACATGGTAAAAAGGATTTAAATTCAAGGATTGTAAGAGAGGATCATAAAAGGAATATAATGTATTGAGAAAGGTTAATGGAACCCAAGTAATAAGATCCTGGGTATGATCCCTCAAGCGATAAACGAAAAGAAAGTTAAGCGAACCGTATAACAGATCAGCGGTCATTAACCAAGTAATTAGAAGCTAATCAAAGAGATTAGGGGGGATGATATCATCAAACCAATGAAAAGAGGACAAAGGTGGGAGGGTGACATCAGATGGTGACATAAGCATGAACAAAACAAGTGTGTTGTTGGTTGATTTAGAACCACACAAAAGTTACCATGGTAAAAGGTAAGAAAACAAAACAAAACAAATCAAAAAACAACCAACCAAGCCAAAACATTTCATTTTCACCAAAAACAAAAAGCTATCTCATTTCTTCATCAAGCTCTCGGCTTTTTTCATTTTCAAAGGAAAGAAAAATCCAAAACCAAGATCCAAGCTTTGTTAAATCATGAGGTAATTATCTAAGGTTCCTTATACATAGATTTAGCTATCCCATGAGTTTAAGCTTCTAATTCCTTTACAATCTCTTCCAATAAATCAAGGAAGAAGATGGTAAATAGTAACCTTCAAGAAATAACTTTGGTTTTCTTGATTTTTATGAAAGTTCAAGGTAGCTTAAGCATAGATCAAGGCTTCCATGGGCATTCCAAGGATCTTTCATTGATTAAAAGCTTTAAGGAAGGTATAACTCTAAATTATCTTAGCATTAAGTTGTTTGGTATAAATGATTATGATGATGGAATGATAGATTAAGTGTAGTAGTTGCTTTGTCATGTTGAGATCTTAGTTGTTAAGTGTTTTTGTTAATTTTGGAAGTTAAGAGTAGCACTAGTTGTTCTTGATGATTCATGGTATTATTTGGGCTTGGTTTAAATGGTTTAAAGTGGTTGATGAGTGATATTGTCATATGGTTGTATTGGGATTGATTGGTGATGGTTTGGTGTTGAATTGGTTTGGTAAAATTTTGGGAAATCGCGTAAACATAACCGTCGTAATGCCCGATTTACCGTAGACTGTTTTTGTTCTTAAAATCAGAACCCTTGAACTCACTGTTAGGTTTTGACCATTGCCATGTTTAGATAGTTCATGTTATGGGCTTCGTTTTGATATGTGGTACGCTTGAATCCGATGTACGGTTTAGGAGAAACAGCCGTTTTAAGTAACGACATTTCGCGATCGAATCATTACCCCTCGCCTTACTTTGAAACCTTGGTTAAGGACCTTAAATGACTAATTGGGGTATGAAACATTTATGTAAAGTGGATTAGGCAGTTGGTAAGGTACTCGCGAAAGAATTGCTTTAAAACTCTTAATGGTTAATTTATTAAAAATGGTGGAGCCGAGGGTACTCGAACGACTTAGGTTATTCGTTAAGCGTAGGAGTGACCATAAGCAAACGTTAGGGTTCAATTGGTTAAAGTCTAGTTTCTTAAGCGACTGGGGTCTAATTCCAAATTATGTTGTTATTCATAGGTTATCGGACCCACTCTAAGCTTAAGTCTATCCGGGAGCACTCGGGCAAGTTTTCTATCCGTTATACTGTTGTTGTGATGTATACATTTGTATATGCATTATCTTGTGATAGATGCATAATGGTTAATTAGCAAATTCTTGCGATATATTGTAGCATGTGATATGGTATATATGCATGCCTGTTTCGTATTCTTGATACATATATCTGTTGATTCAGTTGATAATACTTATGCTAGAGATAAACGGTAATTTGCATATACCCTTAGTATAGGGGACCCAAAGGTGAACATTTTTCTAAAACCGGGAGTCGATGTTCCCGAGTATAATATATATATATATTTATATATATATATGAATAGTTTTCAAAACTATTATTCGAATAAGGTTTATTCGATAACTTTATTTTATTAATGAATATTATTTTGAATATTCATTCGAGGGCTTATGACTCCGTTTATTTTATTATTGAATATTATCTTGAATATTCATTCGAGGGCTTATGACCCCGTTTATTTTATTTATGAATATTATTTCCAATATTCATTCGAGGGCTTATGACTCCGTTTATTTTATTAATGAATATTATCTTGAATATTTATTCGAGGCCTTATGACTCCGACTAATTACTAATTATTATTCTTTATTTTATTAAGGAATAATGTATCGATAATCAAACTCGCTTTTGATTATTCAAATAAAGATAGTACTTTCGTATAAGTATATCTTTGGTTATTTAATATTCATTTCAAGCATAAGTTTTAAAACTTCTACTTCAATTATTTTTATAAAGATTATTCTTTTTGAGAATATTATTTAAATAATAATATTCAGATATTTTCTAATATATTGGGACTGATTTATTTTATTAAATCAGCATCACTCCAAACATTCTTAAAAATGTTTTGCGAGTCTTCAAAATGATTTTAAAAGTTAGAGCGGATCCCAAAAAACTCATTTTTATATTTAAGATCCTCCTTTCGAAGGGGATTTAAATACTCGCTCAAAACCGGAGGGATCCGGCTCTGTGGTGTATTGTATATTCGCAACAAGGTTGCTATTTTGATAAAAGAATTTTTGATTACTTACCCAACACTCGGGAAGTAAAATTCTTGGAACAATTTAATCCATTAACAGGCTTCGCCTGGGAAATATCGGTGAGTTCTCCTTTCCAACTAGATACGTCTTCTTGGTGGAGTCGTATCAACAAGTTTCTACTTGGGGAAAGGGGGAACGAGCTTTACGTTTCAGAGTCATGGATTTCATCTGAACTAGGAGTGGCGTAAGTGGTCGAGTGGCGCCGGTCCAGCCTTATTATATTGGCCCAAATGGCCTGGAAGTTCCGCAAGACGGTACATTCCTTAGGAGTCCAGTGTTCGGTTGACAAGTAAATCCGACAGGTTCTCCTCTACATGTAGAAAATGGTGGGGTTGTACTACTGTGACTGATTATCGTAAGTGGTCTTATTGGCGCGACAAACTCCCGTAATGAGTTCATCATCCAATTGGATATTTCTGCAACACTACCCATAGCACTTCGATAGAAAGGCTACGGCTGGGCGATTGTTGAGTGTTGGCAGGGTCGAGTTTTCAAAATGGTGTTTCCATTGAGTGAAGTATCTCGTAACTTCATTTCTTTTGAATGATATTTCAAAGATTGATTCTATACAAGTTATGCCTTGTAGCTTCATATATGTGATGAACTATTTATAACTTGAACGGTGGTAGTTCAAGTAGTATTCGGAAAAGATATAAGTATATTGGAGTATCTTGTAACTTCATCTTTTAAACTTATATCTAGTAAATGATTATCTTATGCATGTCAAAGATTTTCAGAAAAATGTTGAGACAAGGTTAGATATATGAGATCACCTTGCAACGATAGTTTTATACAGTTATAAACTGGAACTCTGTGTATATTATGCATGGAAGAGGACTTCCAAGATTTTGAGTCTACCCCTCCCTTGTCCTTTAAAATAATTCTATCAAATCTCGAGAACTCGAACCACATCGAAGTTCCCCCAAGCGTTTTGCTTGTCGATAGAAACAGCTTGTTTTATTAGTGTATATATGTATATGTATACGTACTTCTGAATTTTTCGGAGGAAGTACTAGGGTGTGAGTTGATCGTTGTCAACAGATAATTAAATAAGGGCGTGTTTGTTTTGAAACTATATTCAAATATTTAAATAAGTCGAGATACTATTCTTCGACGATCTGAAATTATTCGAATGATATTCCGAAAATTAGATAGTATTTTAAATCAGGTTCTATGGTTTTTAAATCATAAATAAATCCTTTAATAAATAATAATTAATTAAATGAAATCGATAAATAATTAAACCTCGAAGGAGTTTACTTTTAAAAGAATATTTAAAATAATATTCCTCAACTAATTTATGTTTACGTAATTTAATAACCTTTAATGTTTAATCGGTTTTGAAATAAATAATCGTTGGGATATGCTTCTCCCATAATAAATGAGTAGGTATATGATATTTATTACTCGAACAATAAAATATAATTGAGGGAATACGATCTTTGGAAACCGTTTTAATAAAAGTTCGAGGTGTTTTAATGTTTCGTAAGTGGACGTTGGGTCCCTTAATACGTAACTACTATGGAATTTTAATCATCCCGTAATATCACCGGAATAATTCCCGGGTTTTTATTTTGAAATCCCGACCGACTCTCGGTCTTATAATAATATGTCACGCTTATAGCGGAATTAAACATTTCACGATATATACTTATCGTACAACATCGCTACATTATGCGAAAATTCAATTACTATGTATCATGGTAAGCATGATATTTTTGCAATGATAATAAAACAATCCTTTCACAACACAACAGTATATGGTGTTGGGTTCGTAAACTTGCCTGGATATTTTGCGGTGGAGGATGTTCTAGGTTCCGCTCGAAAATCTATAATCATAAACACAATTCGTTTCGTTAGGTCCCGTTCTAATTTACGGCGACTCGCACTCATGCGCTACTTATTATGCACCCTCTCAACTTATTTTACCCTTATTATTTCTTTAAGTCCTTATTATCATTATGGTCGCTTCCTTTTTCAAAGTATCTTAAGTCCATTTCCATTATCCTCGTCGGCTCCGCTTATGAATTCTACGGTTTTTAATCGCGCGGTCTCGGCTCCGATGTTTTTATAAAATTGAAAAATCATTATTTTCACTTTATATTTTTACGGAAGTTAGAAAACTCAATTTATTACTCTCTTTAAAAATTTCATGATTTATGAACACTTTTAAGTCGATCCTTTTAATTTTCAAAGTTCGTAATTCGTAGCAGTTTTTTATCGCGTAAATCACTTTTAGTAAAACGGCCATAACTTTTGATCCGTAAATCAGAATCAAGCGATTCAAGCGCCTAAACGATCCTTATAATATTTTATATCATAATCTAGGGTTAATTTTCAATAAACTACAGTTTACATCTTCGGGAATTTCTGAAGAAACTTAAAGTTATGTTTTGTTTATTTTAGCGAGATTACGGTTACGATCGGAGTTTCGTTTATGCCTTAAATATTTATACTACCACCAACAATCAACACATCATCATCATCACACTAACTCCTCTCAAGAACATCATGTTCTTGAGGCAACAACAATCAACCTTAAATCTACTTAGCTAAACATCAAGCTTACAACAATACTCCCACCAAAACTAGGTTTACAACTATATACTAAAAGGATCTTGAACTTAAATCTTAAATAAGGTTGGGTCAAAGATTTATACCTTTCTTGAGAGCTTGATATGTGTTCTTGATGATGTTGAAGTCTTGGGAGTGCTTAGTATAGTTTTTAGAACCTAAAACAACCATTAAAATCAAGAAACTAAAGAAGAGTTACTATTAATACTATTCATTATCAACTTTCTTGATTTTATTTCACCCATCAAACCTTGATAAAAAGAGCTCAAAGATTTATCTTCCCTTAGTTTGGTTGGTAGGAAGCTTGAGAATTAATGGGAGGATTTATCCATGGCTAGAGCTTGAAGGTTTGAATTTGATTTCTTTGTTTTATATGAAATAGCCGAATGAAGAAGGTTGGGAGAGAAAGAGAGAGTTTTTGTAATGCTTCCTTGGTTGCTTCTTGGAAATAAGGCTTGTGATATCTTTTATTTGATTGTTATTCCCTAGTATATATCCTAGGATTTGATCTTGGTTGCCAATCTTGGAGACAAAACTAGCTAGCATTGGTAGATTACAAGCTAAGCCACTTGGTTTAGCTCTTTAGCTCATTATTTGCTAGCCCTTGGTTGATCATCCTATGCTTAGCTTACTATTTGATAAAGTAACCATGGTTACTTTTCTACCATGGTTAGTTAGTGGGTTACGTTTATTTACTCGTTTACGCGTTCGCTCGGTCGCTTAAATATTTTCGTATACTTTCTCGTAAATGGTTCGCGACGTAAATCCTTTCGTATTTATTCCTTATGCTTTGAATTATCATACTTGAATATAAATCCGTAGGGTTTTAAATTCGTAATTACATTGTGATTCCCGTAATCCTCGATGATTCGTAAATATGATCATTTTTCAAAGTTCGTTTTCTTCGAAAACTAATAGCATTTACATACACTCATTTGGTACGTATAATCATAATATCAACTCCGAAACTCATTTTCTCATGCACTACATAGTGTGGGCTAAAAAATTTTCCCCGTCCGTCAGGGTTACAATTCATTAAATTTTTTTACAAAGTCTGAAAAATTCGAGTTATTACAGTCTTCCCCTCTAACAAGGATACCGTCCCGGAATCAATTAAAAAATAAGTGGGGATATCTATTCCTCATTGCGTCTTCAAGTTCCCAAATTTACTCTTCGACATTTTGATTCCTCCACAAGATTCTAACCAGCTTCACAGTCTTGTTCCTCAGCACTTGTTCTTTTTGGTCCATTATCCTTACTGGTTGCTCGATGTAGGTCAGGTCTGGTTGTAAATCTACCTGCTCGTATTCTATTACATGTCGTGCATCTGCATGGTACTTCCTTATCATGGAAACGTGGAACACGTTGTGCACTTGTTGCAGATTAGGAGGCAAGGCGAGCTCGTAAGCTAGAGGTCCTATTCTCCTCAAAATTTCAAAGGGTCCTATGAATCTGGGGCTCAACTTCCCTTTCTTCCCAAATCTCATCACTCCTTTCCACGGAGATACCTTCAATAGCACTAAATCTCCTACTTCAAATTCCCTATATTTCCTGGTCTGGTCGGCGTACTTCTTTTGTCTATCCTGAGCTGCTACCAGTCTTTTCCTGATGAGTCCCACCATTTCTCTGGTCTGTTGGACTAACTCCGGTCCTAATATCTTGTGTTCTCCAACTTTATCCCAACATAGGGAAGAGTGACATCTCATTCCAAAAAAAGCTTCATACGGAGGCATTCCAATGCTAGCGTGATAGCTGTTGTTGTAAGCAAATTCGATTAGGGGTAAGTGGTCATTCCAATTTCCTTTAAAATCAATGGCATACACTCGTAGCATATCTTCTAGGGTCTGAATAGTCCTTTTGCTTTGTCCATCAGTCTGGGGGTGGTAAGCGGTACTCATGTTTAGTCTGGTGCCTACGCATTCCTGGAAGCTTCTCCAAAATCGGGAATTAAACCTTGGGTCTCGATCTGACACTATGGCAACAGGAACGCCGTGTCTCACTACAATTTCTTATAAGTAAATATCCACCAGCTTGTCTATGGTGTACCTTTCGTTGATTGGTAGGAAGTGTGCAGACTTGGTCAGTCTATCTCTGATAACCCATATGGCATCGTGATTGGTCTTTGTTCTTGGTAGGCCCGTCACAAAATCCATGGTTATATGCTCCCATTTCCATTCCGGAATTTCCAGGGGCCGTAATAGTCCATTAGGTCGCTGATGTTCAGCCTTCACTCTCTGGCATGTCAAGCACTTGTTGACCCACTCTTCTACTTCTCTCTTCATGTTAGGCCACCAATAATATTCCTTAAGGTCACGGTACATCTTCGTACTTCGTGGGTGAATTGAATATCTGGAGTTGTGCCCTTCGTGCATCAGCTTGTCCTTTAACTCTTGCACATTGGGAATCCAAATTCGGGACGCATACCTCATGATCCCTTTCTCGTCCTTCTCGCATCTCACTTCCTCACCGGTCAATGTTCCTCTTTCTTCACTCATCTTCTTTTCCTGACATACTCGTATCTTTTCAATTAGTTCTGGCACTAGCTTAATCTTAAATAATCTTTCTGTTCCCTTACCGGTCATCCTTACGTCAATTTCCATTTTCTCAAATTCTTTAATTAATTCCTCAGATGTCATTATCATTTTGAGTCTTTCCTTCCTACTAAGGGCATCAGCCACCACATTGGCTTTACCCGGGTGATACAAAATTTCACAGTCGTAGTCCTTAATCAACTCTAACCATCTCCTCTGTCTCATGTTCAGTTTTTTCTGAGTAAAAATATATTTGAGGCTCTTATGGTCTCTGTAAATCTTGTATTTCTCACCGTACAGGTAGTGTCTCCAAATTTTCAGGGCAAACACTATGGCTGCTAATTCTAGATCATACGTCGGGTATCTGCTCTCATACTCCTTCGATTGCCGAGAGGTATACGCTATAACTTTGCCGTGCTGTATAAGCACACATCCTAATCCTTTAAGCGATGCGTCACTGTATATCACAAACTCTCCCTTTCCATCTGGAAGAGCGAGCAGTGGTACTGACACCAGCCTCCTTTTCAGTTCCTGAAATCTTTCCTCACATTTCTCTGTCCATACAAACTTTTATGTCTTCCGGGTAAGTCTAGTCAGTGGACCGGCTATCTTAGCAAAGTCTTGCATGAATCTTCGGTAATATCCTGCTAAACCCACAAAGCTCCTGACCTCTGTTGGGGTAGTTGGTCTTTCCCAGTTAGACATCGCCTCTATCTTGGCGGGGTCAACTAAAACTCCTTTGCTACTCACCACATGTCCTAAGAACTGAACTTCCCTTAACCAAAACTCGCATTTCGAGAACTTGGCATATAATTTCTTATTCCTCAAGATTTCTAAGACTATCCTCAAATGTTCTGCATGTTCTTGCTCTATCTTTGAGTATATTAGAATATCATCTATAAAAACTATCACACATATATCTAGGTACTTTTTGAACACTCTGTTTATCAAATCTATAAAGGCTGCGGGTGCATTGGTTAGCCCAAACGACATGACTAAGAACTCATAGTGTCCATACCTATTGCGAAAAGCGGTCTTTGGTATATCCTCAGGTTTGATTTTCAACTGGTGATACCCTATCCTCAAATCTATTTTGGAAAAATGCACAGCTCCCTTGAGTTGATCGAATAGGTCATCAATCCTAGGGAGAGGGTACCTATTCTTAATAGTCAGCTTATTCAATTCTCGATAGTCTATGCATAATCTCATACTGCCGTTCTTTTTCTTTACGAACAGTATTGGCGCTCCCCATGGCGACACACTGGGTCTTATCATTCCATTATCTAATAATTCTTGCAGTTGAGAAGCTAATTCCTTCATTTCAACTGCGGCTAGCCTATATGGGGCCTTGGACACTGGTGCCGTTCCTGGTGCTAATTCGATAGCGAATTTTATTTCTCTGTCGGGTGGCAACCTTGGTAAGTTCTCTGGAAATACATCCTCGAATTCATTTACTATGGGTATGTCCTGTATGTTAGGAACTTCCTTCTTCGTATCCATCACATAAGCTAAATAGGCCTCGTTACCTTTCTTTAACAACCTTTTTGCCTGTAGCATGGTTAGAAATTTTTGGGCCTGTCATTGACCTCTAAACACTACTTCCTTTCCATTTTGCACTCTTATCTTCAACCTCTTCTGTTCATAATCTATTTGCGCTCCATTACTGAATAAGCAATCCATTCCTAAGATTACATAAAATTCTCCTAACGCAAATGGGATTAGGTCAACCTCGAAGTCTTTCCCTTCTAATTTTAACTTGCACTTAGGGTGTACTTGATTCACAAGAATTATTTCTTTGTTTGCTATTTCCACTTGTAATACCTCACGTAAGGGTATGGCGTTAAGTTTTAACTTTTTAGCAAAATCTTGATATATAAATAACTTGACATTTGCATGTTCGGAATTTAACAGAAGGGTACATGCTATCACGTCAGTATTTCGGACAGCATCCTGAACGGTCATATTGAAGGTCCTAGCAGCTGGGGGTCGGTTGGATGCGGCTCCGCTCATCCCTGAGACTGGGGGCTTCAATGTCGGGAAATCCTTTCTCATGTGTCCTACCTTCCCACATTGGAAATACGTCTCATTGGGTCGGTGCAGTTATTGGCAAGGTGTCTGATTTGGTCACACCTGTAGCATTTCAGAGGGGCTCTCGCCTGGGTGCACACTCTAAGGTGTCTCCTCCTACAGGTTTGACACTCCAGTATTGGGGCACGGGGTTGGCTATGAAACGTTACCCTAGATTGTCCGCCGCCGTGCCCAACACTCTCACTTGGGGCCTTTCTGAATCCGGGGCCTCTCGCAGGTTAGGACACCACTCCCCTGACAAACCTGCTTGGAAGGCTCCTGTTCCCGATTCCTATTCCTTGGCTTCCTATCTTCCTCTTCCTATTTTCCTTTTCCTTCGAACTTTGTTCACTGCCAGCTTCAACAATTGAGGCTTTTTGGACTAAGGTGGCATAATCTGTCAGCTCTAGTACTGCCACTCGGTTCTGAATCCACTGTTTCAGACCAAGCTGAAACCTTCACGCTTTCTTCTCTTCGATAATCACTAACTCAGGCACAAATCGTGATAGCTCAGTAAACTTAGCCTCATACTCTTCCACAGTCATCTTATCCTGTTTAAACTCTAGAAACTTAATCTCCATTTGGGTTTCCATAAACCTAGGGAAATACTTGTCTAAGAACACTCGGGTAAATCTATCCCATGGAATCACAGCATAAGTCTCTAAATTTCGTTTGGACTCCCACCAGTAATTAGCTTCTCCTTTCAGCATGTAAGAAGCGAAAATGGTCTTGTTTCATTCCTCTACACCTAGTATCTCGAAGGACTTTTCTATCTCTTTGAGCCAAGCCCGTGCTTCAACGGATTCGGCAGATCCTAGAAACTCTGGGGGTTTGAGAGATTTGAAAGCCCTGAAGATAGTGGCTGCAGTCTGTTGGGCAGCATGCATCTGTGATGGAATAGGCTGTTGGTTCATATTTTCTCTTAAAAGTTTCATAAACTCATTCATGGGGTTCCCTCCCTGATGGGTATCCTCAGCCTCTTCTTCTACATATTCTTCCTCATCATATTCATTATAGTCTAGGTCCTCTTCACTTTCTTCATTCACTACAGGGTCAGGTTCATTCCGTTGTTGGTTAACAGATTCTGCGGGCTGTGCCCTGGTTCCTCTTTTACGGGGTGGCATTGTTCTGATAATGAAAATTTGTCAATATAGTTGCAATTATTTTACAGTTGGATTAATTTATTTATATGTAAGCATGTCATTTACTATCTAGCATGTTTTTATCAGGTGCAATAATATAAAACTCTATTTCCTAATAACTGCTATATATATATATATATATACCATAGGGTCTCCCACTTATATCTGGGGGACAAAACAACTAACCGAGTTCCTACATGCCTTGATTATAATACATCATTACTTGTCCTGAATACTGAAATGCAAATACATAAGTCGTGTACCCTGAAGGGCTAGGAATGCTATCTACTACCAGCTATCCTATCAAAATTGGTGACAAGTCACCCAGCCTTCTTCAAGGTCCATAAATAGTCATTAGTTCCTCAGTCACTGTCACTACGCGTGAGGTCATGCACACTCCTCATCGCTCCTGCCAATATCAGCTCTACATCAACTACCGGGATGTATCCTCCAACCGCCATCATCCTCATCTGAACCCGGTTACGGAGCTCTGTCCCATCAATCTTTCTGCGGGCTATGGCTGGGGAAGCAGCTCTGAAGTCCCCTGGGTATCCTAGTCTGATGGCTCTCTCAGCTGTCACTACCTGGCATAACTCCACAATGCGGGCAGATGCCGCAGTGATCTCAGCGTTAAGCTGAGCCACCATCCAGTCGTGTACAGCTACATGCATGGTCGCCGGGGGTGGTAGAGGTGAGTCTGGGTCACTAGAGGATATGTCATAAGTCTCGTAGGTCTGTGCATCCATCCCATCCTCCTCATCATCATCAGTATAGAGCAAAGGGCTCTGCATCCCTCGGTGTGGTGTAGGAGAGTGAACAGTTGGGAGATGGTACATCTCTACATCTCTCCAGCCTAAGTCATCTCCCTGGGGCATATCAACTTCGTCAGCTATGGGGACAGGAAGGTCAGTCTCCTCCTCCGGGGCATCCTCAGTAGGGTCATCATCTGAGTCATCGATGGGTGGGTCCTTCGGCTCGGGAGTAGGGTCACGCTCAAGGACTATAGCATCATCAACAGGATCAACCTCCCTCATAGGCTCAACTAGTACCTGACATAATAGACAAGGTGTTACTAACTTAGAGTCGGAATTCCCTTGAGGGTTAAAACTGTCAAGACTACCCGTGTAGCCCGACAATGAACTCGACTTGAACTCTAATTGATTATTAATTATTCTTATGTCTACGTATTTTATATCCTATCGTTTCCAAGATTTGATAACCTAAGGCTCTGATACCATTTATGTGGCGCCCCAAAATCCGGGGTCAGGAATCTTGGAGGCCACGCCATCTAAATCACTACAAACCACATACCTCACATCACATTATATAAATATTCACACTTTACGACCCCTCACTTATCACACACACACACTTACACGTTATTATCTTGGAAATGAATCATTCATTACTAGAGTAAATTAACCACAAAGTGATAATTATTACAACCCAAAAGTAATTAAGTCTTACCGGGGAATAACCTTTAAGTAAGGCTAGTCCGTCGGCCAAATATACATTTCTTATTTCTTACCTTACATCAGTCATACTTATAAATAAGCCGAACTAAAAACAACTGAAAGCCAATCCAGCTTATTTGGACTACCTGGGGTACAATACCAAACAACCTACGGAATAGCTGGCCATTTCCTACCCGTTTCCTGGCTGTGAGTCTCATGGTAGGCATCTTGATTCACTGTTGTATTGTGTCAATTTAAGAAAACAAGTGTGAGCTATAATGCCCAGCATAATAGTGTACTGTATAAAAATGACTGTATGATAAACTCACGTAAAACATCATATATGATAATTATGTTTTATTCAAAAATAGTTTTCCTTGGTGATACACACCTTCTTATTAAAATAATTCTTTAGTGGATTTGATTATCCTGCGAATACCTTAATAGTAAACCCTGCACCTAAGCTTGGGTTACGGTATTGCATCACAATTCCAATTAGAAGAATAGGACACTCGTTGGAGCCACCGTATACGATGATCAGTCGTAATACGATAATAGTAACCTTTTCTACTAGTAGAAGGACGACACCTTCGTATCCCGGTTATCACCATGGCCGCATTTGGGCTACGTGTCCCATTTTGGGTATACACATACTTTACAAGTTCCTGAGTACACAGAGTACCTTTGCCTGCGGTACCTTTGGTACTCCATCTAGCACACATAGTACCAGAGTCTACCCCTCCCTTGTCCTTTGAAATAACTCTATCATATCTCGAGAACTCGAACCACATCGAAGTTCCCCCAAGCATTTTGCTTGTCGATATAAACATCTTGTTTTATTAGTGTATATATGTATATGTATACGTACTTCTGAATTTTTTGGAGGAAGTACTAAGGATGTGAGTTCACCGTTGTCAACAGATAATTAAATGAGGGGGGAGTTTCTTTTAAAACTATATTCAAATATTTAAATAAGTCGAGATACTATTCTTCGACGATCTGAAATTATTCGAATGATTTTCCGAAAATCAGAATGTATTTTAAATCAGGTTCTATGTTTTTAAATCATAAATAAACCACTTAATAAATAATAATTAATTAAATGATAGTCGATAAATAATTAAACCTCGAAGGAGTTTACTTTTAAAAGAATATTTAAAATAATATTCCTCAACTAATTTATGTTTACGTAACTTAATAACCTTTAATGTTTAATCGGTTTTGAAATAAATAATCGTTGGGATATGCTTCTCCCATAATAAATCAGTAGGTATATGATATTTATTACTCGAACGATAAAATATAGTTGAGGGAATACGATCTTTGGAAACCGTTTTAATAAAAGTTCAAGGTGTTTTAATGTTTCGTAAGTGGACGTTGGGTCCCTTAATACGTAACTACTATGGACTTTTAATCGTCCCGTAATATCACCGGAATGATTCCCGAGTTTTTATTTTGAAATCCCGACCGACTCTCGGTTTTATAATAATACGTCAGGCTTATAGCGGAATTAAAATTTCACGATATATACTTATCGTACAACATCGCTACATTATAAGAAAATTCAATTACTACGTATCATGGCAAGCATGGTATTTATGCAATGATAATAAAACAATCCTTTCACAACACAACAGTAAATGGAGTTGGGTTCGTAAACTTTCCTGGGTATTTCGAGG
This sequence comes from Apium graveolens, assembly GCF_009905375.1. Lineage (NCBI taxonomy): Eukaryota > Viridiplantae > Streptophyta > Magnoliopsida > Apiales > Apiaceae > Apium > Apium graveolens. The sequence goes on along the minus strand of NC_133649.1, from coordinate 160,362,188 downwards.
TGGAGGATGCTCTAGGTTCCGCTCGGAAATCTATAATCATAAACACAATTCGTTTCGTTATGTCCCGTTCTAATTTACAACGACTCGCACTCATGCGCTACTTATTATGCACCCTCTCAACTTATTTTACCCTTATTATTTCTTTAAGTCCTTATTCTCATTATGGTCACTTCCTTTTTCAAAGTATCTTAAGTCCATTTTCATTATCGTCGTCGGCTCCGCTTATGGATTCTACGGTTTCTAATCGCGCGGTCTCAGCTCCGATGTTTTTATAAAATTGAAAAATTATTATTTTCAATTGAAATTTTTATGGAAGTTAGGAAACTCAATTTACTACTGTCTGTAAAAATTTCATGATTTATGAACACTTATATGTCGATTCTTTTTATTTTCAAATTTCGTAATTCGTAGCAGTTTTTTATCGCGTAAATCATTTTTAGTAAAACGGCCATAACTTTTGATCCGTAAATCGGAATCAAGCGACTCAAGCACCTAAACGATCCTTATAACTTTGTATATTATAATCAAGGGTTATTTTTCAAGAAACTACAATTTACATCTTCAGGACTTTCTGCAGAATCTTAAATTTATGTTTTGTTCGTTTTAGCTAGATTACGGTTACGATCGGAGTTTCGTTTATGCCTTAAATCTTTATACTACCACCAACAATCAACACATCATCATCATCACACTAAATTCTCTCAAGAACATCATGTTCTTGAGGCAACAACAATCAACCTTAAATCTACTTAGCTAAATATCAAGATTACAACAATACTCCCACCAAAACTAGGTTTACAACTATATACTAAAAGGATCTTGAACTTAAATCTTAAATAAGGCTGGGTCAAAGATTTATACCTTTCTTCAGAGCTAGAGATGTGTTCTTGATGATGGTGAAGTCTTGGGAGAGCTTAGTATAGCTTTTGGAACCTAAAACAACCATTAAAATCAAGAAACCAAAGAAGAGTTACTATTCATACTATTCATTATCAACTTTCTTGATTTTATTTCATCCATCAAACCTTGATAAAAAGAGCTCAAAGATTTATCTTAACTTAGTTTGGTTGGTAAGAAGCTTGAGAATTAATGGGAGGATTTATCCATGGCTAGAGCTTGAAGGTTTGAATTTGATTTCTTTATTTTAGATGAAATAGCCGAATGAAGAAGGTTGGGAGAGAAAGAGAGAGTTTTTGTGATGCTTCCTTAGTTGCTTCTTGGAAATGAGTCTTGTGATATCTTTTATTTGATTGTTATTCCTTAGTATATATCCTAGGATTTGATCTTGGTTGCCAATCTTGGAGACAAAACTAGCTAGCATTGGTAGATTAGAATCTAAGCCACTTGGTTTAGCTCTTTAGCTCTTTAGCTCACTATTTGCTAGCCCTTGGTTGATTATCCTATGCTTAGCTTAATATTTGATAAATTAACCATGGTTACTTTTCTACCATGGTTAGTTAGTGTGTTACGTTTATTTACTCGTTTACGCGTTCGCTCGGTTGCTTAAATGTTTTCGTAATACTTTCTCGTAAATGGTTCACGACGTAAATCCTTTCGTATTTATTCCTTATGCTTTGAATAATCATACTTGAATATAAATCCGTAGGGTTTTAAATTCGTAATTATATTGTGATTCCCGTAATCCTCGATGATTCGTAAATATGGTCGTTTTCGAAGTTCATTTTCTTCGAACACTAATAGTGTTTACATACACTCATTTGGTACGTATAATCATAATATCAACTCCAAAACTCATTTTCTCATGCACTACATAATGTGGGATAAAAAGTTTTCCCCGTTCGTCAGGGTTACTATTCATTAAATGTTTTTACAAAGTCTCAAAAATTTGAGTTATTACAAGTGATATCCAGTTATCTCAGCTTTTTGATATATAATGTTGTTCGCATGATTACAGTTTTGTTCCTATCGCTGTTTACATTACTATTTTTATCTTGTTATTCATATGGTGGTACTGCTAAGCGATTATGCTCACCCTTGCAACCTGTTATATATATATATCGTAGATGTCTAGAAGACTAATTAGACCTTGGCAGAACCGTGTTTCAGCCCCTTTAGGACCCGGCTCCTCAAAGGTAGTTAGTATCAGACCACGTGCGGTCTGATGAATTGCTGAATAAGTTAGTGTGTGTCAGACTTTTGAATAAATGGTTTGTAAAAATGTGTAGCTTGGATCATACTTGAACCTGGATCGGATCTTGGTTCGTGGTCGAGTTAGTTTATTTTAATAATAATCTTGTTGTTTATATTTCTGGTAAGTGTGTTTGGTGACGTCAACTCCTGACCCCGGGGTTGAGGCCGTCACATTCGCCCATCATCAGTATAATATAAGGTTCTCACTTCAGTCATATTGTTTCTTTGACAACCGATAAGACTATCATCAAAGTATGACTGACTAGGATGTGGCACATATTTAACAACATAACGGGTGAGTTCAAAGGTCTGAATCTCATATCCCACGACGATGTACTGATTCGAACACATCATGCACATATTTCATCACAATATATTATATCAATGTGTCATACTATAGTTAAATTAATTGGACGGCCACTCCGTGTTCTTAGCCTCTAATATTGCTGAATGTGGTGAAACAACAAATACAGACTATCATGCTAAAACAATTACAAAGAATATGTTTGATCTTAGATACATGGATGTAAGAATTTTTTTTCTAATTACTAAAGTTTTGATATTTTTAAAATGTTGGTACGATTCATGTTGATTTATTTTTGAATATTTAGGGATCCAGCTCCACAAAATATGAGTTAACAGAGAAAGAGAGAACTTTGTCGACTCATACTGATCTAAAAAACATGACACCAGATTTTTTAAATCCACAAATAAAAGAGTTATACCATTAGTCAGTGACAACGATGTTGTTTTAGATGTAAAAGGTTATTCTGAAAAAATGCATAAGGTTAATAAATTATCAAATATTGTTTATTAAGTACATTTGATATTTCAATCTGCTAAGTATATTTTATCTTTGTTTCAGAAAGGCTAAAAGGACCCGATGCACAAGGAAGTTCAACGAATAAAGAGTTCATCATTTTAAAATAGTAGAATAAAGTAATCAATTAATACATTCCTAAATATGTTTCGAAAGATTTTCATTATGATTATTGTGTTTCGTTACATTGCATGGGTAGTTATAATTTGAGTTAGATTCCTTATTTATAATATTGATTCAAGTTTTGTTTACTTTACTATTTTTACTTGCAATTTATATTAACTATATTCAGCTAAGACCAAAATTGAAAAATGAATATTTTTGCAGAAAACATAATTTTTTTCATTTCTCTTTTACACTTCATTCCTAAATCTTTTTTTTGTTGTTTAAGCAATTATATTTTCGTGATGATAGTGTAAATTAATATAAAATTAAATCAAAAAGTAATTTATGTGTTTTATACTTTAATCTAAACTAATTTTTTAAAATTTTAGTAATTTGTATCTTGGTAATTGCTACGTAATTTTTTTGCTAAATAATTGCTATATAAATTGATATAAATTGAAAGTAAAAGATCTCGTGCCTATTCTACACTTCATTCCTTAAATAATTTTAAAAAATTAATGCAGTTAGTATCTTGGTTATTAAAAATGTAATAGTCTTATTTGTATTACTATGATTTTGATAATTTTATGAAATCAAGAGAAAACTGACAATTACATCTCACATAATTCTGAAAACTAGAATTAGTTAATTTAAAGTTATTTACTAGTAGATAAAATTTATAAGAATGAATAATATTTATGACACTAAGCTGTTAAATAGTACAGTGATTATTCAATTATAGTTGTTCATGAATGAGTAGTAGTTAGTTGGATAATAAAAGTTAATCTTGCCTCAAGGAGAATTTTGAACTTAGGAAATATTTTTATATTGACAAGAATACTGGTTAATACTAGAGGAAGAGATAGAAGTGTGGAGCGCATTGGAAATTTCATCAAGACTAGGATTAGAGGTTCGGCTTTTATTGTATGTCGTACTAATTGTTAACTATTTTTAAGTCTTATATGAGGCTGGAATTGGCCGATGTTTTACAACTGCAAATTGTGTCTTCTCTACTGGTAAATAGTTGTCAACTTGTAAGTTCTTAGTTTCTTATTTCAACTAATTCATATAAGGAATTTGGGCTGAATGATGTGGAGGAGTTTAATTTTGAACTCGAGAATAGGTTCAGGCCTATTTTGCTTTAGAAATAATCATATACATATTTAGAAGCTAATGTGCCACATAATTAATTTTATTAAACCCAATTTCAAATGCGACTTGTTAATTATCTTTTAGGGGAAACTTCTACCATAGTGTCCTATACTTCATAACCATTACACTGACTAATAGTTTAAAAACCAATATATAGAATTTGCAGATTTAGAAATGCATCAGATGTAGGCACATAGACATAGATACCTTGATGTTAACTAATAAGTGAATGCGATGATTGACAGATTATGTTGGTTTATTTGAATAATAGCATGTTTCTATAAACAGGCAGTCATGCTCATTATATGATTTAGATATACGTTATTTGGTTTATGTGCTTTGCGTAGTTGTAGTTAGTACTTTCAATTAAATTTACATTAACCTTCATGACGAGTCCCCTCTTGCATAGTCCATTTAGACCCTACTCACTGGAAGCCTTGTATGAGCAGAATTCACCTCCTAAAAAATTATTTGTTCATCCTTTTTTTGGTTTGCTCTTGTCGGTACAAAGTGTGTTTTGTTGTGTTTAACTAGGATCTTTTATTGGACTCTGGCATAGGTCGGTGGCAAGCATAATTATGTTAAGGTTTTCGGCTTGGTTGTTAAATTATCTCTAACTCTTTAGCTTTTATTTTATCCAATATTATTTTAATATTTAACTCATTGTTTACTGGAGATTTTGTTGACTTTGTTGATTGTAACATATTTTGTAATTTATGTTGTTGATTGTAGCATATCTTTGAAATTTTGTTAATTGTAGCATATCTTTGAAATTTATGTTGGCTAGATATTAATATACATTCAATCTTAAATCGCATTTCAAACTTTACTCATATTTTTGGCTCATCTTAAATAAATCAAAAGTTCATGTTTCTAACCAAATTACTCCCTTTGGTTAGATTTTACATAATATTAAACTTACTAAATATCTTATTTATTAATTTATTTGAAACTTTGTACTAATTGAATCTACTCTCCTAAGATTATAATTAAATGACTAAATTACTTCGTTATCTGATTCAGGTGGGTATTTCAACAGGAGGGTAGATGGACGAGTTACGAAAATCAAAATGTTGGATATCTCAACAGGCAGTCTACTGGAGCAAAGTTTTCAGATAAGTAATCGTATTTCATTTCATTTTATTTTTGGGTGTTCTCTCTTCAGACCTTAAGGCGTCATTGTCTAAGCATCTGAGGCCATCATGCATGACCTTTAGTTAGATGATAAACTTTATTGTGTGAAGAAAACTCCTTTTTCTCTTTTGTATCTTGGTTCAGATTGCATATCTCACCGACAAAAAAAAGAAAATAAAGACACCCTAAATCAAGAGAAAAGTGACAATTACATCTCACCTAAAGCGTAAGTGATGGGAAATAAAATAAAGCCTGAGTATGTAATTAATGTTGCATTAATTACGGGCTGAAAGTTAGGCCCATTTTAGAGGGCCCAAAGCCTGAATATTAATTAATTTTGTAATTAATTAATAATAGATAAGTCAGCTGAGAAGATGAGTCCTAGTGGGGAAATAAATCCTTGTAGATTGACATCCAAGGAACCTGGTGGGATAAGGAATCAACTTCCTACTTCCTAGGACTCCAAAGTCCATTCTAATTCTGAAACTTGCCCACTAGGTCTCCTAACCCGAGTTCAATTCAAGGACTCCCAATATCTATTTAAGGAGTCTCACCCCATAAATCAGAACTATGTTTTTTGACTTGATCCTTGGCAATCAGCAAGGTACGTAGGCCTCTTGTTAAGGCAGAGCGAGTCACGAAATACAAGTGTAGTCAAATCGAGCCTCAAGCTCACGTTCCCTAGTAATAAATACAGCAATCATTATACCTTAGTTTTTCATCCATAACATTTGGCGCCGTCTGTGGGATAGCACAATAACAACCATGGAGAGAACACTGAGAGAAAGCAGCGCCCTAGTTGGAGGAACACCAGCGGGGACAATTCAAATGATTTTGTCAACCATGGAGGTACCTCCGCATTCAACCTATTCTGCCACCCAAGGAGGAGCCCAGGTAGAGGCAACTGAACCTCATCCCCAAGGGATGATTCCCCCGGCTCCTCAAGGTACGAATCCCCAACTTTAACAGCTACATACACCTATGAATTCTCGACCCGTTGGGTATGAGTATTCAACTATTGTGACCACTAACCCCCCTTATGGGATGCCCCTTTACCCCGAGGTTCGAGGAAGTGGACATGCTGGATGGAGTGAAGGACGAGGGCGAACACCCCCTACATACAAGGTTTGGCTCCTATCCCAGAGGATCAGGAATTTTCTGGTCCTTACACTGAGAGAAATTCTGAATCTTCAGATGATGAAGTTGCCCCAAGAAGGAGACGTGCTGGTAAAGAGCCGATGACTGATGGTAACCAACGTCCTAGGAGCACCCGAGGGGAGAATCCTCAAGAAGTGCAGGAGAGAATCAAGGCCCACGAGGCTGAGATTCAAAGGCTGAAGCGTGACTTGGAGGCGCACCAGGCTCCCAGACTCCCATTACCACCTAGGGGGAGAAATCTTCCTCCAATCATAGACCTGGATGGTCCGTCACAAAGAAGGGTTGTAGTCCCAAGAGCTGATCCAAGCAATCTTCTTCCCCTTGGAGATCCTGATGATCCTGATGATCCTACTCCACCATTCACTGAAGAGATAATGAATGCCCATATCTCAAGGAAGTTCAAGATTCCCACTATCAAAGCTTATGATGGCACGGGAGATCCCGCTAATCATGTCAGGACATTCTCTAATGCACTGTTGTTGCAGCCCGTGAATGACGCTATTAAGTGTCGGGCCTTTCCTCAAACCCTGTCGGGTATGGCTCAAAGATGGTATAAACATTTGCCCGCAAACTCTATTGGGTCATTCAGAGAATTAAGTCAGGCTTTTATTAAGCAGTTCATCAGCGGGAGAGTGCATGAGAAAAGTTCAGCATCCCTCATAAACATTATGCAGGGAGCGAAGGAATCCTTGAGAGACTACCTGAATCATTTCACAAAGGAAGCTTTAAAATTCCCGGACCTTGATGACAAGGTAGCCATGATAGCACTGCAACAGGGAACTAGGGATGAGTTCTTCAAGATGTCCTTGGCCAAGCGCCCACCTGAAAGCATGTTGCAGTTCCAAGTTAGGGCCGGGAAGTACATCAAAGTGGAGGAGAGCATGAGGAAGACAGTAGTAAGTAACGAGCCCACTAGAGGCAAGAAACAAAAAACTGATCTGGAATATATCGCTAAGGACAAGTATCCTATAACTGAACAAAACCCTGATTCAACCCCAAAGAAGACAGGACCTGGGCAAAAGTTCACTAAATACGCTAAGCTGAATGCTCCTAGAAGCCAGATCTTGATGGAAATAAAAAAAGATCAAGATATTTGTTGGCCTAAACCCTTGAAGGTAGATCCTGCAAAGCTAGATAAGAGCAAATATTGTAGATTTCACAAAGATGTTAATCATGACACCGATGAGTATAGGCAACTGAAAGATGAAATTGAACTCCTCATTCGAAAAGGAAGATTGAACAAGTACACTGAGGAAGGAAGAGACAGGAATATCAATGGGAGAAAGAACTTTGAAGATCGTAGGAGGGACCAAGACAATCAAGGGCGGAATCCCCAGCCTAGGGGACCAGTTATAAATGCAATCTTTGGGGGACCGCGACCCCGAGGGCCGGTGATAAACACAATATTTGGAGGACCAACTACTGCCGGGTTATCCAGAAACTCCAGGAAAGCATATACCAGAGAGGTTATGCATATTATTTGGGAAGCCCCGAAGAGGGCCAGGACAGCAGTAACAATGACATTTGATGATTCTGACTTAAAGGGTGTAAAATTTCCTCATGACGACCTGCTGGTCATAACACCAATAAAGGGTGCTTCAGTGGATATCTTGCTCCATGACACCTTTTTAAGGATGGGCTATAATGATTCCCAATTGACCCCAACCGACATACCAATATATGGATTTATGGGAGTAGAGTGCCCCGTAGAAGGGATAATCAAGTTGCCAACAACCATAAGGCAGGAACCAAGGCAAGCAACACAGATGTTAGACTTTGTGGTGGTGAAGGCTAGTTCAACTTACAACGCTATCATGGGAAGAACGGGGATACATGCCTTCAAAGCAGTCCCTTCTTCCTACCATTCAGTTATGAAGTTTCCCACCCGGAATGGGATTGGAGAAGAAAGAGGAGATCAAAAAATGGATAGAAGTTGTTATGTGGCCTCACTGAGGGCAGATAAAGTCGGGGGCAGGTTCTACCTATTGAAGATCTGGATATCCGAGAGAATGATGAGAAAAGAGGGAAGCCAGCAGAAGACTTGGTTTCGGTTCCTTTAGCCCCCGAGGATCTTGAGAAGATGACTTTCGTTGGAGCCACACTAGAGGAGCCCCTTAGAGGGAAGTTGGTGAAATTTTTGCAAGAAAATAGTGATGTGTTTGCATGGTCAGCAGCTGATATGTCAGGCATAGACCGGGAACTGATTACTCACAAGCTGAATGTGGATCCGAGTCGGAAGACGGTGAAGCAAAAGAAAAGAAGTTTTGCTCCAGAGAGGCAAGAAGATATAAAACAAGAAGTAGAGAAGCTCTTAGAGGCTGGTTTCATCGAGGAGATAAAATTTCCAGATTGGTTAGCAAACCCTGTGATGGTAAAGAAAGCTAATGGGAAATGGAGGATGTGTGTGGATTTCACTGATTTGAATGATGCATGCCCCAAGAATTGTTTTTCGCTGCCAAGGATAAAGACATTGATAGATGCTACCGCCGGACATGAGATGCTGAGCTTCATGGATGGATTCAGTGGATACAATCAGATCAAGATGCACAAGGACGACATCCCAAAGGTATCATTCATCATTGACTTTGGTGTTTATTATTATCTTGTTATGGCATTTGGTCTCAAGAATGCAGGAGCCACCTATCAAAGGTTGGTGAATAATATTTTTAAGGATCTTATTGGCTACACCATGGAAGTCTATGTCGATGACATGTTAGTCAAGAGTCTAGTAAAGACTGACCATATAACCCATTTGAGGGAAGCTTTTGAGGTCCTGAGATACCACAAGATGATGTTAAATCCTGCAAAGTGTGCTTTCGAAGTAGGATCTGGAAATTTTTTGGGATTGATGGTCATCAAGAGAGGAATCGAGGCCAATCCCGATAAAATAAAGGCAATCCTGGACATGGAGCCACCAAAAACTATTAAAGATGTTCAAAAGCTCACTAGAAGGGTTACTATATTGGGATGATTCATCTCTAAGTCTGGGGACAAGTGCTTGTCGCTCTTCAAATCTTTAAAAAAGGTTAAGGATTTTGTATGGAGTGAGGAAAGCCAGAAGGCCTTCGAGGAATTAAAGAAATATACAGCTCAGGCCCCGTTGTTGGCCAAGCTAGCTTTGAATGAAGTTTTATACTTGTACTTGGCCGTTTCAGAGAGTTCCTTGAGCGCTGTATTGGTTAAGGAGGAACTAAAAATCCAGAAACCCGCATACGATGTCAGCAAAATTATGCATGGAGCTGAGTTGAATTATTCAACTATTGAGAAGTTTGCTTTAGCCTTGGTAATGGCTTCAAGAAAGTTACATCCTTACTTTCAGGCTCATCAAATTGAGGTGCTAAAAAATGAGCCCCTGAGAAATATTATTCATAGTCCCAAGGCTAGTGGGAGGTTGATCAAGTGGGCAATAGAGTTGGGAGAATTCGATATCAAATATAAGCCATGAACGGTAATAAAAGCCCAAGCATTAGCTGACTTCGTGGTGGAATGTACCATACCCAACTAAGAAGTCGGGGGGCAGGAAGATACTATACCTCCAAACACAGAAGGTGATAAAGGGGACAAAGAGAAGGAATATTGGGTCCTCTATTTTGATGGAGCATCAAAAACAAATTCAAGTGGATCAGGTTTGGTTTTACAAAGCCCCGATGGGTTCTTAATTGAATATGCTATGAAGTTAGACTTTCCAACCATAAACAATGAGGCAGAATATGAAGCTCTGATAGCTGGCCTCGGCCTAGCAGGGACACTGAGAGTCAAGAACTTGAAGGTCTGTGGAGACTCGAAGTTGGTCATATCCCAGGTGAAGGGAGATTGAGGCAAGGGATGATACGATGGCTAAGTACGTCCGCCTAGTAAGAGCTGTGATGACCCAATTCGATGAATGCCATGTTGAGCACATTCTAAGGGAGGAAAATGCTAAGGAAGATGCATTATCAAAGTTTGCTTCATCTGAGATAGAGGAAAGTTCAGGAAGTGTATACTTCCGTGTTCTGAAGACACGGAGCATTGATGTTAAGCTTGTAGCTCCTATAGGTCTGGGGGACGTCATGGATAGATCTCATTATGACCCATATTCAAACCGGTTGGCTGCCAAATGATGCTACTGAAGCCCCAAAGATTAGTTATTCGAGCACTGAGATACTCCTTGATAGATTGAATTTTGTATAAAAGATCTAATGTGGTTCCTTACTTAAGATGTCTCAGGCCCGATGAGGCGCGCTGGGCTCTTGAGGAAGTACATGAAGGAATCTATGGGCAACACTTGGGGGGCAGAGCACTGGCTCATAAGATAACCTGTTTAAGCTTCTATTGGCCAGATATGATGGCCGATGCCAAAGAGTATGTGAAAAAGTGTGATCGCTGTCAGAAACATGCACCTGTCGTTCGACAACCCCCTGAGATGTTGACTTCCATCAACTCTCCTATCCCCTTTGCCATATGGGGAATGGATATACTTGGACCTTTCCCTATGGCCACGACACAAAGAAAGTTTCTGATTATAGCCATTGATTATTTTACTAAATGGATTGAAGCCAAGCCTTTGGCCAAAATCATAACTAAGCAGGTTGCACAATTCCTGTGGGAAAATATCATATGCTGATATGGAATTCCCCGCATCCTAGTCACTGACAATGGAATACAGTTCAACAATGAGGAATTCAAAAAGTATTGTTAGGAGAATGAAATTGAATTACGATTCACCTCTTTGGCACACCAGCAAGCCAATGGGCAACTGGAAGTGGCGAATCGAATAATCCTGGATGGACTAAAGAAGAGGATCGAGAAGTCGAGAAATAACTGGGTGGATGAAATACTCCCAATACTATGGGCCTATAGGACTACCTGTAGAGTCGCGACTGGAGCAACTCCCTCCATGTTAGCATATGGGGCAGAAGCGGTTGTTCTTGTAGAGATATCACATTCCTCTCCCAAGATTCAAGTTTTCAATACTGAGGAAAATGAGGGAGGGCAAAGGTTAGCCCTGGATCTAATTGATGAAGTATGAGATGGGGCGCATGCAAAGATAGTGGAATATCGGAAAAAGGGTTCGTTCTACTACAACTTAAGGGTTAAGGAAAGGTTCTTCAAGCAAGGTGACTTAGTCCTGAGGAAGGCGGAAGCTTCTGGTGTAGGGCAGAAAGGGAAACTTGACCCAAATTGGGAAGGACCATACAAGGTCAAAAGTGTTCAAGGTAGAGGAACCTACAAGTTTGAGACTATGGATGATTTTGAAGTCCTGAGAACTTGGCATGCACAAAACCTGAAGATTTACTATGTGTAAAGTGGTTGAGCACGGTTCTCACTTGTCAAGATGACAAGTAGGTTGAAAAGCACCTTGAAGCTTTGCTTGCTTAGGATTTACATGTGTTAGTTTTATTTTGAGGTTTATAAAGACTTGTGTAAAGGATGAATCCCAACAATTTATGAAATTTAAAAAGTTTTCGAAATATATTTGAATCTCTGTGACATGCCAAATAAACTAAATGCATGAGATGAAAGCATAAAGTTCGGTAAATAAGGTTGGTTCAAATAAATAATACAAAGTCTGGTAAGCAAAGTCTCAAAGACAAGATAAAATAAATAAGCCACGCAGGGCTAGAAAGGCTCTAAGGAGCAAAGGTTCCCTCAACATCCATATCATCGTCTCCGCCGCTCTCGCTGGAAGTCTCAGTAGTCCCGGAGGAGGAAGAACTATCATTTGCAGCAGGCCTAGAAGATGACTCGGGAGGAGGAAGAAGCGGGTCCTTAGGAATACGATCCGAGATGATTACTCGGGTGCGGAACCTCTGTAGCAAAGCCTCGTCGTCAGGGCAAACATAGTCCGCCAGGTTAATATCGGGGCAAGCCTCGTTCACTGTCCCAAGGGCCGTGTCCCAGCCAGTCCTAAAAAACCCAGGTAACACTTAGTCATCCCTCACCCTCAAAGACTGGGTAAACTCCTCCGAGTCCAGGTAGTTGTCAATCTCCTTATCCTTCTCAGCTCTAAGAATAACCAGCTCAGCATTGGACTTTACGAGCTCCTCTTCCTTACGCTTCAACTTTCTCTCCAAAGCGGCGTACTTTCTCTGCTACTTCCTGAGGGCATTGTCAGCTTTGTCTGAAGCCCTCTTCCATGATTCAGCTTGCCTCACAGCGCCTTGGAAGTAAGTGTTAGACTGAAACAAAATGATAAACAGAAATATAAGGCAAGTAAATGCTACAAGTAAAAAGAGAGTAAAATTGTAAGAAATAGTCGTACCGAGGCCAAGGACTGAGCTCCCATGAGCTTTATTCTCTCCAAGTCGGGAGTAGCTACCACATCGGTGAAGTCCTTAAGGGTTATACCGTGGTAAGACCAATCCCAGGCGTGCTTTGTGGATCCAACCACGGTATCCCCTCGGCGGAATCCCCAAAGAGGCTGGAAAGCTCCAGTAGCAGCAGAGACAGGAGCAGCAGCAGAAATAGGGGCACTGTGGGCTTCAGCTCCCTTAGCAGGAACCTCCACCATGGGCTCCTTATGCTTCCTTAAGAAGCTAGGCTCTGTAGCCTTCCTTCGAGTGTCTAGTCCCACAAGGCGAGCTTTCTTCATCCTCGCGGTCTCCTCAACAAGAGGCACGTTATCTTCATTAATTTCCTTAGCAGCTGCAAAAACAAGAGAAAAACAAAAATAATTGGTGTCAATAATGCATGGAAAAAAATAAAAATGAGAAGGGAAGAAAAATACCCTATTGAGAAACTGAAGAGAGTCCCACGTGGATAAGGGAAAACTCCTATAAAAGAGTCTAGTTGACAGTGGCACCATCATCCCGAGTAAGCTCATCATAAATGATAGTTTCCTCGGGGGTTAGGTGAATGGATTTGAGGCTACCATCGCTAACCTTCCCGAAGGAAGATCTGAAGAGGGTGCCCCAGTCTCCATTCTCCCACCTTAACCCGACAAAACTACTCATCCAATGTTGGTTATTGTCGGGAATAGAGGCACTGTTAAAAATGTGCTTACACTTGGGCCTTTATTTTATGTAGACCCAACCACAGATACTCGAAGAACTGTTATAATACTGAAAGATTTTCCTAAAAACTGCTATTGATAAAGGAAAACCTCCCCTAAGACAACAAACCATGAAACATAAAATGTTCCTCCAGGTGTTTGGAGGAAGCTGACAGGGGTTAATTTGCAAGTCTGCTAAAAGATGGGGAATGAAAGGATGAAAAGGAAACCTAAGCCCAGCATCAAGGGCATCTGTGTAAACAAAAAGAGTGTCGGGTTTCCAGTGGCAAGTACGATCGCCACCGGCAACTGCAACTAGTCTAAGAGGGGGACGAACATTATAACGTGCGTTTAACTTATCATAATCTATATTGTGCCATGTGTTATAATGATCGAAAGAGTCAAGATGTGCAGTTGAGGGATATTCGTTCCCCTAGTGTTAATCATATCTAACAAAGACATGTAAGAAGAGCGGATTTCGATATCCTTACCTCATTTCGAAGATGAGGCAATCTTGGCCGCTCTCTCAGCACCCTTGTATGCCATTAATGGAGGAGGAAGAAAGCTTTGAAACTTGAAAAAGGCCGGAAAAGGCTAGAGAGTTGGCCGGAAAACTCTAAGGAGAGGAGTGTTGAGAGTGGGGAGGATAGAAGAGATTGGAGTTAAGTGAAGAATGAAATGAGAAGTGTGAGGAAATCACACTTTCATCTCACCCTTATATAGCCAAAAGGAAGGCAAGTTGGGCCTTAAAAAAGCCCATTTGGGCCCAAAAACAAGGAGATTCTAGAATGTTCTAGGGAATTCTTGGAAAAATTTAAGTAAAAAACTTAAATTAATACAATATTTTTGGAAATTCTGGAAGAATCCAGAAAAAACTCAGAAATTCTAGAAAATTCTGGAATGTGGGCTTAAGAATGAAGGCCCAACCCAAATTTTGCCAGGCCTGCGATTATGAAAGCCCCATAAAAAGGCCCAAATTCAGGAGAAATAATAAAATTGAATCTTGTTGGGCCTGGGAATAAATCAAGCCCAAATTATGGGCCCAGGATCAATATAAAATAATCCCAGATAAGGGCCCAAAACCTTAGAGGCTCTGCAAAATAAAAGCCTAGGTAAAAAGGCCCAGGGATGAGGCCTGATATGTTTAAATGGGGTTAAATTAGGCCCATGAGCCAAAGCCCAGTTGAAAAAATGGGCCCAAGGAAGCCCAAAATTAAGAGAAAGGCCCAGAAAGTGGATGGGCCAAAAAATTATTATTATAATTATCCTGACCCAATTCGATCATAATTCCCAATGATTTTCTAGTCGAATGATTGAAGTCGAAAAACTCTTCGACCAGAAAAACGTTGGTTGTTTAATTCGGTCAGCAATTGATTTATGAATAAAAATCCTGATCGAAAAGATCAGGATTCTGCTCGAAAATCTTAACCCTTAAGGAAATTCGACCAGAAGAAGGCTCAAGTTCCTGGTCGAAAGGTTCTGCTCGAAAGTCTCTTCGACCAAGGAAAGCAAGAGGCATATCTCGGTCAAAAACGAGGAATCCTGACCGAAAGGGTTAAAATCCTGGTCGAAATACATAAAAAAATGGATAAAATCCTGGCCGAAAATCAACCAGGATTCCTTCTCGAAAACTCCTGCCCGAAATGACTGTCGACCTGGGCAACATGGAGCCTAATTCGACCAGGATCCTAGTCGAATAAGGATTCCTGGTCGAACAACATAAAAAAAAGAAAGGAAGAGATAACAGAAAAAAGAAAAAAAGGGGAAAAAAAGAAAAATTCCTGGAAAATTGCAGAAAATGAGGAATTTCCTTAAAAAAATTCTGAAAAAATTAATATTTTCATAAAATGAGGAATAAATCATAGTAATTAAGGAAAAATCCTAGAATTAAGGGAAAGTTCCTGAAAATTAGGAATAATCCCAGAAATCAAGGGAAAATTCCAAAAAAAAAGGGAAAATTCTTGAAAATTAGGAAAAATCCCAGAAATTAAGAAATAATTCCTGGAAATAAAGATAACTCCTAAGTAATTGGGATAAAATGCAAATCATTGTAAACGTGTAGGTCGCTCCACACTTTACGCAAAAAATGATACCCTGTAAGGGAACGAATGAACTTAACTTCTGCAAAATCTTTTTACGTTTTCCCAGAAGTTGGGGGGCAAATGATGGGGAATAAAATAAGGCCTGAGTATATAATTAATGTTGCATTAATTACATCAGAATTGGGCTGAAAGTTAGGCCCATTTCAGAGGGCCCAAAGCCTGAATATTAATTAATTTCGTAATTAATTAATAATGGATAAGTCAGCTGACAAGATGAGTCCTAGTGGGGAAATAAATCCTTGTAGATTGACCTCTAAGGAATCTGGTGGGATAAGGAATCAGCTTCCTACTTCCTAGGACTCCAAAGTCCATTCTAATTCAGAGACTTGACCACCGGGTCTCCTATACCAAGTCCAATTTGAGGACTCCCAACATCTATATAAGGGGCCTCACCCCACAAATCAGAACTAAGTTTGTTGACTTGATCCTTGGCAATCAGCAAGGTACGTAGGCATCTTGTTAAGGCAGAGCGAGTCACAAAATACAAGAGCAGTCAAATCGAGCCTCGAAGCTCACGTTCCCTAGTAATAAATAAAGCAATCATTATACCTTAGTTTTTGATCCATAATAGTAAGGATAATTTGTTAAGTAATATGCAAAAGATTATATGTATTTTCTATGCTTCATTCTTAATCTTATTCATAAACTAATTTTTTTAAAATTATACCAATAAGTATCTTCATGATTGCTGCGTAAGTTGATATAAAATAAAAGCAAAAAGATTATATGTATGTTCAACACTGTATTTTTTAATTAATTTTAGGAACTAAGTGCAATTAGTATCTTGGTGATTAAGAATGTAATAATCTTTTCAAAATTACTAGGACTGGAACAATTTTAAGCTTAATAAAATTATTATAAAATTAAAGCAAAAGTTATAACTGCACATCACCAATTTTTATAGAGATAACCCGTAAAGTAATATAAAAAATGTAAGCATAGGATTATTTTAGGTTTCTACGCTTCCTTTCTAAACTAATTTATTAAAATTTTAGCAAAATTTGTATCTCCGTAATTTTTGTGTAAACTGATATAAAATAAAAAACAAAAATGATTACATGTATGTCTTATACTGCATTCCTTAATTAATTTTAAGAACTTAGTGCAATTAGTGTCTTGACAATTATGAATGTAATAATCTTTTCAAAAGTAATATAATTATTATAATTGTATGCTTAATTTTACAACTCGCATATTTTATAAAGGTTTATGAAATTTAAGAGAAAACTGACAACTACAACTCACCGATTTTTAAAATAGTAACCTATTAATTAATATACAAAATTAAAGTAAGAGATTATATGTATTTTATACGCTTCATTCTAAAACTAATTTGTTTTAATCTGCGCAATTAGTATCTTAGTGATTACTATGTAAATTGATATAAAATAGAAATAATTTTTTTCATATATGTTCGATACTTCATTACTTAACTAAGCTTAGGAAATTAGTACAATGGTATCTTGATGATTAATGATGTTATAATATTTTTTTATATTTTTATGACTATAACAATGTTGTACATGTATTTATGCACTTAAGAGACAATTGACAACTAATTATCACCTACTTTTAGAAAGATAACCAATTAATAAATATACGAAATTCAAGATAAGATTAGATGTGTGTTCCATACTTCATTCCTAAACTAACTTTTTAATATTTTAACACTTAGTATCTTCGTGATTGTTGTATAAATTGATTTAAACTAAAAGTAAAAGATTTCATGTCTAATTTACAAGAAATTTCTTGATAAATTTTACCAAATTAATGCAATTAGTATCTTTGTGATTACGAATGTGAATTTTTTTTATAATACTATGACTGTAATAAACTTATGTTTATTTAAGAAATCGCCAATTAATTGACAACTACATTTCACCCATTTGTATCAAGATAACTAATTAAAAAATATATTTTCATATCTTTGTATTAAACTTTTAGATGTAAAATAAATTTATTAATTTGTAACATTTTGCATTTAAATAGTCGTGATGTAAGACTTGTTCATATTATAACTCAAAACTTCTGAAGATACGTTGTCCAGGCGATTGTCGAAAAATATGGGTTAGTAATCGGCTTTGAGTTAATATTAGTTCTTGCATAGTTCTATTTAGTGTCACATATATTGGCTTAATTGTTAATATTGTTCACAAATTGATTTTCTTACAGAGTCAAATACCTTTCATTCGCTTTCTTCACTCGATATGTATAACACCTTTTCAGAGTACGAGTCTATGTTACAATTTTGTAGCCTTCCAACACTAAAGAAGGAGTTTCCATTGGTTACAATCCGATTCTTTTGGAAAATCATGTAAATATAAATATTTTAATATTATTTTTATAAATCTTTATAATAAAAAATACACATTTATAACAATTTATTTTCCCTGTTTGTCAGCATAATCGTATGCAGGCTTTTGTTAGGGCAGACTTATGAAATGCTTTGAGACTTAATATTGTTGACGAACAACAGTTCAAAATGTCTAATTTCCTTAATACGCATGCGACAGAAAATTTTGGACCTATTCGTTCTGCCTTAAAAATCTTTTCCTCAAATTCAACTATGGTCCATTTAATTCATGAAAATCACGAAATGACCAATTTATCAACACAGATGTTCAAATTTATGCAAGTGCCTACTTTAGCCACAAATTCGGTAGAATATGTTTTTAATCCGTCATTCGCCTTTAGTATAATTATATTTCTTGACACTTATCTTATAGAGAAATTCAGATCAAATACAATGTTTTTTAAGTTTCAACATGTCATTTTTCATGTGTTATTAGAGTAGTTGAACATCTTCAACTAATGATTAACACGAACTTGATATTTGAACTCAAACCTCTGATAGGATTCAAACTTTATCATGGCAGATTCCAATCAATAGGTTATAAATAGGATAAATTCACTAATTACACAATAACTTAAATTTTCAACTTAATTTTCCATTCTAATTGTTACAAGGTACTCTGTTAAAGTGAATAGTGGGTGAATTAACTGAGGGTATGATACCTTTATACGAAGATGTTTTAGGTCATTATTAATTTATCATGTGCAAAAGTTATGATGGACAAAGGTAAGCCCTTTGATTTAATTCATGATATTTTAATTAAAAATGCAGTTAAAACTTTAGAGTGTGGTTAACTTATGTTACGTGTATTTTTTTAATCTCAAACATTGTTTCAATCATTAATACTCTAGCATCTAGAATTTATATTAACGAGGACTGGGCTGAGGTTTAAAATTTCATGCACTGGTCTGAATGTAAAACATTTATATTTAATTATTATATAATAATTTTTTCTTAACAATGAAATCTTAGTGTATTATTTAATTTTGTAGGCTTGATATTATTGAATATGATGTTCCTACTAATGATGAATGAATGAAATCAGGTATTTATGATTTTTAAAATTTGTAATTTTTCATACATTAACGTAGTTTAGGTCAAGAATGTGCATTATTAAATATGATCATAGTTCTTCATTAAATTTATATAACTCAAACATTGAATATAGCTCTCATAAATATTTGTTGTCTAAACTGGCAGGGGAAGTGTGCTATATTGACATTTTTATCTTTGAATTATTGTCGGATTATTGTATCAAAGTATCCAAAACATCTTCTTCATAAAACAATTTTATCGTAGGTAACCCGCAGCCGCTACCCTTCGGGTGCGCATTTAAATAAAAGATTAATTTTAGACATTATTCAAAGTTTTTGTTCGGTTTCTAAGTAACAATAATTTTTCCCCTTTTTATACGATTTTAAGCTATTAATATATTGTATTTTCATTTAGTTTAAGATGTATTTCGTTATGTGAATATTGTTGCACATTATCTCTTATCATTCTAACTACCTGTTTAAGGGTACATAGGCACCTTTGATATATTTATGATTCTAAAATTGTAATAGTAAATATAACAAGTAGCACCAATTTTAGAAATAACCACAACATTTCTATGACTTAGCTTAAATTAAAAAAAAGTATATATAACCAAGATATTTATCAATGACTTTAGAATTAATTGTCAATCAAATTGATGTATGGAACAATGACTACATCCTTTGATATTAGAGAAGTTTAATCATATCACACAAAAGTTAGCAGATTTAACATTTAGAGTATCTAACCTACACATATTATTCCGAGATTTACCACAACATCAAATTAAATCAACTCGAAAAATCAATGACAGTCTTTGGAAAATATTGGTGTGTATTTTCTCAGTCTTACTTCTGTCATGGCCAACTTTATGTTACTCTCTCACATGTCACTTTACCTGATGGTATCCATATCCTCTTAGGCGACGGAACTATAGAAATGAAAAGTAGTACAAAAATTATTGTGTACGGAGAAGTTTTCTACAATTTACCTAATTTGTAGCATTTTAATATTATTGTATTAAATATTAAACCCCTTCTTTTTTTGAGAACATGAAACCCGAATTAATATTTGAGCATAAATTTTTTTAATTTTTAATGTGATTTATTATCTAAAATTATTGTTTCATTTAATCTTTTAATGAGTTTAATAATTTATCTTCTAAAAGTAGTTAGATTAAAATAAGAAATATATCATCTTTGCACTTTATAATTTCATCTAATGTCTAATTTTTATAAACTTCATTATTATTCGGTAAGTTTATTAATTTCCTTTTACAACAATCGTTAGAACTAAAAAAAAATTGTTTTACATAAATACATTACAAAAAATATATAATAAAAAACTTTCTCTGCCTCGATGCTAAGCACGGCGTACTGTACGAGAAAATAAAAGTTGAGAAGCATTTTGTCAATGTTACGATGGACCCGAGTGCTCGTATGTGGTAGGCAAATAGATCAAATAAAATTATCAGTTAGCTTCTGGACATATATAACACTTTAAAGTAACTTATAACAAACAACTGATATTTGTGCATTTTGTTCACGGAGGAATCTGGTAGCAACAAAATTTGAGGTTCATGGCCGGAAACAAGATCTATGATGGTGGTTCTTTATCGGAGATATGAATAGTAACCGGTGGATCCGATGAACAGTGTTCGTCGGGAAGTATGAACAGTGTTTGGTGGTGGTGATTATTGGGGGCTGAGATTGCTTAGGGTTAGTGGTGGCTCCTTTGCGCTCTCGCTTCTGACCCTTTGCAATTTGCCTACGTATCCCTATTTATAGGGAATCAAGCCCATGTAGTTCTTGGGGAACAAGAAACCTAACAGGCTTAGATTTCTTTTCCCAAGGCCCAATGGGAAACCCACTGGAAACCGTCTTCTACTAGCTTTAGGAATGTCCGCCGATGAGGCCCGACCACAAAGGCCCAGGACTCGTCCGCGGCTTCGAGACTTCAGGGATAAGGCATCTCCCTGGCCAAGGATAACCCTCCGCTACCAGCTGTTTCTCTAGTCCGTGGACGCAGGTATAGCCATGGTTCACCCCAAATGTTGGATGCATCCTTGTCCCCCGATAAGGAGCTCCTACCAGATTGCAGGACAAGTGATCCCAAGCTTTTGGGTGCAAAGTACAGGATACTCCGAAGTCTCCCAACATGGACACCCGTTGACTACAGAGATAGAGTTCCAAAAGCACACACCAGATTTCACTCCACATCCCCAATGAGGACACTCATTGACTACAGGATGAGGCCTTCAGTCCAGGCATACCCCTGGAGGTCTCCGACCACGGACACCGCCTTTCATGTAGATATGCTACAGGAAGGAGTTCTTCAATAGAGTACCTGCATCAAATAGGTTAGTAATAATAATCTCCACCCTCCTTAAATCTTCCAAAGAACTCGACCAAGCAATCATGTTGAAGTCTTCACAAGGTCTTCTGTTTATTCAGGGGGCGCCCTAAGGCTCACCATAGGAAGAGATCCAAACAGGTAATTCCCCACCTTCCCTTAGTAACTGGGAGTGCCTTCCTACTAATCTGAGGGCCCCCCTTATACATGGGGTCTATTTGACAGCAACCTCTTCATCAGCTATCAAAATACAGGGTGCGCCCTTCATACACACATGGCGCGCCTACTTTCCTTCCATAAGGCAGATAACCTTATCTGTTCCTTGACTTTAGGCATTTATATCTTGATTTTAATTGTTTTCTTATTTTCAGTCTGAATAAAGTTTTTACTAATTTTTGGGCATAACAACTACCCCCCAAATTCCATATGTCATTGGAAATAGGATTGAAATTTTCATTCATCCTTACCAAAATTTGTATAAACATATTTATCAATACTTCTCGTCAGGGCGCACCCTAAATAGGGTGTGCCTTCCTATTTTCCTTAAAATTCAATAATGATAGGGTAACCAAATATGGCGCGCCTTCCTGAGGGCGCGTCTTGGAATTTCAAATGATTCGAAAACCGTTCCCCTTATTTTTAGGGAATCGTGATCGACTGATTTGACAGCTGTCATTTTCAACTATAAATAGCAGTCACATCATTTCTTTTTACTTTTTACCTTTACTCTTTCCCTCTAACTTTTCTTTTCTTTAAAAAATTATCACACTAGCGGGAGGGTATTTTGCTCAGAATCCGACTTAATCTTCCATCGTTTCTTCAGTTTTCCTGGTCAATCTTCTTCTCCAACTGAAAAGGTACATAAAACTCCTTTCCTTTTCGAGTTTTATTGCATATTCCGTGTTGCATGTGTTAGGAGTCTGTTCATCTTCCATTTCTTAAAGCATATTGTTCTTGTGCGTATATGTGTATATATAGGTGTATAGATTTTTACTTGTCCATTTAGATCCTAAAATATAGAATAATTAACTTCAAATTTGTGTTTTTGAGAATTTTAACAGTTAGTATGCTTATGCCCAGAAAACCATTACTTATACTCTGCACACAATCGTGCCCACTTTTAGAGCTTATCAGCATCCTAGGGCGCGCCCTCGTATACCTCTCCCAACAATGATGTCAGTTTTTAATCAGAGATGGATCCTAGGATGCGCCTTATTCTTAAACAGGGTGCGCCTTCTTATGATATGGCTTGCTTTGTTTTCAATAGGGTAACCATTAAACCCATCCTTTTAATTAGGGCATGCTATCTTTCCAATGCATGCCTTTCATCATATATATATATATATGTATATATATTTTACTTTCTGAACTGGGCGCGCCCTCAAACTTTCTTGATTTTCTTGACAGCTGGAAAACAAGGGCGCGTCCTCTCCTTTTCACCCATTCAAGGATTTCCTTACCAAGTTGGGAATATATTCGCCTCCAAACACCTACTTCGAACCTCAGCCTCCAAACGCCCACCACACTCCCGAGTTTCTGAATCAGATGGCGCGCCTTGTCAAGATTCCAAAAAAGGTACCTTGATGGCTGACTCTTCAATGGTTCTTCCATGGACAGTGTCCCCTTGTCTCGTAGGCATGGGAAACAAAAGCTAATCCAGAAGGAGAGATGTCCTGCACCTACTGCAACTGAGCTTGATGATGATGACTGGTTTGAGTCTCTCAATGTTGATAGGTATAGGAGCACAGAGATTGGAGTGAATGTTGGGGCTGGCCCATCCAAAGTCTCTTACAGGGCTGTTTCTCCAAGACTCTCTCCACAACAAGCCCAGGGCACGCCCTCTTCTGATTCTAAGGACGCGCTTAATGAACAGTCCCCAATTTATGAACCTGAAACCAACTTTTTTGATAAAGATAACTATGAATTCTCGACATCCCCTGATCCTTCACCTGTCCCTTTTGAGCATTGGGATGTATATGACAGTGAGATCGACTTTGATTGGAACAATTATGAGCAATGTAGCGAAGATACAAAGAAGCGCTTTAGGAAGGAACAAGGCAAACTGTTCTGTGTTGGGCTACCTTCTTCATGTTCAGACGAGTAATTGGAGTGGCTAATGGAATTCTATGATATGGAGGGCATATGGGTGCGCCCTCTAAGTATGATGCGGCCCCATATCTTCAATTATGGTAGGAACTTCAGGATTCCTAGAATGGTTACAAGTCCAAAGTTAATCTCTCTAGGAGTGGGCGCGCCCTTGCATCCTTATCTTAGGGAAGTTATCGAATTATATGACCTGGCCCCTATCCAACTTTCCCCAAACAATTACAAGTTTATCTTGGCCTTGTTCATTTTATACATGGACCTTGGTTTTACCCAACCAACCATGGATGAGGAAAGCTACTTTTTTAGCCTGAGAAAATCTGACCACGGGTATTATTATCTAGTCGTGGATAAGCAACACAACAAGAAAGGATTCTATTCTGGCAAAGTGAGTCAAGAAAAAGGGTGGAAAGAGAATTTTTATTTGTATGATGTTCCCCGAATCAGGATACGTTTTAACACTTCTCCAAGTAAGGACGCGCCGTCTCCTTTCAAGTCCTATTTATTTATTTTCATCTGTACGACCTTATTCTTTTTTTTTTCGTTTTAATCCTTAGATAAGCCGTTTGTGAAGACCCTTGAGGGCAAGCCTAAAAGGCGTGCAGAGGCATTACTTAGGGTGGCTTTTGAAAGGTGGAACTTAAAAACCTTAGTTACCAGGAATAACCTAATACGAGCAGGAATTTTATCTGATCAAGTTGGAGTAAAACGCAAGTATATAAGGTTCAGGAAAGGTAAACCCATTTCTCGTCCTACTGACATAGATAGCGATGAGGACGCTGAAGAAGAAGAAGAGCCAGTTGATATCTCTTTACAAGGTGATGTTTCCTTGGGTGATGAGATCCCAACAGGTTCTGAACAACATTTTATTAATTGGGCGTGGCATGGCTATTATCACCAATACATTCTTACTAATCAATGTCACGTATTCATACTATTATAATATACTCAGGGTTAAAGGGTGCGCCTTAATGTTCCTTTAACCAATAATTTTACCAAGTATTAGATAGTTGCATTTACCCTCTCTTTTTTTTATTTGCCATCTTCAGTATTTTGCATTATCTGGGCGCGTCTTAAATATTTCTACTAATGTCATTTATTTTTTTTATGCACAAATGGCTCCTCCAAGGATTCCCAAGTCATTCGGGGCGCGCCCTGGCGATAAACCGAAGTCAAGGAAAGATGCCCCTAAAGCTCAAACATCCTCAGCTATTCCGACTCCTGTCACTCACCCTGTTCCTGTCCCGAAAAGGCCCATAATTGACTTGACAGAGAAGCAGGGCGCGCCTAAGAAGCCTAGGAGTGATAACGCGCCTTCAGGGTCTTCCGCCGCTTTGAACTGCCTTGGCCCCATGGGCTCTCTTCACATTATAGATAAAGAAGTGGAACAGTGGCAAGCCATGAGCTTGGAGGATGACACCCGTGCTTCCATTAAGGCATCCTGCCAACTGTTCATCCACTGCAACCAAGTGGTGGATAAACTACTTGAAGAGAAGGCGCGCCTTGAGAGGCTGCAAGATGATAATAACATCTTGAACAACACCCTGAAGGATAAAGACTTTCTTCATGCTAAAGATATCAAAGTCAAGGATTCTGAGATTGCTTTTCTCAAGGGTGAGGTTGTGAATTCATCTTTTTTACTTGACATTGCCAACACAAAGGCAGAATCCCTTCATATGGAACTGGCTGAAGCAAAGGAGAGGATAGAGTACCTTGAGGATCAGGAAAAGAATAGCTGGCTAGAGGAGAGGAGGATCATTACAGATGAAGCCTTTACTAATGGTTTTCATTTTTACAGGATAGGGTTCGTGGCGAATGATCCTAAATATAACTTTGAAAAATTTGGGGAAGAAACTGCTGTGGAGATGGCAGAATTCAAAAAGGAGTTTGCCAAAGAGATCCAAGCCAAAAGGATTGAACTTGGGTTGGAGGAACCTGAGGGCGCGCCTACTAAAGAGCCTCAAAAAGACGCGCTAAAAGTTGACTCCTCAACTCATCTCCAATCTATCCCTCCTACTGGTGAACCTGAGGGCGCGCCCTGATCTGCTTTTATTGTTTAAACTACTTTTAAACCGGGTCTTTTAATACTTTGAGGAGCCAGCCCTCTTTTGACGTTGTGCAAAGCTGTATGACTATATTTTGATACTCTTTAACCTTTGCATTATGACATATCATATGGTTTTATTCAACTTTATCTCTTTCAGCATGCATATAAAATCTGTTAAGGCGTCTCAACCTTTTAGGGCGCGCCTTAATCTTATAGTTTTCTGCTTTGACTCTCTCTCAACCAATATAAAAACATGATGTGCGTCCTTCCATTATGGCGCGCCCTTATATCGAGTTTTCATAAATCTTCTTTAGTCAGATTTTTATGGTGTGCCTTGCTGTAGGGCGCGTCCTTTAGTATTTAGAGAACATTATTTAGCACGTTCATGAGTACTTGTCTTTTTGCAAGATTTTAAAATTGTTCCTATATCATAGGGATCTATAGAATTTCTTACCGGAGCATTTTGAAATCGAGGCGCGCCCTATTTCTTTTTAACGTGCAAGTGCCAGGTACTCCCTTCTTATTAGTGATTCTTTTACAGTAATTTAGTTAAGTACCAAACCAATGGCGCGCCTTGATATGAAAGACTTTTCTTTAGTTGATCAGCCATATTGTTTTATTTTTGTGCCATCAATTGGCTAAGTGTCATGCTTCAAGGCGCGTCATTTTATAGAGGCGTCTCATAATATTCTGATCATTAATAAATTGGGCGCACCTTAACATGATTTTCTTAGATAGGTGATTTTATAACTTATGATTTACTGAGGCATACTCCCTAGCATAATGTTGGAATTCTACTGTCATATCATAGCATAGATATATTTTATTATGAAGAAAATTTGTCTGAAAGTTTTATATGCCAAGCAAACAAAGTAATTTGAAGCAACTTTTTTCTTTTATTGATAATGCGCTTTAGTGTATAAATTACACCAGTCCCATGGCTACTATGCTCAATGGGGAAATAATGTAAAAATTTTATCATTCTGCTAGTTCCAAGTTTCATAGTCATTTATACTACCCCCCTAGGCTATGAGGAATTTATTTTCTACTAGTCTGCTACATAGGATTTAATAATAGAAATGAGGGGGACAACGCCACACCCTACTGATAATACTTCCGTAAATGCTCCGCATTCCAAGCTCAGGGAATAAGTTTGTCATCCAAATCTTCCAGGCGATAGGTTCCCTTCCAAAGTATAGCCTTGAACTTGTACGGTCCCTCCTAATTAGCTCCAAGCACTCCATGCTGAGCTATTTTGGTGTTTGGCATAACCTTTCGTAACACGAGATCCCCAACCTTGAACGACACAGATTTTACCTTCTTATTAAAATACCTTGTGATTCTCTGCTGATACGCAGTGAGCTTTAACTGAGAGTTCGTTCGGGCTTCGTCTTGCAAATCCAAGTGGAGCCTCTGGTTAACTTATGTATCTTCTTCAACAAACAAGTCTCTTCGTAGGGATCCAGCTCCTACCTCCACGGTAACCATAGCCTCATACCCATAAGTCAGCAAAAATGGGGTTTCTCCTGTGGTTGATCTAGGAGTTGTGTTGTAAGACCAAAGGACCATGGGCATCTCCTCTGACCAATCTCCCTTTTTTTCTTCTAACTTAGCCTTCAAAGTATGTTTTATGATTTTGTTTATAGCTTTTGTCTGACCATTGCTGTGCGGGTGATAGACCGCGGCAAAATCTCTTTTGATGTTCAAGTCTTCACAGAGCTTCCTTAGCTCTTTACTGTCAAACTGTTTACCATTATCCGAGATGAGTTTGTATGGAATACCGAACCTGCAGATTATGGAGTTGAAAACAAAGTCCCTTATCTTCTTTGTTGTGATCGTGGCCAGTGGCATAGCCTCTGCCCATTTAGTAAAGTAATCCACAGCCACCACGGCGTATTTCATACCCGATTTTGCTTTGGGCAACTCTCCAATGAGATCGATCCCCCACATGGCGAAAGGCCAGGGGCTTACCAATGAAGTAATAGACGTTGCCGGGGCGTTGGAATAGTTGGCGAATCACTGGCAATGGTCACAAGCCCGGACAAATTTAAAGGCATCTTCTTTTATAGTTGGCTAGTAATATCCTTATCTAAGGACTTTTAACGCCAATGAACCACCCCCCGAGTAATTTCCACAAATCCATTCGTGCACCTCCCTGAGAATATAATTTCCTTCTTCTATGTCCACGCAGCGTAACAGCGGCTGGTTAAATCCCCTCTTGTATAGCAACCCATCATATTCAACATACTTCGCAGCTTGGTAGCGAAGGCATCGAGCCTGTAGCTTGTCTTCTGGCAAAGCTCCCGTTCGAATATAGTTATGAATGGGGGTCATCCTCCCCTCTAGCGGGATTTTCTGTGTTTAGAACACTTCTACCTCTGGAACACTCGGTATCTCTTGGATTCCCAAAGGAATTTGTCCAAGTTGGATGCTATCCATTTGTGACCCCATCTTTTCCAAAGCATCTACCTTACTATTTCCTCCCTTGGAACGCCCTCTAGCCTGGCACTTCCAAACTTCTCCAATAGACGCTGCGCACATCTCATATAAAACTCCGTCCGAGGTCCCCGGGCTTGGAAACCTCCGTTGACTTGATTTACAACTAGCTCAGAATCACTCCGAGCTATCAAATTTACAACCCCCACTTCCAGAGATATTTTCAGACCATTGATCAAGGCTTCATACTCAGCATCATTGTTGGTGACATAAATTTTGAAATGGATGGCGCTCATCAAATGATGCCCTTTCAGGGTGACTAAGACAATCCTAGCGCCTGCTCTATTATTATTCACAACCCCATCGACGTACAAGATCCACCAAGGTTGTGGCAATTCTTCCCTTTCATCAGCAGGAGGACTTCCTTGTGAGGAAGGCTCTGGCAATACTATAGCCTTATTATCTACCTCAGAATCAAACTCAAGTATAAAATCAGCCAATTCCTGTCCCTTGATCGCCGTACGAGGACAGTATTCCAAATCGAATTGTCCCAACTCTATCGCCCATTTTAGCATCCTTCCCGACGATTCTGGTTTATGCAGAATATGTCGGAGCGGATAGGCGGTGCGAACCTCTATCCGGTGAGCTTCGAAATACGGTCTTAACTTTCACGCCACGAGAACAAGGGCGTATACCAATTTTTCCATGCTGGTATATCTGGCGTCTGCATCCAACAGCCTTTTGCTCACATAGTACACGGGACATTGATGGATTGCTTCCTCTTTTACCAACACTGCGCTGACGGAGTATTCTGAGACCGCCAAGTAAAGAATCAACGTTTCTCCCTCTTCTGGCTTGGCCAACATCGGAGGATTTCCCAACTACTATTTGATTTTTAGAAAATCCTTTTCACAATTTGAGGTCCACACAAAATCCTTCCCCATTCCTTTGATTGCCTTGAAGAACTCTTTGCACCTATCCGATGACTTTGAGACAAATCGATTCAAAGCTGCAATCCTTCCCGCTAACCTCTGTACCTGTTTGACGCTGGAGGGAGATTTCATGTCCAATAGAGCCTTGATTTTTGCCGGGTTTGCCTCAATTTCTCGGTGGTTAACCATGAACCCCAAGAATTTTCCCGACTCCATGCCAAACACGCACTTCTGAGGGTTCAGCTTCATCTTATATTTTCTCAGAATATGGAACATCTCAGCTAAGTCTGCGATGTGATATTTTGCCCTCTTAGATTTTACGAGCATATCGTCCACGTATACCTCCATCGTCTTTCCGATCTGTCTCTTAAACATTTTATTTACCAATCTTTGATAAGTGGCACTGGCATTGATCAGACCAAACGGCATTCCAATGTAGCAATAGAGTCCCCTATCAGTGATAAAAGGTGTGCTCCTGGTCAGGCCCATACATGGGAATTTGATTATATCCGGAGTATGCATCCATGAAATTGAGCAAGGCATGTCCTGCTGTGTCGTCGACCAACTGGTCAATTCTTGGCAAAGGAAAGCTATCCTTCAGGAACGCTTTATTCAGATCAGTGAAATCCACACATATTCTCCATTTTCCGTTGGGCTTTTTTACTAACACTGGATTGGCCGACCATTCCGGGTAAAAGGACTCCCGAATTAGTCCGACGTCTAAAAGCCTATCCACTTCTTCTACCAAGGCTATAACCCTCTCTCCGCTTACAACCCTACACTTTTCTCAAACCCCTTTATGTTTGGGATCGATGTTCAAACATTGGCACATCACATCTGGGTCGATTCTCACCATATCAGAATGGTTCCATGCAAATACATCGAGGTTTGCCAAGAGAAATATTGAAAGACCCTCTTTCAACCTTGGCGCTAACTGAGATCCGATTCTCAGAACCTTACTTGGATCTTTTTTATCAACAGGGATTTCGATTATGTCTTCTACTGGTCCAATCTTCTCCGTTGGCATTGGTATTCGTGGATCTAGGTCGGGAGGATCACGATTCTCATTATTTTGTAGAGAAGGCGCGTCCTCTTGGGGAGGAGCATCAACTTCTTTAGAAGGCGTGCCCTGTATCACAGGGGCATCAACTTCCTTTAAAATTTTCGAGGACAAGGGCGCTCCCTCAGAGAGAGGGGCATCTACCTTGTGCATATCCCGTCCGAGACTTTGCAAGACGTCAAATCTTCCTTCGAGCCATTCCCCATTGAAATCTGCTTGGATTATGATATTTGTGGGTTCCTCTTCTTCCAACATTTTGATTCTGATTGTGTCTTCCAAGAACAACATTGTTGGAGGCAGTTCAGAGGGGGGCTTGTCTTATTGCTCGACATAATAATGGACTCGGATTTCCTCGATCGGTTGCTCGATGCTCCTTTCTCGATCATCATCTGATGCATCTTCGTTGTGGGAGTGCTTTCTGAAGCCCCTCATAGCTTGCATGTAGCATTCCCGAGAGTCATACTGAGACCCCTTTATACTTTCCACACCATTTGGTGTTGGAAACTTGATGGTAAGGTGGTGGATTGAAGTAATAACCCTCATCTCCCGAAGAAAAGGCCGTCCTAACAGCACGTTGTGGGATGACTCCTGATTCAGGACCTTGAATTTGAGCATCTTTGTCACGGACAACGGGCTTTCCCCCAAAGTACATGGTAACCGAATTGATCCCATAACTCTAACTCCCGCGCCGAAGAAACCATAGACCCACGAATCTTCTCCCTACATATCCCAATCAGGTAGCCCCATCTTCTTAAAGGTGCTGTAGTAGAGGATGTTTTCCGAGCTTCCATTGTCCACGAAGGCCCTATGAATGTTTTTGGTTCCGATCTGGATGGAAATGACCAGCGCATCATTGTGGAGGTGGTGCACCCACCGGCCTTCTGCTTCTCTGAAGGTGATATCCATAGATTCACCCTTGAACACTTTGGGCGGTCGAGTTTCCACCTTATGAATGTCTGTGAGAGGCCTGAATCGAGCTTCCCTAGCGTATCTTGCCTAGACCCTGTTGCTGCATTCCGTTCCGGGATCTCCCCCGTAGATCATTCGGATACTGCCGTCCCTGACAAATTTATTTTCTTTCAAAGTTTCATTGTTCGACCCACGTGGGACTCGCCCTCCTTCTTCCTTTACCCTGTCAGTGTTATCCTTGTGCCTCCTTACTTCCTTAACCACCCATTCGTCAAGATACCCTTCCTTGATAAGTGCTTTGATCTCTTCTTTTAATTGTCGACACTCATGTGTGTTATTGTAACAGCCCGCACTTTCGGACTATTAATTCTAAATCAAAAATAATACAAAATACAATTATTAAACCAAAATCTATTATAAAGGTGACTATTACAAAAGCGCAGCTAACGGAAGCGGTCCAAAAGTCATTCTACTCCAATACTAAGATCCTCGAACTCCAACGCTATCCAACTCGAACTCTTAGGCGAAACCTGAAATTGTAAGAATGAACTATACAGCCCAGCAAGTACAAATTGACTAACTATTTAACCGGAAAACAATGGGTGTTTTAATAAAGCGATTTTTCTCAAAATAATAATAATTTTGTAAAACAATTTCTAAAGTAGATCCAACCAAAAGTTTTATATTTTAAAAATTCAGAATTTAAAACAGAACAGAGTATATTTTATAACAGATCAGAACATAATAAAATAGAACGAAACGATAATTCTTATAAATACCACAGTCTTCATCTACGACCACACTTTGCCAGTAGACGGCATCTAATTCTTATTCTTATTCTCATATACCACACTTTGCCAGTGGTCGGCATCTAAAGTTCAATAATTACGCGCCCTTAATAGGTATCTAAAGTTGCACACTTGTGCGCCTAATAAGGGTATCTAAGGCTAGTTCCGGAACTATAGCGTAAATTACGAACAGGTTCGAAAACGTAGAGACTGGGTTTCAAAAGATTCTCGTATCTTATTTCTTATACAGTTCGAAACAGAATTCTTATATCTTATACGAAATTCGAAAATCAGAGTATCAAAACTTTTCCGAAAATAAAAGTAAGTTAAAAAGTACTTACCTCAAAGCCTGACCAGATCTGAATTTACTCTTTCCTCTAAATGATATTTTCTTGGAAAACACGAAACACGAAAGCTGTAGAGAACGAAAAGAGCTTTTCGAAAAGTCCAGGATCACTGAATTCTGACTTACGATGAATTTTCTACGAATTTTACAAGACTGCTGATTTTTGTGAGAAAAAGGCCTACGAATTTTGAAAATAAAACCGAGGAAGACGAATAAGATGTATTTATAACGATACAAAACCCTATATCTTAACCTACAAGTTATCCATATTAAAATTGGATCCAAATTTTAGGCACATTAGTCTAATTCAATTTTAAATCCTAGTCCTTTTATAATTTTAATACTTTTTTTCTATTATTCTATTATTAATCAAATTATAAAAATTACGGGATATTACATACTACCCTCCTTAAAAAGAATTTGGTCCCCAAATTCACAACAATCCTAAAGTTCGAGACACATCTACCCTATCTACCCCCTGATCTACCAAAGGTCAAATTATGGTCCACAAGATCGAATCCTAGGGAATATATTAGTCCCATAACTAACAAACTCCGAAGGACAGCCTGCTCTGATACCAACTGTAACAGCCCGCACTTCCGGACTATTAATTATAAATCGAAACTAATACAAAATACAATTATTAAACCAAAATCTATTACAAAGGTGACTATTACAAAAGCGCAGCTAACGGAAGCGGTCCAAAAGTCATTCTACTCCGATACTAAGATCCTCGAACTCCAATGCTATCCAACTCGAACTCTTAGCCGAAACCTGAAATTGTAAGAATGAGCTATACAGCCCAGCAAGTACAAATTGACTAACTATTTAACCGGAAAACAATGGGTGTTTTAATAAAGCGATTTTTCTCAAAACAATAATAATTTTGTAAAACAATTTCTAAAGTAGATCCAACCCAAAGTTTTATATTTTAAAAAATTCAGAATTTAAAACAGAACAGAGCATATTTTATAACATATCAGAACATAATAAAACAGAACGAAACGATAATTCTTATAAATACCACAGTCTTGATCTACGGCCACACTTTGCCAGTAGCCGACATCTAATTCTTATTCTTATTCTCATATACCACACTTTTCCAGTTGTCGGCATCTAAAGTTCAATAATTACGCGCCCTTAATAGGTATCTAAAGTTGCACACTTGTGCGCCTAAT
This sequence comes from Apium graveolens, assembly GCF_009905375.1. Classification (NCBI taxonomy): domain Eukaryota; kingdom Viridiplantae; phylum Streptophyta; class Magnoliopsida; order Apiales; family Apiaceae; genus Apium; species Apium graveolens. Next base: position 160,329,057 of record NC_133649.1, on the reverse strand, counting down.
AAGGGTATCTAAGGCTAGTTCCAGAACTATAGCGTAAATTACGAACAGGTTCGAAAATGTAGAGACTGGGTTTCAAAAGATTCTCGTATCTTATTTCTTATACATTTCGAAACAGAATTCTTATATCTTATACGAAATTCGAAAATCAGAGTATTAAAACTTTTCCGAAAATAAAAGTAAGTCAAAAAGTACTTACCTCAAAGCCTGACCAGATCTGAATTTACTCTTTTTGACCCTCTAAACGATATTTTCTTGGAAAACACGAAACACGAAATCTGTAGAGAACGAAAAGAGCTTTTCGAAAAGTCCAGGATCACTAAATTCCGACTTACGATGAATTTTTTACGAATTTTACAAGACTGCTGATTTTTGTGAGAAAAAGGCCTACGAATTTTGAAAACCGAGGAAGACGAATAAGATGTATTTATAACGATACAAAACCCTATATCTTAACCTACAAGTTATCCATATTAATATTGGATCCAAATTTTAGGCACATTAGTCTAGTTCAATTTTAAATCCTAGTCCTTTTTTAATTTTAATACTTTTTTCTATTATTCTATTATTAATCAAATTATAATAATTACGGGATATTACAGTTATGTCCGGACGACTCATGGTATTCGTAATACTTTTTCTTGTCTTTGCTTTTCCAGGATGATAGAGCCTCAGGTTTTCTAAACAGCCCTCTGTTTTTGTTCACCTCAAAGATATGCTCAATGGACGCGGCCAATGGTGTGTACCGGCTTATAATGTAGTCATAGCTTGAGGGAGGACTTCATTCCCTCCTCGTGGTCGTGGTATTCACCTGGTTTGGGCTTCGACTTCTCCTTCTGTACCTCAGGGCTTGGAGATATGTCTCTCTTCCTTGTTTTGTTTCTCTGACTTGCTTGCGCTGCTGGTTGTACCTCTGCCAGAGACTGCTCTATGGCTTTGAACGACTCTGCCAAAGCAAAGACATCCGCTAGAGTAGCTGGGTCTTTTCCTTGTAAGTGCTTCCAGAAGTCCAAACCAACCCTTAGCCCTGCTATCAAAAAGCTCTTTAAGGCTTCGTCTGAAGCCCCCTTACGCTGGTAGATTTAGCATTGAACCTTTTAAAGTACGACGTTAAGCTTTCATTCTCCCTTTGATGACGTTGGTGAGAGTTGTAACAGAGGGAGCATATCTCACAGCATCTTGGAACTTGGTCAAGAAAAGAGTCTTCATTTGATCCCAGGAAGTGATTACTCCCGGCCCAAGCTTTTGAAACCATTGTTGGGCGCTTTCTCTAAAAGTCTCCGCCAAGAGCCGACATCGAGCCAAGTCCGGGACTTGATATATGTCCAACTCTATATTGAATCGGCCTAGAAATTCCACGGGGTCTGAGCTTCCATGGAAACGGAGACCGCTAGTAGTGTTGCGATACCCGACCGGCAACTGCGCCTCTCTTACAGCCACCGAGAATGGGGAAGAGATTTTGGCCGTGGCCGTGGCCGTCACTCTGCCTTCTAGATGGTTAAGTAGCCTTTTCAGATCGCCCACATTGAAAGTCCCCAAACCTGGGATAGATTGCATAAGAGGCTGTGGACCTTGGGGCTGCGATGGAGGTACCTCTCCTTGGTTCCCACCTGGAGGGGCTTATTGTTGGTTGGTGTTCTGGGCATCTTCTGGTATCACGATCACTTCGGGGTTCCGACCTTGATTTCCCCCCAGATTTTTTCCTTGACCTCGACCGCGGCCTCGAGCCATCTCATAATCATAATTTTCCACATCCCTATGATCATCATACTCAGCATAGTTATCGCTGTCTTTTCGACTATACCAGCGGGCATCAGTGCGACCATGGTAGTTGTCGCGGCGATACCCATCTAAATACCTACCTCGACCTCCGCCTCTTCCCCTCCATTAGGGTCTTCTTTAACGGTCGCTTCCATATCCTCGACCATAACGGTCCAGCGATCTGCAGGGAGGAGCTCTCTCATGATCGCGGTGCCGCTCCTGATTTTCATGGGAATTCAGGGGCACATGCGTTGTATCATGGGGCTTCACATCTCCACGATCAGCTTCCTTTTGCCATTCAAGTAATAACATTCTCAGATCATCATCGCCTAAGCGGATCCCCAAGCGATCCTTTAAAGCCGCGAAGCCTCGTTGCTCATTCTCCGGCATGGACTTCGCCTGTCGGCGCTCCTCAAGACTACGTCCAGACTGGTGCGGATGGGCAACCCCCCGGTTATCCGTCCGTAGGATTTCTCGACCATCGGCATCTTCTTCCACCAGCTCGATGATTGGAGACGTATCATTGGAATAGTTCAGGCGTCGCGGGGTTATCGGCACACGTCCTCCTCCAGTGTGACCGTGGCCGGCCAAGGCATCTTTATCAGTCATAGGTGCTTTCCCAGGCGCATGAGTAGCACGGCTGCGATGAAGGCCCCTTCTGGTCTTGCGCCGCTCTACGGTGCTCAGCCTTGAATCGAAGCCGTTCAAAGCATCTCCCATGCGATACAGTTGTTTCAGCAGGTCAGCGTTGCTGATAAGCACAGGCGGTTGTCCCCCAACATCTGGAGTGGGGCGATCGGCCATGGTTGGAAAGTAAGGTGCATGGCGTTCATAACCATGATCAGATTCTTCTTCAGAGCTTCCATCATAAAAAATTCCATCATCATATTGAGACATCCTTCCTCCTAGATGCATATCTTGATTAGCCCCTCCTTCTAGCGCCAATTTGTTGACGGAGGAATGTGGTAGCAACAAAGTTTGAGGTTCGTGGCCGGAAACAAGATCTATGACGGTGGTTCTTTATCGGAGATATGAACAGTAACCAGTGGATCCGATGAACAGTGTTCTTCGGGAAGTATGAACAGTGTTTGGTGGTGGTGATTATTGGGGGCTGAGATTGCTTAGGGTTAGTGGTGGCTCATTTGCGCTCTGGCTTCTGACCCTTTGCAATTTGCCTACATATCCCTATTTATAGGAAATCAAGCCCACGTAGTTCTTGGGGAACAAGAAACCTAACGGGCTTATATTTCTTGTCTCGAGGCCCAATGGGAAACCCACTGGAAACCGTCTTCTACTAGCTTTAGGAATTTCCGCCGATGAGGCCCAACCACAAAGGTCCAAGCCTCGTCCGCGGCTTCGAGACTTCACGGATAAGGCATCTCCCTGGCCAAGGATAACCCTCCGCTATCAGCTGTTTCTCTAGTCCGTGGACACAGGTATAGTCGTAGTTCACCCCAAATGTTGGACACATCCTTGTCCCCCGATAAGGAGCCCTTACCAGATTGCAGGACAAGTGATCCCAAGCTTTTGGGTGCAAAGTGCAGGATACTCCGAAGTCTCCCAACGAGGACACCTGTTGACACAGAGCTCCCAAAGCACACACCAGATTTCACCCCTCATCCCCAATGAGGACACTCATTGACTACAGGAGGAGGTCTTCAGTCCAGGCATACCCCTGGAGGTCTCCGACCACGGATACCGCCTTTCCTGTAGATATGCTACAGGAAGGAGTTCTTCAATAGAGTACCTGCATCAAATAGGTTAGTAATAATAATCTTCATCCTCCTTGAATCTTCCAAAGAACTCGACCAAGCAATCATGTTGAAGTCTTCACAAGGTCTTCTGTTCAGTCAGGGCGCGCCCTAAGGCTCACCATAGGAAGAGATCCAATCAGGAAATTCTCCACCTTCCCTTAGTAACTGGGCGCGCCTTCCTACTAATCTGAGGGCGCGCCCCCTTATACATGGGTCTATTTGACAGCAACCTTTTCTCAGCCATCAAAATACAGGGCACACCCTTCATACACACAGGACGCGCCTACTTTCCTTCCATAAGGCAGATAACCTTATCCGTTCCTTGACTTTAGGCATTTATATCTTAATTTTAATTGTTTTCTTATTTTCAGTCTTAATATAGTTTTTACCAATTTGTGGGCATAACACATTTCATAAGAGCTGCAATTCAACAATAACTAATACAACTTTTGTACTTGAGAGCTAATAGTATTATATATTGATGCTCTCATAAGCCTTGCTCGCAGCAATCAGTTAAACATGTTCTAACTGCACCTCATTCAGGCTATACAGACGCTCGTACTCTCCCAGATGCTTTGACAAGGTGGGTTTGTCGATGGCTTCATTGTGATACGACTTGCAAACAAAGTAGATAATTGTTTGAAGTACCAGTGCGTAGAGAATTATTGGCACCAGTACTGCTAAGCATAAAATTCCAACAAGAACTCTCGTCCAGTACGCCCAGGGATAGGCATAGGCCGCAAAATAGTAAAACACAGAATGTATCCCCCAAATGAGAATATTCAACTTGAAAAATATAGCGAAAGCCACCCAAAACTTGCCTTTGATCAAGTTCCTACTTTTGTTCATCGCCTTAATTCCGTATGATTGTTCTAGAACGGTCACAACACTAGCTAGCTGCCATACGATAGTGAGATATACGAAACCTACGATGTATATGATCATTAAGATGAAGAAAAAGACAACCGAAATGGTGTTACCAGCATATACGCAAAGAATCATGGTTACAACAGCCACGACAACGTATATGAAATTTAATACGTAAATGACGATGAACGTGACCACGAGGCGCTTCCATACTTGTGGCACAACACCCATGACTTTCTTGAAGGAGATATCGCGATGCGAGTAGATGCAAGCTATGGAGTAAACCACGGCAGAAGTAGAGAGGAGGGAAAATATACAAAGGAAAGTGTAGTATGCAAGCTTAAAAAGAACGTAAACTGCCCAGTCAGTGGATGTGTTTCTGTGTTGGGCATACCTATGGAATCTGATTCTCCAAAAAAAGATTTTGGAGATCTCGATTTGAGCTAGGAAAATGAAGCAGAGGGGAAGGATGAAAGCGAGGGTGATTTGGTTAAAGATTTTACGCCAAGGAGCCATGATTTTGTGGCCTTCTTTGTAAATACCAAACACTCCAAGAAATTTCATATCTTCCTGTGCTCTCTCCATCTTTGGTCTGTGGGGAGGCCAAGTGAATGAAGAGATGGAAAATGTGTGGATTGATTAATTTCAACAAAGGAGTCGCTATATATATGCTTGCGGCACACGTATTGTAATTTTGTAAATATAATTAGTACCGCGTGATTTAGAGACTACATCATACAGATGGTGTTGTACGCTGGAGTTCAACCAGTAAACTAATAAATTACGGAGCGTATTTGTCATTTACTATAAAATTCTACTTAATTACCTATGTAACTCTGCCGAATATATGTTTTGACATATACTCCAAAAGCAGCTGGTCGGATATTAAACTGGAGGGCATATACATAGGTATTGGATCCCCTCAAGCTAAGAAATCTTGATATATTTATTAGCATAAATATAATGAATGTCACTGTGTGGTACTCGATCAGTTCACATCTAATTACCATAGAAACCGAAGCGAGAGCGAGAAAAGATACTTTCAACTTGTAGCAGCTTCTGTTCGAAGTTTTTGCCCAATCAAATATTCTGATTCCCCGCTTGTTCACAGCCAAAGTAGAACATGATGAAATTCGTTTTTTTTGTCTTCTTTAGGTAAATACCTTTTTATTTGCAAAATATAGCTTCATTATTTATAATTTATTTATGGGATAAACAAAAGTTTATATAACTATACAATTTAAGCGATATCTCGTTAAATAGCAAATTCAATCATACGAAAAATATAATCAGTCGAGTCTGCAGTCGTAACATTTTTATTCATGATTTTTTGTACTCTCCTAAGAAACTCAATACCATCAGATGCCAAAAATTCAAATATGACAAAAGTAAAAGGTATGAACACGTGTTAATTATATTTACATGTCTGATCATGTTTGCGTACTTTTGCCTCAGCTGTTTTTATAGCTGCCTAATCAACTATAAACGGTTCATGTCCAAATTCATAAGGAGAAACTCCGGTTAGATCATATTTAAGATAAAAATGTTGGATTTTACTTTAATTGTTTTATTAAATATATTTTAATTGTTACATATGTCGGATTTTGATTAGTGATTTATTGATAATTTTATCAAATTGGTGATTGATTAATTTATCGGTTGATTTATATATATATATATATTTATTTATTTATTTAAATCGTAGGTAATCTAAAACCGCTACTTTTCAGGTGCGCACTTGATAAATTTCACGGGTTCACGTAATAATCTGCAAATCACGTGAATTAAGATAAATGGTACTTAAAAAACATAGTATGATTAAGGAGGCCTAATTAATTATCGGCTGATTTTTAACATAGGTTCGAAGGATATACAGATTAATAACATCACCTGTAAAAAATATAAAATCAAAGAGTAAAAAAGCCCGACAAAAAAAATCAAAGAGTAAAAGCGACTTACCTATGTTTCCTGACTTTTTTGCCTTACAAGGGTCGAATTTAATGATTGAACTCTAAATCCTTGGACAAAACATTATGGAAGTTCCTGACTTTAATTGTGAAGAGGAAGAAAAAAATGTGTACGCATTTATATTTTGTGTAATGTGTTCTCAATATATTTTATTAAAGAAAAGAATAAAAAAGGAGGTTAAATTTGGATCAATTTTTATCCAAAATTTTCTTTTCAAAAGTATGTTAATTGAGAAAAAAGATATATTGATATTTTAAAGTAAATAATATTAGATAAATTAAAATTTATACCAAAATAATTATAAAATGATGTGAAATGACAAATGTCGAATTTTAATTCGTGTACGTATATAAATGTATTCCGATTCCCATATTACGATAAGAGAAAAAATTAATATTTGAGCCATCTTGTATTTTTCTTTTAAAAATTTTCACTTTCTTTCATTTTTATTAATTGTATCCGCACATAACAAGTCAAATTTTTTATCTCCCGCAAAAAGGACAAAAATTGGACCACTAGATTGTCGCTTTCTCTCTTTTATTTGGGAACTCACAAATGCAACGAAGAAAATTACATGCAAAATCTTTTCTTAATTTTTTTTTCCCATATTTTATTCTTTTCTTTTCTTCAATAAAAGCCTTGATCGAAGGGGCAATCTAGGCAATTAATATACGACTACACGAGTTCTTCCTATTTCGTATCAGCTGTTAACGTCTCGGAATCCCACAAGAAATATGTGGGCCAGACCTGAGATAAGTATTGAATTTGCAGAGCTGGTAACAAAATTAAAACGTACTTAGTGTCTGTTTAGAAAATCTTAAAATAAATAATTTCTAACTTTAAATAAATAACTAACTTATAAGTGATATGTAAATAAATATTTATAAGTTACGTAAGTGTTTGTATAATATTATTTATAAGTCATAATTTATTTTACTTAAATGGACTAAAATAAATAACTATTAAATATAATTATCTTAATTCGTGAATTTAATATTAGATTAATATTTACAAATATATATTATAAAACTAAAATAAAAAGAAAAGCAAAAAATCATAATAAGTTGAGAAAAAGTACGTCGTTGCTAACATTCAACTTATCAGCTTATAAGTTGTAAATTCGACTTATAAGTTGGGTCGACAAACAGTCATCGATAAGCTGTTACGGATTTATAAGTCATACTTATAAGTTGCACACAAACAGGCCCAGTGCCTAGCTGATTCAATAAAAATCAATATAGAAAATGTGAATAACAGGGGACCTGCTCCTAACAATTTATGAATCAGTTTCAGAAAAAAAAACATATATCAAAGCCTTAATGTTTGTTGGGCCACAGCCCAAATAGGAAAGAGCCCACTAAAAAGGCCCACTTATATAGTATAAAAGGACTTGTAAACATACATAGAAAGGCATCTGAATATTATACTTCAACAATGGCGCTAGAAGGAGGTTTAACCCCCTCCTACAAACAGCATACATATAAAAACAATGATAAATAATCAACAAAGCACAAGCAAAAACCAAAACACTAGAGAGATAGCTACAATCAAGCAAATGGAGAAGAACAAAGCTCCGTTAATTCCAAAGAGTTTATTCCTAGAAGTAGATGGAACAACAACGACGATCCTTTGCAACTCGAGATGCACAAATGCGAAGATAAGCGAACTCGAGTCCTTACTCCGCAAGGTAAACAGGTCCTCACCAGCGATGCACGTCTCCATTTGGAAAAAATAAAATGCCAAAAAGACAAGGACACTACTAAACTCAAACTTGATGTCGTGGAGATGGAGGCCGACGACGAGTTACGCCATCTAGATGCTGAACGAAGAATTTTACTCGAGAAGGTAAGGCAAAAACGAGAGATAGCTCGCCTCCAAAGAGAGCTCGTGGAGGTCTCCGAAGGACATGTTTCCTCAGAGTACCAAACTGAAGATTATGAACCATCATGGGGATCTTCTATGGGAAGTGAATACATGAGGATGGAGGACTCCACAGGGTCGTTAACGTCACGGAGGCGTAGACAAAGATACGAAAAAGATGACATTGCAGATGATGATGACAATATAGAAGGTAGAGGTGTAACAAACCTTACCGAGGATGATGTGATTTTAGTTCGAGATTTCATAAGGACACACTCAAACGAAATGGAAACTTCTACAGAAAGTCCTCTATCTCGAAGAATTGAAAGGGCTAGAATAAATAGAGATCTTAAAGTCCCACCAATAGAGTAGTTCGAGGGATCCACGGACCCCGCGGACTTCATCCACCTCTTTCATGGACAAATGACCTTCCATGGACATTCTGATACAGCTAAATGTCAGTATTTCTCAACATGTTTGAAAGGGCCACCTCTTATGTGGTACAAAAATCTACCACCAAGGTCAATAGAATCATGGACCACTTTGAAAAATAAGTTCAAATCCAGGTTTTCTACAAACAAGAGAGGGCGAAAAATGATAGCATCACTTGTAAACATTTGCCAAAGGTCAAATGAAAGTCTCATAGAATATATCAATCGGTCTCGGGCTGAAACCATTCAAATTCCCGATTTGATAGAAAATCTGGCCCTAACATATCTCGCAGTTGGAGTTGACAGGAGTAGACACAACTTACTTCTCGATGAATTTTTCGAAAAAAGCCCCGTCACTCTCCAAACATCTATCGACTTATTTGAACATAGGTTAACACTCCAAGAAGCGGTAGTAAGCATACAAGAAACAAGGTCCCCAAGTCGAAGGAGCAGTAGGTCAACCGAATGGTCATTACAGTGGGATTATCGCAAAGGAGGTCGTAGGAATGAGAAGGAACCATCTGGGGCGTCACATGCCCAGATAAGCTGGAAGAAAAACCTGTAAAAATCTTAGAGGACCTTTCAACAACACGAGTATCACCAGTAATGCAAAGGTCATGGCCTCACAGGCCTCGCAAAGAGCGAGACTTCACAAAGCTCAGCATTAATAAAACTTAAATATTAGCTATTCTCAAAGCTTCCCCAGGGTACAGACCACCACGACCCATGAAACCAAACAGACCTCCGAGCAACAAATTTTGTGACTATCATGAAGACACAGGGTATACAACAGAAAGATGCTACCAACTGAAAAATTTGATAGAAGACAAGATTCAGAGCGGAGAGCTCGCACACTTCGCAGTTAAAGAAGACTCATCACATCACCAGTAATATGACCAAGACATAGTTATTGACTTTATATCAGGAGGTCACTCAGCAGGAGGAAATTCTAACAGGTCAAGAAAATCATATGCACGAGAGGTATTCAGAGTTGAATCCAAAAAACCAAAACGAAGTCCTTCCCCGATCATCTTTTTTTCAGATGAAGATTACGGGGATAGAGTAATAGAGGATCACCAGGATGCACTAGTGATTACCACCAAAATAGAAACAAATACAGTGCAAAAGATCCTTGTCGACAATGACATTTCTGTAGACATTCTCTATTACAGTGCCTTCAAAAGAATGGATATTGGCGATAGGAAGTTAAAGGATGCCCGGGATGCACCCTTATATGGGTTTTCATGAAATGAAGTAAAGGTGGTTGGGGTGATTGACCTACCTGTATTCTTCGGATCTCCCCCTTGCCAAACATGGCAGATGGTTAAATTCCACTTCATAAACGCAATTTCCAGTTATAATGCGATCATTGGCAGAACTACTTTAGGGCCATTGAAAATAATAATTTCAGTCCCCCATCTAAAGATGAAATTCATCACAGACTCCGGGGTCGGCGAGATGAGTGGAGATCAAAAAAATCAAGACAGTGCTATATAAGCTCAGAAATTCCAAAGAAAACTCCCCAAGAAGAGACTTTAATCAATCAAGTCGTCGAAATAGACCCCAAAGACATCACCGAGTCCCCAAAGCCCCCCCACTTACGAAGCCGTTGAACCAGTAGAAGAGATACCACTTGATGATGCAGATCCAGACAGAACAATAAAAATAGGCACAAAAATTTCACATGAACTTCGGACAGCTCTAATACATCTCCTCAAGCAGTTCAAAGACATCTTCGCATGGGCTCCAAAAGAAATGCCAGGGATCCCAGAAAATATAGCTCTACATCATCTAAACTTGAAGACAGGAATTAAAGCGGTAAAATATAAAAGGAGAATTTTCTCAAAAGAAAAGCAAGAATCAATTAAAAAAGAAGTAGACTGGTTACTTGAAGCAGGGTTCATCAAGCCCGTACAGTTCCCCAGATGGATAGTGAACACTGTCTTAGTCAAAAAGAGTAATGGCAAGTGGCGCATGTGCATTGACTATTCCGACCTTAACAAAGCTTGCCCAAAAGACTTCTATCCGCTCCCTAATATTGATCAACTTATCGATGCAACAATAGACAATGAAATGTTATCATTTATGGACGCTTTCTCCGGATATAATCAAATAAAATTGGCAGAAGATGATCGAGATGACACTGCATTTATCACCCACAATGGCGTCTTCGCTTACAAAGTAGTCCCTTTCGGGCTTCTAAACATAGGGGCCACCTTTTAGAGTACAATGGACATAATCTTCAAACCCCAGATCGGAAGAAAAGTCCAAGTCTAAGTGGATGACATTGTGACTATGTCACCCACGACATCAGCACATGTGAATGATTTAAGAGAAACATTTGAAAGGGTGAGAAGTCACAGCATGAGGTTGAATCCAGCAAAATGCTCCTTCGCTCTCAGTGGAGGTAGATTCCCAGAATATCTTCTAACCCAAAGAGGTATTGAAGCTGATCCCAACCAAATATCATCCATTCAAAACATGGTGGCTCCAAAATGCATCAAGAAACTCCAAGTCCTCGCAGGCTCCATCGCAGCTCTAAGACGTTTCATACCTCAATCATCAAAGAAATGCCTCCTAATGTATGAAGCCATCAAGCAAGCATCAAAAAGCAACCCCTTCAAATGGATGAAAGAATGCGAGGAAAGCCTACAGCAAATAAAGCAATTCCTCACCTCACCACCTATAATGGCAAAACCAAAACCATGCGAACCCTTGAAACTATATCTATCTGCGGCCGATTCAACAGTAGCAGCAGTACTCATCAAGGAGGAAAATTCCAACCAGAAATCTGTATATTACGCAAGCCACATACTAAAAGATGCAGAAACTCGCTATTCAAATATTGAAAAGCTCGCGTACGCACTTATAATTGCAAGCAGGAAATTAAGGCAGTACTTCCAAGAACGGATGATAATGTTCATGACAAATCAACCATTACAAAGAATTTTGCATAAGCCAGATATGACAGGCAGATTAACATCATGGACGGTTGAGCTAAGTCAGTTCAATCTCGAATTTTAACCAAGAACATCTATGAGATCTCAAGCCTTAGCTGACTTCATCACGGAGTGCACTTTCTCAAATCTTGAACCAGGAGAAGTAATCCCCATATCTGAAAGTAAAGCATGGATACTCTTCACAGATCGGTCATCCACCTCACAAGCAGGGGGTGCAGGAATGGTCCTCACTAGCCCCGAAGGCCTTGTGGTCAAGCAGGCTGTGAAGTTCAAATTCCCTGCCACCAACAACGAAGCTGAATACGAAGGTTTAATATCTGGTCTAAAACTAGCCCTCAAGCTAGAAGCAGGTGTAATCGACATATTCAGTGATTCACAACTGGTAGTCAAACAAGTTTGTGGGGATTTCAAAGCAATTAATGACAGAATGTCCACATACATGCAACTCACTCTTAAACTCCTACAAAGGTTCATCTCAAGGACCATCAATAATATTGATAGGTCAACAAACCAGTGGGAAGACACCCTCTCTAAGATGGCTACTTCAAACATCCGCCAGGTCGCGGACCCCACATATTTCACAGAGTTGTCACACCCGTCAATTGAAGTCCACGAAGTCAACTGCATATCAAATGAAGAAGATTGGAGAATTCCAATAATCAAGTTCATTCAAGGCAATACCGCGGAAAGTGACAGTCAACAGCTAAGGAAAATAAAAATGAAAGCCAAGCAATACTGTCTCATTGACAACAAGCTATTCAGACGAGCTTTGGTCGAACCATTGCTTAGATATATTAACAAGAAGGAGTCACAAATTATAATGGAAGAAGTACATTCGGGCATATGTGGAGACCACCTTGCAGGAAAGAACATGGCCTTAAAGATTATAAGACATGGCATTTTTTGGCCCACCATGCGTCAGGACTGTGAAAAGTACACGAAAGAGTACAAACGCTGTCAGCTGTATAGCTCGAAGAACCACAAGCCCTCTGTGCCCTTCAATCCTACCACCACGCCTTGCTCATTCTACATGTGGGGCATAGACCTAGTGGGACCACTTCCAAAGAGCTCCAAGCAGTGTCAATACATCATTGTAGCGGTAGACTACTTCACCAAATGGATGGAAGCAAAACCCCTCGCCCGAATCAGAGAACTAGATGCAATTCATTTCTTGATGGAAAATATAGTATTCCGATTCGGAGAACCAAGAATCATCATCACAGATAACGGCACCCAGTTCACAGGCGAAAGTTGGAAGAACGCTCTTGAAAAGCTCGAGGTCCAGCATCTCAAAGCATCAGTGGCATATTCACAGGCCAATGGACATGTTGAAATCACTAACAAAGCAATTCTACAAGGCCTCAAGAAGAGACTGATGGATGCCAATAGAAACTGGGTAGATGAGCTTCCAAATGTACTGTGGAGTCTACGAACTACTCCAAAAGCCGCAACAGGTCAAACACCCTTCAGGATGATATATGGGACAGAAGCCGTATTACCAATAGAAATTGGGTATAAGACCTTGCGTATCGAAAAATTCAATCCCAAAGCTTCAGAAGAGGGACTACGACCAAACAATGATCTTTTGGAAGAGGTTAGAGAATCCGCACAACTCAAAATCTCCGAATACCAGGAAAAGGTCGCAGAGCTGTACAACACAAAAATTAAACCAAGGGGTTTCAAAGTCAATGATTTGGTGTTAACAGAAGCGGTAGCCTCAATGCCCTCAAAAATGAATAAAATGTCTCCACCATGGGAAGGCCCGTACAGGGTAATCAAGGTCACCAACTCAGGTTCATATCACCTCACACAGCTCAATGGAACTCCAATACCAAATGCATGGAACGCCGTACACCTCAAGAAGTTCTACCCCTAAGGAAAGAAGAATTTGAAGAAAAAGCTCCTAAGTCTAAATTATTAAGTTATTTAAGGTAAAACTCCAAAAACAAAGTCAAGTTGTGATCGAAAGCCATGATATAAGACAATCTATGCTCAATGATGTTTATCTGAAAAAAGTTTTATAAAATTTTCGTGTTTCAACCTAATTTTGCCTTCATATATCTACTTTAACACACTCACACACTCGATTATCTGCACCCAAGTTTTTTCTTTTTTCTTTTTCATTTAAGTCTTAATCTCCACTCAACGAGAAACAAACGACTTATAGTTAGTACTTGTTGTGGCAATATAAAAGACAAAAATAAGGACAACTCCAAAGGAAAAAAAAGAAGGAATAACAAGATGCATAACAAAATTCTCCATAATTACAAGCAATCAATGCCCAAAATATGAGTTCAAACGCCAACACAACCAAAAGATCGAATTCAAAGTTTAAAGAGCCCTGTAGGGTCCAACAAGGTTCTATACAAAAAAAGACATGAAAATAACATAAGTCAAGTTACATAAACCTCTCGGGGCATACCCCAGGTCCAAAATGTAAAGTTAAGCTCCACCAGGAAGAGTAAACGAGCCATCTTTACCATCTTCAACTTTCCTTTTGAGACCAGCAAGATAACACTCATAGCTGTGTCTGCTAACGCCAAGCCCCGCCTCAGTAAGACGCTTCACGCATTCACCATAGCCCTCTTCGAAAGAACCAAGAGCCTCAGCTTCACAACGCGCAAGCTGGGCTACCATACCATCTAACTTACTGATCAGTTTGGATTTTTCAGCATCCCACTGACTCTCCTTCTCAACATGACCATCTTTAGAAGCACTAAGAGCTGCCTCAAGTCCACGAATCTCATTCCCCAAGTCAGCTACCTTCACACTTAACGAGCCACACTCAATAATCAGTTCAGACTTTTCAGTTAGAAGGGAAAATGTAATATCCGGGATATATCGTGTAATTATTTTACTATTAAATAATTATTATGTGAGTTTAGTATCTATTCTGTGAGTTAATAGTTAAATGTTATATGTACTTGGATATTCAAAAATAATATTAATTGAGTATTTTAATTTTTATATATCCAAAATAAAACATAGATAATTGTCATATCTTCCTAATTATTTTTATGTTGATTTATGGATTTATAAGGATCATATAAAATTTATAAAATCTTTTTCCGAGTATTTAAAATCTATTTTATAAAAACGGGAACCAACCGACGTCAACCATTGTTACGTTTTCGGAACCCGAAACTCTTCCGAGAACTCATTCCTAACCTAATTATAATATTCCGAGCATATTTCATGTTTCGACTTTTTCGATCCGGCGTACGGTTTGTCTTGCGCGGGTCTCGGCGCAACATTTTCGATAAATCAATAAAATCCGTATTTTCGATAAACGGGAGCTTTTTATTAAACTATCACAATTATCACTTCGTAATACGTGTAACCAGGCGCTAAGACCAAGATCGCAGTACAAATTGTACTGATTTGGATAATTATCCCGAAAACCGATACCGTTTGGATCAGTTTTTACAAATAAACGTACCGTTTTATATCCGAAATGATCCAACGGGATACTAATATTCCGTAAATATAAATAGCCTTTTTCCGTATTTTATTTCGTATCAAAATCATTTGCAGATAGTTAATTCTATAATTTTCAGAGAAAAACCCTAATTACATAAACTGTTCTAAGAATCAAACAGCAAAACGAAGGCGTTACCGATCTCTGTTTTCAAAGCTTGAGTAACCAAAACGAAGGATTTGAAGTGTTCTATCAGATTCTGAGCTTTGTTTCACTACAGAATCAAAGGTTTATTTTCTGGAAATTTATTTATTTTCGAATTAAATTTATTAAAAATATGAATTTTTGTTCGGATGATTGTTTGTATGATTTGATGATTGCATGTTGTAGAGCTTGTTTTCCTGATGATTTTGATATATTATACATCTGATTTGGAGTTCAATAACATGTTCAAATTTGAGTTTGATTTTCGAATTTTAAAATTAGGGTTTATAACCCGTATGAATGTTCTTAATTGAAATTTGGGGGTTTCTTATTCTGAAATAGATTGATGTTGTGGTATAGTGTATTGTATTCTCTATGAAATTTGCAATCTAGTCGTACAAGTTTCATGAATCAACGAGGTCTATAGAGAAGGGAGTTGTGTTTTGAAGTTTACGTGGAACCCGCCAGAAACCGGCGAGTTTCTTGATCAAATTTCGGCCAAGTCTGGGGTTATTGATGAATTTTGATTGCAGATATAGGTTCCTGGTGTTGTGTAGTTTAATTCTGGAGGTGATGGTGGTGGGAGGATGCCGGAGGTGAGTTCTCCGGCCACCCCCGATTTTCCGGCGACTGAAACTGCAAAATTGCAGTTTAGTCCCTGTAATTTTTGAAGATGGTGAAGTTTAGTCCCTGTAGTTTGCAAAGTTTTCAAAAATATGATTCCTGTTTATAAAATGTTTAAAAATCATATTTCCTATTTATTTTTATTATAAAAATTCATTTTTAATTTCTGAAAATTTTGAAAATTATTATTTTAATTCCGAAAATTATTTTTAATTCAAAAATAAATCTAAATTAATTAGTTAATTAATTTCACTTAATTTTTAATTAATTAATTGGTCAATTAATTCGAAAATTAATTGATTAATTGATTTAATTAATTATTAATTGATTTTAATCAATTATTTAATTAGATTTAATTATTTAAAAATGATTTAAAAATTCCGAAAAATAGTTTCGAGCTTTAAAATATTATTCTAAATTATTTCCAAAGCTCGATAATTAGTATAAAATTATTTCAGAGCCAGAATTGGCCTACCGAACCTTGTTTATTAATCCGAAATTGATCCAACGACCCGTTTTAATTCTGAAAAATGTTTTAAAAATCATTTTAAATATCAGAAAGCCTATTTATGACCCGAGACTTCTTTATAAATAATATATCATTGATTACGTGATGTATTATGTGCTATATGTGACTTGTTGATTGACTATCAGTCTATATATTCGGTGTTTACTTGATTATTGCATAACTTTCAATCCGTTAATCGGATTTGGGTAAAACGAAGGGTAGATAGAAGTATGTGTTGAATAGAACTCTATGAGTCGATTATTGATAGATGCTTATGATATGTGAGCAGAAGAGGCAAGACGTAGGAAAAGGGAAACAGGTAGTTGAGGAGTAAGACGATTGTGATTGGAAGCGAGTGCAGTGTAGTAAGCTAATACCAGGCAAGTGTTCTGAACTTTCTCGAGATATTGTAGTACTTGATAGTCTTGTTGATATTGCAAGTGCTTTGAAGCACTGTACCCTAAACCTTGATTCCAGTTATTGATCTTGAGCCGTAACCTGATTCTTTCTAGACCATTGATTGTTATATACCCCAAACACGAACCTCAAGTATACGATCCTACTCCACAAATATATACAAACTAAATATTAAACACTGAACCAGATTGCTTACACAATCAAATCTTTGTATTTTATGCTTTGAAAGACCAAATCCTTGAAACCCTGAAATATTGATTCCTTTGTTATCCAATTCTTTCATTACCCAGCATCCAAGCTTTGAAATTATCTTATTGATCCTTACAAGGATTGAAACCCTTTCATTTTTAAACACTCATTATTGTTGATGATTCTGGTTATTGATTATTATTGCTTATTCTGTTATTATGTTAGAATTGGATTGTTTTTATAAAATTGTGGACCAGATTCGTGGTCAAACCATATAATGGTCAAGTTAGTCCAATGTGTGCCTTGGATCCATTAGTTAGAGTAGTCCTGTGTGCTTTGCTCGGGGTTAGTGCGTGACTGATCAGCAGCCTAACCTTGGTTTTTAACATGAAAATATAATATCCAATTCTAAATCATAATCCATTGTTCACTTAATATCATAATCATGTTCACTTGATGATCATTATTCTCAGTTTTGTCATTGTGACTTGCTGAGCTAGTTAGCTCATTTGTGCGATATTGTTTCTGTTCTTTTCCAGTTAAGAAGGAACCAGTTGGTACCGCGGATCCCCAGTCCAGCGCGAGAGCTAGGGGTTCAGGTTGATCGAGCTAAGCTAGTAGGTTTCATTTGGGATAATTTAAGTCTGTAAAAGTTTGTAATAATGTTTAATACTCAGTTTTGAGTTTGGAATAGTTGGGATTTGAACAGTATGTAATATAAGTAGATGTGTGGCTTGTGTGCATACTTTAACCTGTTGCGATCCGTGGTAGTTGGTAAATAGGGTCACTGCATATTATTGTTATCTTTATTATTGCTATAAGCAGGTTATAAATAAGGCGTGTGTGTGTGTGGACCCCAAACTTCTGACCCAGGTTTGGAGGGCGCCACAGAAAACACCCTATCAGCAGAGGCATTGTTATCCTTAGTCAAATCATCAGATTTCTTTTCAAGGGCCAAAATCTCAGACCTTAAAGACCGAATCTCCTCACGAAGCTTCGTCACTTCGGCAACATCAGCAACCTCACCTAGAGTCAACAACTTACTAAGGTCTGTCACCACCTAACAAACGAAAATAGAAGAAGGATTATAAAAAAAGGAGAGAAAACTAGGAGTACCTTTTCGGCATAAGCCTTGCATCTATGCAAGCCAGTCTTTAGAGAATCTGCAAAACCACCAGCCGAAGAAGCATCACGAACCACGAAACATGGACCATCCTGAACAACAGAGGCCGCAACAGACGCCTTATAGGCCACATAATCCTTTAGCTTCTTGGAGTGGTGACTTCGGGAAGAATGCCCCTCGCGATGGCGTTTCTTATCCTTGTCTTTGAAAAGAACAGTTATAGGCATAGGGTCAGACGCATCATCAGGCTCAGCCACAGGATCAACCTTCGAGCCAACTTCAGGCCCCCTCTCCTTAGGAGCCACAACAACAACAGAAGCCCCAGGCGCCTTGCTTTTTACAAGCCGAGCAAGAAACTCCTCAGTAGGCATCTTAACAAACCAGTCAAACAAACGGTGGAGGCTCGATCCAACAACTGAAACAAGAAAAAAGGGGCGAAGTCAAAAAATAGCAATTATAAGAATGTACAAATCAAGTATGATCAAACAAAGGCAACAAATCTTACAACAATGACTAGTCAAAAAGTCAGGATCTATGAACTCCTCAGGCTGGTACCTAACAGAAGAACCAAGAAAATGGGACAAATCCTTAGGCGTCTTCGACCCCAAACGGTTCAAGGACCTCACACGGGCCGGACACAAGGATTTCCAGGGCCCTACATGACTCAATTCGGGTCCCTCATATCAGGCCCATTTATCATGCCAACCAGAGTTAGATCCAGAGGCCTCGACAAGCTTTTTACAACTTTCTTTCCTATCAAAATAAAGCTGAACCCCAGTACTTTTCACACGAAAGATAGAAACAACAAATCGAGAGTAGGAAAATACAAAACAGATAAACCACCTCTCTCATACACAGAGGGATTATGTGAAGATGAACCAGCATTTAAGGTGTCTTTCCCAACAGATAAACCACCTCCCTCAACAGGTGAAGAAGAAACACTTTTACAAATACTAACGTTACGACGAGAACTAGGGTTCAAAGTAGGAGTCTTGTAGGAGACAGTATCCCCAAACTCATCCACACTGTCCCGGGTACTATCACTCACAGTACCGGAAAAAGTCCGACGAGAAAGACCCATGACCCACGAACAACGAACAAGTACAAAGAGAAGAAAGCAAAAAAACAGGAAAGAAGAAGTACCTAAACCAGAAGGAGAAGCAAGATAGCCAAGAAAAAGATAAATAAAAAAAAGAAAGGGAAGAGGAAGTTATAAACATTGCAAAAGCCGTACCTTTTGAAGTTCCATCCGCTCAAGTCTCAAGAAAGAAACCCAAGCAACCAATCAATGAATGAAGTAATGACTCTTCACCTCTCTGCCACGACCGGAAGAAAAAAAAATAAGATAATAATTTGCATGCAAAGATTTTTCTTTTTCATTCATGTAACCCCAATGTAAAGCCCATAATTAAAAGATCTAAAAAATCTTTTTGGACTAAAAGGGGGACTAATTGTTGGGCCACAGCCCAAATAGCAAAGAGCCCACTAAAAAGGCCCACTTAAATAGTATAAAAAGACTTGTAAACATACATAGAAAGGGATCTGAATATTATACTTCAGCAATGTTAAACCCAGGACAGAGCCAACTTTCAGCTGATATTTACAAAAAAACTTATTAGCCAAGTTCTAAACACTTGTAAGGCTGCAGCACACACTTTATTCTGATATAATGATCACTCGCCATAAACAACTGCACTGCAACCCAATACAAGTACAACTTTAATACATAGTTAAGAGCTGATCCAACACAATGTTGATGCTCTTAATAGCCCTGCTCAGAGCATTCCAATAAATTTGTTTCAGCAACACCCCATTTGGCTCATACGGACGTCCTTTATACTCTCCCAGATGTTGTGACAAGGTTCGCTTATCAATAGTTTCATTGTGATACGACTTGCACACAAAGTAGGTTATTGTTTGAATAACTAGGCCATAGAGATATATTATCACAAGTACTGCTAGGCAAACAAATCCAACAAGAGCCCTTTTCCACATTCCCAATTGTAATATCCCGTAATTTTTAGAATTCGATTAATAAAAGAATAATAGAATAAAAAGGATTAAAATTATATAAGGACTAGGATTTGAAATTGGGTTAGACTATTGGGCCTAAAATTTGGATCAGATTCTAATATGGATAACTTGTAGGTTAAGAAATAGGGTTTTGTATCGTTATAAATACACCATATTCGTATTCCTTGTTTTCATCATTAAAATTCGTAGGTCTTTATTCATAAAAATCAGCTGTTTTGTAAAATTCGTAGAAAATTCATCGTAAGTCGGAATTCAGTGATTCTGGACTTTTCGGAGAGGTCTTTTCGTTCTCTACAACTTTCGTGTTTCGTGTTTTTCAAGATAACATCGTTTAGAGGGTCAAAAAAGAGTAAATTCAGATCTGGTCAGGCTTTGAGGTAAGTATTTTTTTGACTTACTTTTATATTCGGAAAAGTTTTGATACTCTGATTTTCGAATTTCGTATAAGATAAAAGAATTCTGTTTCGAACTGTATAAGAAATAAGATACGAGAATCTTTTGAAACCCAGTCTCTACGTTTTCGAACCCGTTCGTAATTTACGCTATAGTTCCGGAACTAGTCTTAGATACCCTTAGTAGGCGCACGCGTGTGCAACTTTAGATACCTATTAAGGGCGCGTAATTATTGAACTTTAGATGCCGACCACTGGCAAAGTGTGGTATATAAGAATAAGAATAAGAATTAGATGCCGGCTACTGGCAAAGTGTGGCCGTAGATCAAGACTGTGGTATTTATAAGAATTATCGTTTCGTTATGTTTTACTCTGTTCTGATCTGTTATAAAAATCTGATCTCTTTTGTTTTAAATTCTGAATTTTAAAATATAAAACTTTGGGTTGGATTTATTTTAGAATTTGTTTTTACAAAATTATTATCGTTTTGAGAAAATTTGTTTTATTAAAAACACCCATTGTTTTCCGGTTAAATAGTTAGTCAATTTGTACTTGCTGGGCTGTATAGCTCATTACTTACAATTTCAGGTTTTGTCCGAGATTCGAGTTGTATAGCATTGGAGTTCGAGGACCTTAGTTTTGGAGTAGATTGACTTTTGGACCGTTTCCGTTAGCTGCGCTTTTGTGATAGACACCTTTGTAATAGATTTTCGTATTAGTAAATTGTATTTTATTTTAGTTTTGATTTTGAATTAATAGTCCGGAAGTGCGGGCTGTTACAGTTGGTATTCAGAGCAGGCTGTCTTTCGGAGTGTATTAGGTATGGGACTAGTACATTCCCTAGGATTCGATCTTGTGGACCATAGTTTGACCTTTGGTAGATCAGGGGGTAGATGTGTCTCGAACTTTAGGATTGTTGTGAATTTGGGGACCAAATTCTTTTTAAGGAGGGTAGTATGTAATATCCCGTAATTTTTAGAATTCGATTAATAAAAGAATAATAGAATAAAAAGGATTAAAATTATATAAGGACTAGGATTTGAAATTGGGTTAGACTATTGGGCCTAAAATTTGGATCAGATTCTAATATGGATAACTTGTAGGTTAAGAAATAGGGTTTTGTATCGTTATAAATACACCATATTCGTATTCCTTGTTTTCATCATTAAAATTCGTAGGTCTTTATTCATAAAAATCAGCTGTTTTGTAAAATTCGTAGAAAATTCATCGTAAGTCGGAATTCAGTGATTCTGGACTTTTCGGAGAGGTCTTTTCGTTCTCTACAACTTTCGTGTTTCGTGTTTTTCAAGATAACATCGTTTAGAGGGTCAAAAAAGAGTAAATTCAGATCTGGTCAGGCTTTGAGGTAAGTATTTTTTTGACTTACTTTTATATTCGGAAAAGTTTTGATACTCTGATTTTCGAATTTCGTATAAGATAAAAGAATTCTGTTTCGAACTGTATAAGAAATAAGATACGAGAATCTTTTGAAACCCAGTCTCTACGTTTTCGAACCCGTTCGTAATTTACGCTATAGTTCCGGAACTAGTCTTAGATACCCTTAGTAGGCGCACGCGTGTGCAACTTTAGATACCTATTAAGGGCGCGTAATTATTGAACTTTAGATGCCGACCACTGGCAAAGTGTGGTATATAAGAATAAGAATAAGAATTAGATGCCGGCTACTGGCAAAGTGTGGCCGTAGATCAAGACTGTGGTATTTATAAGAATTATCGTTTCGTTATGTTTTACTCTGTTCTGATCTGTTATAAAAATCTGATCTCTTTTGTTTTAAATTCTGAATTTTAAAATATAAAACTTTGGGTTGGATTTATTTTAGAATTTGTTTTTACAAAATTATTATCGTTTTGAGAAAATTTGTTTTATTAAAAACACCCATTGTTTTCCGGTTAAATAGTTAGTCAATTTGTACTTGCTGGGCTGTATAGCTCATTACTTACAATTTCAGGTTTTGTCCGAGATTCGAGTTGTATAGCATTGGAGTTCGAGGACCTTAGTTTTGGAGTAGATTGACTTTTGGACCGTTTCCGTTAGCTGCGCTTTTGTGATAGACACCTTTGTAATAGATTTTCGTATTAGTAAATTGTATTTTATTTTAGTTTTGATTTTGAATTAATAGTCCGGAAGTGCGGGCTGTTTCACCAATGCAATCTCATGTAAAACAAAATTATAAATCACAAATTGTATCGTCCAAACAAGAACATTCAACATGAACGCTATAGACAAAACCACCCCAAACTTTCCTTTGGTCAACTTCCTACTCGTCTTCATTGCCTCAAGTCCGTGAGACTCTTCTAAAATGGTCACAACAGTAGCTAGCTGCAACTCAGTAATGATATACACAAAACCTATTATGTATCCGATCAAGAGGATCAACAAGAGGACTATACAAATAATCCCACCAATATTTAGACAAAAAGCTATTGTTAAAACAGCGACCACGATGTATATGAAAATTAATACATCTCTGACAACGAATGTGACAACTAGGCCTCTGCGTATGCATAATTGTGGCATAATGCTCATGACTTTCGTGAAGGAGACATCACGATTCGCGTTAATGCAAGCTATGGTGTAAACAACAGCAGAAGTGGACAGGAGAGAAAATATAGAAGGGAAAGCGAAGTATGCTAGGTTTATTCGAATGTGCACCACTCGATCGGGAGATGTGTATGTGTAATTTTCACCACATTTCTGGCCTTGGATTCTTGAAAGTTGGATTTTGGAGATCCCCGCTTGGGCCAGAATAATGAAGCAGAGAGGGAGGATGAAAGCTAGGATTAATTGATTAAATATTGTTCGCCATGGAGTCATGATTTTGTGGCTTTCTCTGTAAATGCCAGGCACTCCGAGCAGTTTCATATCTTCTTGTGATGCCTCCATTTTTTTCTCTGCAGGAGATAGAATAGTTTGTTTCTGTGTGGATAGGATGTTTCTGTCTCCATATATACTAGCAATGAAATTCTTAAACGAAATCTTCCACTGAACTATACCAGGTAATTAAAAAACAAAATTTCATAGTTCATCCATTTTGTATCCAAGTTGTATTTTCAGAACCAAATTTCATCAACTTGTGATCAGTCCAAATACAGACTAACTCATAAACTCTACAAGTAGCTGTCACAGGGTTGGGTCTGCGCCGGCCTTGATGAAATTATTTCTCGTCTCTTTGGAACTTCGTGCTTAGCTGGACTTGTGCCAGAATGGCAAAATCTACTCTATATATTAAATTTCATTAAAATTCATGTGAGTTACAACTACTATTATAGTCTTAAACTTAAACTGCAGGCGAGCGTGAACTTTTACAAGATTACACGATGCTATCAAGAAGCACGCTTAAATCTCTTATGATCATCAGCAATACGATCACCATCTAAAACTACAGATCACCGTTCAACACTATATATTACCTGGGCAAGTCATTAAGAAAGAAGCATGTAAAGAGGACTACATCCTTCATAATTCTACTGCTGGAGAGTGAAAATCGATTTTTTTTCCCTATAAAAATAGTGCGTGATGCTTTAAAAAAACAGTGGATGCAATTAGTAAATGTCACATGATTGAAGTTTAAGATGATTTTGTAAGAATGACATGAAAGATGCAAGTCACAATGTGTATTTAAACTGAAAGGAGAATGAGAAAAATGATAGTTAAGCGACACAAATTACAGTTTAACAGTGGCATGAATTGAATACCTTGATTATGGGGGAGCTTTTCGCAGTTCGTGAACAAACTCGAGCTCGGCTCGTTAAGGGCTCGGTTCGGCTCGGTTCGTTAAGGGCTCGAGCTCGATCTCGAACACAAAAATATGTTCGTTAAGAAAACGAGCTCGAGCCGAGTTTTTGGCATGTTCGGCTCGAACTCGGCTGGGCTCGAAAAAATTAAAAAAAAATTATTTTTTATATATTTAATTATTATGAATTTTATTCAGATTTTTTTTATAAATATTTTTAAATTATTGAACTATATGAATGTCAAAATATATTTTTTAGTAATTTAAAAAAATTCAGATGTTAAAAATAATTTTTTTAATTTGATATTTTAATAACTAACAAGTGATTTGACTACTACTTGTAACTAGTATTTATTTCCTGATCGGTGTTTCGATTTTTTGAAATTATTTATAAACGATCTAACCGTACTTCTATTTAGTCCCATATTAATGTTTCGATTTTTTAAAAATAGTTATGAATGATCCAACTATACGGATGTTAATATCTATATATTTTAGTGATATGACAAACTTTTTAGAAAAAAATAAATGTATTTGGTTTTGTTATTTTAACAGTTAACAGGTGTTTTGACATTTACTTGTAACTAGTGTTTCGTCTCATATTAATGTTTCAACTTTTAAAAAATATATAGATGATCCAACCGTACGGCTGTTAATATCTATATATTTTAGTGACATGATAAAATTTTAGAAAAAAATAAATTTATTTTGTTTGTTATTTTGACAATCAACCAATTGTTTGAACAGTACTTGAACTAGTGTTTAATCTTTTATTAATGTTTCAATTTTTTTAAAAATATTTATGAATGATCCAAACATACGGATGTTAAGATCTATATATTTTAGTGACATGATAAAATTTTTAGAAAAAAATAAATGTATTTGGTTTGTTATTTTAACAGTCAACCGGTGTTTTGACCAGTACTTGGAACTAGTGTTTAGTCTCGTATTAATGTTTTGATTTAAAAAAAAATATTTATAGATGATCCAACCGTACGGATGTTAATATCTATATATTTTAGTGACATGATAAAAATTTTAGAAGAAAATAAATTTATTTTGTTTGTTATTTTGACAATCAACCACTTGTTTGAACAGTACTTGTAACTAGTGTTTAGTCTCATATTAATGTTTCAATTTTTAAAATAATATTTATGAATGATCTAACCGTACGGATGTTAAGATCTATATACTTTATCGACATGATAAAAATTTTAGAAAAATTGAATTTATTTGATTTGTTATTTTAACAGTCAACTGGTGTTTTGACCTGTACTTGTAACTAGTGTTTAGTCTCGTATTCATGTTTTGATTTTTTTAAAAAAATTTATAGATGATTCAACTGTACGGATGTTAAAATCTATATATTTTAGTGATATATGACAAAAAATTTAGAAAAAAATAAATGTATTTGATTTGTTATTTTAACAGGCAACTGGTGTTTTGACTTGTACTTGTAATTAGTGTTTAGTATCGTATTAATTTTTCGATTTTTTTAAAAATTGTTATGAATGATCTAACCGTACGGATGTTAAGATCAATATATTTTAGTGCTATGACAAAATTTTTAAAAAATAATAAAAGTATTTGGTTTGTTATTTTTACAGTCAACCTGTGTTTTGATCAAAATTTTATAATTCAGCTCGGCTCTGCTCGGTTCGGCTCGACTCGGCTCGTTTTGATGGAGAAAACTCGTGTTCGGCTCGGTTCGGCGGCTCGATTTCATTCGATAAAAGCTCGTGTTCGTCTCGTTCGTTAACGAGCTCGAGCTCGAGCTCGAACATGGGTTTTTGTTCATTAAGAAAGCTCGGCTCAGCTCGGCTTGTTAGAAAAAAAATTAAAACTCGACTCGGTTCGATCAAAACTCGGCTCGGTTCGTGAACAGCTCTAAATTTCATGGCAATGTCAATATAATTAGTATTTTTAATAAATAATTTTTATCATGGAGTTTGAAAGAATTAAAAACCCAGATTAGTACTCTGTTCTTCATATGAAACTAAAACTACGGATTTCCCACTTTTGATCTTCTACCGGTTTAGAGATGGGTGACTTATCGGATGTAAAATTGCAGTTGTAATATCTTGAATTTGGTACGAATGATTAACATAAAACCTTAATTTCTGATAATTTTTTCAATGTGAACTATATCAAGGATTCTGCTGTATTCACAAGCTAATTATCCGATCTTACATAAAGCCAAACAGTATTAATCCCACCTTCATACATACAAATTTAAAATGGAAATTTATGAAAACATTGAATATATCAACTGCTGGTAGCCAGTCAATTCAAGAAGTCGATATTTAGCCAAGTAATAAAGACTTGCACTTAAATTGGGTCTTCCAGTTATACTTCCCCATCACAATATTTAGGAGTACACACTATGAGCTGACCAATTCGCCTGTATGAATAATTAAATAGGAATCATTATTTAAGAGCTACTACCTGTTTCTTTGGTTGACAATTCCTTAACATGATTAATCAACCAAAAGTTATATTCAGTAAATTTGGACTATCTATTTTATATGAAATGAGCAGACTAATAATATTCTCAAGAAGTCTGCCCATCAAACTTGATAATGCTCCAACTGCACATCTTTGGACTTCAATGGCTCATACTCTCCCAGATACACTTCAAGATGATCCGACAACGACGATTTATCGATGTTTTCATGATGATACGATTTACACACAAAGTAGATAATGGTTTGAGCCACAAGCCAGAATAAGATCAACACTACAAGCAGTAGAAAGCACAGAATCCCCAACACAATTTTCTTCCAAGTATCCACCGAATAGCCATGCACAACAAATAACTGGAACACTATTTGTATCCCAACAAGAGCGAAATTTAACTTGAAGAATATGATTAGAGATACCCACATGTTCCCTTTTATTAAACTGTTGCTTTTGACCATAGCCTTAAATCCATAAGAGTCTTCTAACACGGTAACAACGCTAGCCAGTTGCCACACCATAGTCATGTACACAAACCCAATTATGTATATGATCAGTAGGATAATGGATAAGTAGAAAGAGATCATGTTATCGATGAAAAAACAAGTAATTATTAAGAAGAATGAAATGAAATTATACACGAAGAAAGCTGCGAAACTGATCAAGAAAGTGACCATGAGTCTTTTCCAAACCTTAGGGACAACAGTCATGACTTTCTTGAAAGTCACGTCACGGGCAGTGAAGATGCATGCAATTGTGTAAACAACAGCAGCTGTGGAGAGGAGAGAAAAAACCAGTAGGAAAGTAAAATAAAAGGCTTTGAAGAGGTAATAAACAGTCCATTCGGACGATAGGACATCCGAAAGTCTCTTGCGCCGTTGATTATCGTTAGTGGATCCATATAACTGGAACTCGGTGTGTCTGATGTTCCAAAACAGGCGAGTGGAGATTTCCATGTGAGCTAGGTAGATGAAGGAAAGAGGGAGGATGAGAGCCAAGGTTATTTGGCTAAGGATTTTTTGCCGCGACACGACGATCTTGTAGCCTTCTCTGTAGATCCCAAATAGGCCAAGAAATTGCATATCTTCTTGTTCTCTATCCATGGTATAGGAATCAGAATGGTTGGTAGAAGATGAATGAAAAGTAGTAGGAATGAAATGGTGGTTTGGTTAAGAGATTAATGAAGCAGATATAAGAGTTCAATTTTGGACTTTTATGGTACATAAATGCCCTTGGTCGTCTAGTAAACAATGTTCTAAAAAACTCGGTTTTGGTATACTCGGTCATAACTCGGTTTTTATATTTTGACTTGGGTCAAACTCGGAGTTTTGAGATTACTCGGAAAAAACTAGGTTTTAAAAGAAAAATTTTGAAAAAACAGAATCATATTTCCAAAAAAAACTCGTAAGTGGGTACTAGTTTGTAACAAATAAATATAACTTTTAAATATTTTTAATGTTAAAATTATTGTAAAAGGCTGGCCAAAATAAGAAAATAATAATTAATTATATTGCATATCATTTATAAAATATTATAAGTTAAATTCATACTAAATAAAGTTATCGGTCATTTAAAATTTCGAGTTTTTTATCGAGTACTATTTCAAGATACTCAAAAACATAATTAAGTATCTTGTATATCATTTATTTATATAAAATTTTAAGTTAAATAAATATTAAAATTAAAAAATAATATTTTATTATCTGAGTTTTTAACCGACTCCCTGAATAATTCGAATATTCGTTACTCCATGTTTTCGCCGAATTAAACCGAGTATCGATTTTTTGAACGCCACGTGAACTACGTACCCCCCCCCCCCGATGAAGTCAATGTACCACCAATTTATAACAGGTTATGTTAATTTGAAAGAGTTGGGCAAAAAGGGATTTTGCTGAGATACATACCAAGAGCAAGAAGGAACTAGTGCTTTGTTATCTCCGGAAGAACGGCAGAGACTTGTTCATACTTTGCACAAAATATTCCAACTCCCTCATGTAAAATACAAATATTGCATGTTATTAAAAATTCTATCTAATCTTAGAACAAAAGATACTTACAACAATAAATAGACTTTGTGTAATCATTATAGTTTATTGTATATGATTCCTCTCGGATTAATACAAGACAATGTGTCCAACGTTTTAGTATATATACATCCATCCCTTGCCGGTTAAAATGTCCATCCGTTTCGTTGATTATATACGTATTTGTTTTCATTAGAATGGGCAGGTGATATGCATAAAAATATACATATTAAATATCACATTAATTGCGCGTAAAAATCTTGTCCAAAATTCAATATAAAACAGATTGATTAAAACCTGTTACAGACTAAAGACGGTCCAAATTGTCAAGTCCCACGAGGCGAGGTCGTCAAGACCCACGAGGCGAGGTCGTCAAGACCCACGAGCCGAGATCGTCAAGATCCACGAGCACAAACTGTCCACAGACTAAGCCCAATACGGCTGAGAGACCAAGAACATGACGTCCAACATGAACACCAACTCCTATAAGAACGGATCTCAAATCCCCTGTCTTACATTACAAGAGTCCTAATTACCATCTAAGTTGAAGACTTATCCATTAACTCTCCCAACACGAGTCTAACCTTAGATTCACCTCTATATAAAGGGCTCTACCCCTCAACCTATAACTATGTTTTGGCTTAATTCTTTACAACACAGAGATATGTAGGCATCTTGCGAGTACAACTAGTCTCCACCGCGGGAACATTCATTAAAGTTCGAAACTCACAAATCCTAGCATTAAATACTAACAAACCCTAATTTTTATTCTACTACATTTACCGTCGTCCGTGGGAAAACAGCAACAATCATGACACTTACACGGTGCAAAAACAACAGTGGAACCGATGATCCCATCCCATCACAAACAATCTCATCAATAGTGGAGATACCCCCGCACTGAACCTGTTCCACCACCCAAGGAGCCTTGTGGGGGCATTTGAGACTCAACCTCAACGAACGAATCCCTCAATTTAAGATCCGCCCCTATGGACGAATCCCTCGGCTCCTCGAGGGACGAATCCCCAATTTCAGCAACTACATAAAATGATAAACCTTTAACCGTTGGATATAAGTACTCAATAATCGTGATTCCAGGGACTACCAACCCACCTTGCGGGATGCATCTATTCCCCGAGGTTGGAGGAAGTGGACTCTCTAATTGAGGCGAATGACAAGGGTAGATGCCCCAATACATCAGTGGCTTGGCTCTCATCCCTGAGAATCGAGAATTCTATGGACCCTATTCTGCTAGAGACTCCGACTCATTGGACGAGGAAGTCGCTCCAAGGAGGAACTGGGCTGGTAAGGAGCCAATGTCTAGTGGTTATCAATAGCCTAGGAGCACTCAAGGGACGGTTTCCCAGGATGTGCAAGAGAGGATCAGGGGTCATGAAGTTGAGATCCAAAGACTGAAGCGTGATCTCGAGATGCACCAGACACCAAGGCCCCATCAGATAGCAAGATGAATGGATTTTCCTCCTATCATAGACCTGGAAGGTCCAACGCCAAGGCGAGGAGCGGCAACCCCAAGGGTTGATCCAAGTGATTTGATGCCCCTAGGAGACCCGGATAATCCAAAACTGTAATAACTCCCAAAATTTTGAACTTTTTGTAACCCTTGTGAATAGTGTTTTAGCTGAATGAGAAAACTTTTCATGCCACACTATGTAGGGGTTCTGATATGGATATTCTGAGATTTTATTAGTACTTTATATGGGATATAAGTGTATGTAAAGATCGTCAGAATCCAAATCCGAACACTTTGATTTTTCCCGGAAATCCAATAGATACGGAAAGAATTGAGTATAAGGTAACAGGATAAAAGGATTTAAATTAAAGGATTATAATAGAGGATCATAAAAAGGAATATAATGTATTGAGAAAGGTTAAGGGAACCTAAGTAATAAGATCCCGGGTATGATCCCTCAAACGATAAACGAAAACGAAAGTTAAGCGAACTGTATAACAGATCAGCGGTCATTAGGCAAACAATTAAGAAGTTAATCAAAGGGATTAGAGAGGATGATGTCACCCAACCAATGAGAAGAGGACAAGGAGGGGAGGATGACATCATGAGGATGACACAAGCATGACATGGGAAGGAAGGAGATGTGGTGGCTTTTTAACCACACAAAATCAAGGGCAACTAGGTAATTTACTAAAACAAACACAAAAATCAAACCAACCAAGCCAAGCAAATCATTTTTCATCAAAATCAAAAAGAAACCAAGGCATTGTTCTTCATGCTCTCGGCCAAAACAGAACCAGCACACTAAAACTGCTGTATCTCCTTCATTTCTCACTCAAATATTATGTTCTATAGCTCATTGGAAAGGTATTGAGATGGCCTACAACTCTTGTTCACAAGTCTCGTCCAAATAATCATGGTAAGACCCTCATTTTTTACAGTTCTTTAAATCGGACTTTTAGAAACTTCAAAGCCTAACTTTGTGTTCTTGATTTCTTTGGAAAGATCAAGCTTGTAGGAGGCTCCCTAAGGCTTCCTAGCAACTTAACACCTCCCAAGGAAGGTATAAAATTCAAACCCTAGCCTTTACTTTATTTGTTAGTAAGCTTAATGGTTGGTTTTGTGAAATGAGAAACATGGATTGTGATTATTAGTAGTTTGGTTTGATTTGGAAGTGTTTTGGTAATTGAAGCTTGATTATAGTTCATAGGTCTTGATTGTGGTTGTTTGAGTTGAAAACCTTGGATATTATGGACTGATGTGGTATGGTTTAGGTAAATTTTTGTTGTATTGATGGTTATGAGTTGGTTAGTGGTTAATTGGAGTAGTTTAAACATTGGTAATCGCGTAAACATAGCCGTCGTAATGTCCGATTTACTTTAGACTGCTTTTGTTCATAACATTTGGACCCGAGAACACCCTGCTATATTTTGACCATTGCCATGTTTAGATAGCTCATGTTACGAGCTTCGTTTTGATATGTAGTTCGTTTGATTCCGATGTACGGTTTAGGAGAAACGACCGTTTCAAGTAACGGCGTTTTGCGAACGAAACTTTTCCCCTCGCTTTACTTTGAAACATAGGTTAAAGACCAAAAAGGGTTAATTAATGTATGAAACATTTATGGTACGTGTGTTAGGCAGTTGGTAAGGCACTCGCGAAGGAATTGCCTTAAAACTCGTAAAGGTTAAATTATTAAAAATGGTGGAGCCGAGGGTACCCGAGTGACTTAAGCAAATCAGTAAGCGGAAAACAAGCGTTAGAGTCTAAGTTAGTTAAAGTATAGATTTACAAGTGACTTTGGTTTAATTCCAACTTACTTGTTGTTTATAGGTTACCAGACTCGTTCCGAGCTTTTTTTTCACCCCAAGTCGCTCAGGCAAGTTTTCTATCTGTTATACTGTTGTTGTGATGTATATATGTATATGCATTATCTTGCGATAGATGCATGTTGGTTAATTAGCAAATGTTGCGATATATTGAAGCATGCTGATATGGTATATATATGCATGCCTGTTTCGTATTCTTGCCAAATATATCTGTTGGTTCAGTTGATAATACCTATGCTAGAGAATACCAGTAATTTGCATATACCCTTAGTATAGGGACCCAAAGGTGAAAACATTTTCTAAAACCGGGAGTCGAGGATCCCGAGTAGATTTTATATATATATATATATTTATATATATATATATATGTTTATAGTTTTCAAAACTATTAATCGAATAAGGTTTATTCGATAACTTGATTTTATTAATGAATATTATCTTGAATATTCATTCGAGGACTTATGACTCCTTTATATTATTTATTGAATATTACTTGGATATTCATTTGAGGATGTATGACTCCTTTATTTTATTTAATGAATATTATTTATAATATTCATTCGAGGGCTTATGACTCAGCTTATTTATTTATTGAATATTATTTCGAATATTCATTCGAGGGCTTATGACTCAGCTTATTTATTTATTGAATATTATTTCGAATATTCATTCGAGGGCTTGTGACTCAGCTTATTTTATTTATTGAATATTATTTGAATATTCATTTGAGGATCTATGACTCCGATTATTTGCTGAGATATATTCTTTATTTTATTAAAGAATAAGGTGTCGATAATCAAACTCACTTTTAATTATTCAAATAAAGATAGTACTTTCGTATAGGTATATCTTTGGTTATTTAATATTCATCTCAAGTATAAGTTTTAAAACTTCTACTTCAATTATTTTTATAAAGATTATTCTTTATGGGAATATTATTTAAATAATAATATTCAGATATTTTCTAATATATTGGGACTGATTTACCTTGTTAAATCAGCATCACTCCAAACATTCTTAAAAATGTTTTGCGAGTCTTCAAAATGATTTTTAAAAGTTAGAGCGGATCCCAAAACTCATTTTTATATTTAAGATCCTCCTTTCGAAGGGGATTTAAATACTCGCTCAAAACCTGAGGGATCCGGCTCTGTGGTGTGTTTTATATTCGCAACAAGGTTGCTGTTTTGATAAATGAATTGATTACTTACCTAACACTCGGGAAGTAAAATTCTTGGAACAAGTTAATCCATTAACAGGCATCGCCTGGGAAATATCGGTGAGTTTTCCTTTCCAACTAGATACGACTTCTTGGTGGAGCCGTATCAACAAGTTTCTACTTGGGGAAAGGGGGAACGAGCTTTACGTTTCAGAGTCATGGATTTCATCTGAACTAGGAGTGGCGTAAGTGGTCGAGTGGCGCCGGCCCAGCCTTATTATATTGGCCCAAATGGCCTGGAAGTTCCGCTAAGGCGGTCCATTCCTTAGGAGTTCAGTGTTCGGTTGACAAGTAAATCCGACAGGTTCTCCTCTACATGTAGAAAATGGTGGGGTTGCACTACTACGACTGATCATCGTAAGTGGTCTTCCTGGCACGGCAAACTCCCGTAATGAGTTCATCATCCAATTGGATATTTCTGTAACACTACCCAGAGCACTTCGATAGAAAGGCTACGGTTGGGCGATTGTTGAGTGTTGGCAGGGTCAAGTTTTCAAAATGATGTTTGCATCAAATGAAGTATCTCGTAACTTCATTTTATTTTGATGATATTTTAAAGATTTAATCTATTCAAATCTGGTCTTGTAGTCTCATCTATGTGATGAACTTTGGAAACTAATTATAACTTGAATGGTGGTAGTTCAAGTAGTATTTGGAAAAGATATAAGTATATTGGAGTATCTTGTAACTTCATCTTTTAAACTTATATCTAGTAAATGATTATCTTATGCATGACAAAGATTTTTAGAAAAATGTTGAGACAAGGTTAGATATATGAGATCACCTTGCAACAATATTTTTATACAGTTATACACTGGAACTCTGTGTGTATTATGCATGGAAGAGGACTTCCAATATTTTGAAAAGTATATATGTATATATATACTGAATATTTTGCGACTTCATCGCATTAAGATATCATCTTGGTTCATTTCTTTTGACCAAGACCTTCATGAGTACTATGAGAAGGCTCATATATTGTTAATCATTATACATATTATTTTGGTGGGCTTGCTGCTCACCCTTGCTTTCTTCTTTCATCACACAACATCAGATAGACAAGATGAACAGGACCAAGCTCCCAATTCGCGAGCGGATAGGAAACGTTCCGCAGCTTCCTATAGGCATTGATGTCGCTGTAGCTGAGGTAGGAACTACCAATAGGCTAGGCTTTCAACTTTTGATGTATCAGATTATGTATATTTATGAATTGTAATAATGGCAAAGAAATGTAAATTTATTCAGAAACCTGTTTAAGGTGTATTGGCATATAATTGTGGAATAAAACGACTTGTGATTATTTTTGGATATTCATCTCTGAGACTATAACTTGTGGTGTGTGTGTTTATTGTGGGGTCACAGTACAGAGTAGTTGATTATTTATTAAGAGTGGGTGTTATTAAGGGAAATGGAACTCGTGACAACCCGGATCCCCGACCCCGGATTTGGGGGTGTTACAGAAATGGTATCAGAGCCAAGCGTTATAAACCTCAGAGATGATGGGACGTTAAGATAATAAGTTCACTAAGATAATAAGAACTCTTGCCAAGTTCATAGTCGGACTACCTAACGTAGTACTGACAGTTAAAACCCTTATGGGAACCCTTATAAATGTAGCGATAGAAGCGTAGTTCGTTATCGTATAGAGTAGCGGGACTCCGAACCCTGAGGTTGAGGAGCAACAACGCGATGATGTTTTATTACTAATTGGAGATCGGATTGTGGATCCGATAGAGTGTCCTAATGCAGGACTGGATGATGTTGATATTGAGGATGTAGCGGTTGAGGATGTTGTCCTAGATGAGATTGTTGCTGAGGAGGATCTCGTGGAGGATCCTGACAAGAATGAATAAAGGACCACTGATGAATTGATGACCATGGTTAGGGCAACTCCCAGAGGTAGGATTGGTCGGTCACTACCGGAGGTTCGTTCAAGTTTGTAAAGATAGTAGCCCCTTTAACGCGGCTTACTCATAAGACTGAGAAGTTTGAATGGACAGAGAAATGCGAGAACAACTTTTAAGAACCGAAGCAAAGGTTGGTGACGTTCCCTATGTTGGCGTTGCCGGATGGAAAATGAGATTTTGTGAAGTGTAGTGACGCTTCGCATAAGGAATTAGGGTGCTTCTCATACAGCACAGCAAGGTAATCGCGTACGCGTCAAGACAATTAAGGTAATATGAAATTCGATATCCCCGCCCATGAGCTTAGGCTCGTGGCAATAGTTTTACCCTAAAGATTGGAGGCACTACTTGTATGGAGAGAAGTGCGAGAATTACCTAAGCCATAAGTGCTCTAGTACATTTTCACGTAGAAAGAGCTCAACATATGCCAGAGGAGGCAGTTAGAGCTAATCAAGAATAATGATTGGGAGATTCTTTATCATTCGGGGAAAGCCAATATGGTGGCTGATGCCCTTAGTAAAAAGGAGAGACTCAAGATGATAATGTCTTTGGGAGAGTTTATAAGAGATTTTGGAAATAGTAGTGAAGGTAACTGGAGCCGGTACCGAAAAGCTGTTTGAGATTGCAATAGAGACCGAATTATTGGAAAAGAGCATACGGTGCCAGAGAAAGGTGATGAATGAAGGCAGAGAGCCAACAAATAAATATGAGATTAATACCGAGAAAGATGATAAGGGAATAATGAGGTATTCCTATAGAATTTGGGTTCCGAAAGTTCAAGAGCGTAAGGATGAGAACTTAGATGAGAGCCATAGTTTGAGGAATAAGATTTAGAGCAAACCCTGAACGTGATAGTCATGGAGGTCACCATCAAGATAGAAGGAACCCATGACATAATGGAGTGGAAAATGAGGATTTTAAATTAAAAGATGACCCCAATTATGGGGAGTAGGATGAAACATTTCATACTAAGGAAACAGAAAGTCGAGTAAGGAAAGGAGACCCGAGACGGTACTCCTATACGGCAATTCATGGACCTGTCTAGACAGAACTTAGACTATTATCCCCAACCACCACCTTGAGGAAACAATGCGATAGGAAATTCTTTCAGGACCTGTAAGTCTCTAAGCTCTCAGAGTTCCAAGGAACAGGTTGACCCAGTCGAGGCAAGAGCCTGGCTAAAGGAAATAGAGGAATCATTTGAGATTCTGAATGATTGACGAATCACAAAAGACTGTTTTTGTCACTTACCCTCCTAAGAGAGAGACCACCCGCTGGTGAAAGGCCAAGGAAGGCACGGAGCAAGAGATTATAATAAACTGATTTAAGTTCAGTCAATTGTTTTCAGGAAAGTACTTCCCAAGGTTATGGAGATAGTGTAAAAGCTTTAGAGCCAGAACAAAGGCAGACGAGTTTGATGAATTATGAATCTAAGCTGTAAAAGTTGTTAAGATTCGTTCTGAAGACGCGAATCCAGAATGACGGGATATTTGAAATCAATGCTTATGTTGTGTTGGTTCATGAAATAATGATAAGAGAAAGGAAAATAAAAAGGAATTGAAGTGGAAAGGAATATAAAGGCAACAGAGTTTGAGGAATGATAAGGGAGTTGGGTATGAGGAAACCCTAAAGACTCATATTAATAGAAATAGAAAAGTATATGATCGTCAGGATGAGGGTGATTCACCATGAGTTAAAGTTGACGGTTGAAGGCATAAGAGATGCATATATTTTATCCCCTTTAAGTTGGGAGGATTCGAGAAAACATTGAGATAGTTCGAAGGATAAACAATGAGACGCGGATAGACTGAGGAGACAAGGAAGTAAGAAATTAGGAAAATTGGATGAAGGAAGTGACCTTCAAGAATGTGAAGTGTAAGACCGGTGGCTTGATACCCAGAAAGGGAGACGCCAGGTATGAAAGATATCCCAACATTGAGATGACTGTTGAGATAAATAAAAGAGGTAAATGAGTAGTTAGAACTAAAAGGTTCACGTTGAACACGACAAACATCTTCTAGAACATCCCTATTATCATTACTGAATCAGGAAAGAAAAGCGGATAACCGTTCTTATCTTTTGGAGGCCATATTGATTGACCTCATTTTGAATACAGATGTTATTGTGAAATTAGGCATATACTATCGAGGTGGGAATGATTGAATAAGATACCCTTATCAGGGATATATGACTTGATTTATCCATGGAAGGATGCATGTACCTTTTAAAGGTGGAATTAAGGATAGAACATCGGTAACTTAAAATGAATCCTCGGGGAATGCATAAAGGTTGGAATTTCACCCTTAATAGGGATAGTATGAGTTTTGACAGTATGAATTGGAAAGGATTAAGGTAATAATAACCTTTAAGGATCAGTGGAGAAATTCTTTAGAAGTATATAGACAATGGTTCTAGTATTAGTAAGTGGTATTTTGATATGCCCTGAATATAGGGAATACAGGAGGAACGATTAAAGGATAACCTTAGAGGTTTTACAAGGAGAAAGGAAATATTCAAAATTCTCAAGAATAAAAATGTTGATAAAGGAAATATGACATAATTATAATGTTGCCAAGTGGGGCACGTGTTAAACCACGAGAAAGTATGGATCGAACCAGTAATGGTCGAAATTGTTCAGGTGTTAGGTCCCAATTTGTTTGTAGAAGGGGGGGTTGAATGCAAACAATACCGTTTCGTCGAATAAAATGCGGAATAAAATTGTGAAACAAAATTCAAGTTAAATAAAACTTTTATTAAACTTGAAAGGTGTTACAACTACGGTATCGATTACAAGGGATTAATCTCAAATCAATTATTACAAATTTAGAATAAATTCGACATGAACTTTTTCTATTTTTGTAATTAAAAGATCAAATGCTAAAAGCGATTTGAGATTAAGTTCTAGGGATTTTAATCCGCTAGATTGATATACAAGAACAAGATAAGTAATTCTAGTGGTTTGGATTTAACATTAACAAACTAGAATATTTGATCTTGAATAAGCAGATGAATGATGAAATATTTTCTTTTGTTTTCTGCTGTGTTTTCTTGTTCTGTATGTGCTGCTCTGTTTTTGCTGAGTTGTTAAGTTGGATTGGTCTTCTGCTTGTTTTAAATCAACACAGCCGAGATAGTTGAGCTGGTGTGACAATCCTTTAGAGCTAGCAAGACAATTAAAATGAACTAGCAAGACTTTCGGTATGACTATTGATTGTCATACCGATTGTCATATTAGTTCAAACTAAATTGTTTTACTGAATTAATAAGTGATTTTAATCTAAATAATAATTCTATCAAGACAATCAACTGAATTAGCATGACATTCGGTATGACTATCAATTGTCATACCGATTGTCATACTAGTACAATTACTTGTCTTTTTAGAATTAAAACAGATTTTAACCAATTAAAATTCTGTAAATCCTTAATATTAATTCTAAATTAATTAATCAATTTAATTCAATTAATCAATAAATTAATCCTTGCAGATATAATTTATTTTCTTAATTAAAATTATATGACTTAATTAATTAATAGAGAATTAATACTAACCCTGAGCAGCATCCATTCTTCTGACAATCTTCTGAAAGTCACTGAGACTTATGAATCAATTCCGCCACTTCAATGCTGACACTCGATGTACTGTCTGGTTCATGAGTGACTAACTTTCGTGACGTTTCTTCATGTCTTGACTTTGTTGTTCTCATTGAATCCTTGTAATAAATGATACCTTGACGAGATCTCTGTCACTTGATTAAATCCACGATCTTGATTTATATCACTGAGGCATGATCAAATTCTTGAACTTCTTCCAGTGAATCTTCAAGTCTGCAGATGAACAATGTTTCTTTATTCTTTGACAGATGTTACTTTGTGAGATCTCTCTGATGCTTGATCCACTATTTACTTATTACATTCTTATTTGAGTTGAGTTAAATACTCGAATAAACGAGTAGGCTATGACATATGCCTTTCAATCTCCCCCTATTTGCTTGTTAGACAATAACAACAAATACCTAGAGGATAACTCAACTAACAAATAAGAAAAAGATATAAACAGTAATGTAAAGTAAATAGAAGAAAAGTTCTGGATTATATTTAACATTTTCCAGATTCCAAATGAAATTTACAAGTGAATACAAGATAGATGTTCCTCTAGCCTGAACATATAACTACATTAGACTATCTTGATTCATAACGCTCTAATCATATTACATTGAGTTTTGAGCTAATTGACTTTAGTTGTCTTCTCTTCTGACTTCACCTTCTTCTAAATCTTGAAGCAATTCCTTGTCAAAAACACGATCCTTTTCTGAGGTGAAGCTTGCAGGTCTGACTGGTTGAACTCCAACTGTCTTCAACTTATTCTTGAGTTGATTGTACCTTTTAATATTCTTCTCACAATAAGCTTGAATCAAGTCAGCAGCTTGAGTCTTCAACATGGATGAATATCCAGCAGTTCTCAAATGATGTTCCATCCAGACCAGATGCTTAGCTGAGTAGTCTTTAAGAGATTGTACATCTAGCTGACAGATTTGAAGACAATCAGACTTAAAGAATCTCACTTGATGAGGATTGTTGACCACTTGAGGACTAGCCCTGCTGGCAAACTCTTTAAGCCTTTCCCGAAGAACTTCATTCAACTCTGAGCTTCTTTTCACTTTGTTTAAAAGAACCCAAATCTCTGACAACGAACGATTCTCAAATAGATGAAGTGACACTTTGAATGATCCTTCACTCTGACAATATACAAAAATGATCATCTCATTTAGGGATCTATCAAAAGCAGCTGTGATCCTTGAGACTTCAGTCTTGATAGCATTCATGTACATGTCATTGTTAGGATTTGAGATTTCCAGCTTGTCAAGAAGATGTAAGAACTGCCTATCATTGTTAGTGCATAGCTGAGGCATATCGAGTACTCTCCTAGCTTCATCCCACTTTCCACCAATCTTCAGTCTGATATCTCTTCTCCTTTCTTGAGCTTTAATGTCATGAAGACGTTGCTTTTGAAGAGTTTCTGTTCTTTGTATGTCTTTTCTCCTATCAATGATCTGTGAGACCTTCTTGAGTTCAGCTTCTTTTCTTTGCATCTCTGACTGCTGTTTCTGAAATTCTTTCTCAAACCTAGGATCCACTGTATCTTCTTCTTCCCAATCTTCAAAATCACTTTCTTCTTCAGCTTCAAATAACCCATCTTTATCTTCCTGAACTGGTTCAGTGGGAATGTCAAAAATATCGAAGTCATCCTGTTCTCCACTGTAGTAGGCATCATCAGCCTTTCCTTTATCTCCAGCAGAAGTATCTTTTTCTTTCCCTTTGGAACTACTCCCTTTCTTCTCCCCCTTAGTTGAGGGATCCTCTACTGACTTTCCTTTGAAACCTCCACCACTTCCAGAGCCTGATCCTCCACCAGACGGTCCTTCAAAATAAGCTCTTTGTTCTTCATTAGGGCAATGAGAATTCTTGATCATGTAATATAAGTGCTTCATGCCTTCATTTAGATGTTCCATGCCCGTCTCTATCTTTAGAAATCTTGAGTTGTCCAGTGAATGATTCATCTCAACGAGGTCTTCAAGAGAAGTCATTCTTGTATGTAGGGAGCAGAAGTTGGATATGTCATCAGCTGATAAATTTGGAGTGTCCTGAATAGAATTGAGCTTTGGTATTACAGTAGTCTTTAAATCTGAGATGTCATTCCTTATGATTCCAAGCTGATTGTCGACAGAGGTGGAAGAAGAAGACCGTTCAACCACTTGTGCTTTGAATGCTTGAGCTTCAGCTTGACTTTTAGCAAGTTCTTCTTTCAGGGCAGCAATCTGAGCTAACAGGTTGACAGTATCAGTGTCTGTGTGTGCTCTCACCTGAAGTTCACTCGTATTTGGTTCACTCATCTCACGTGCATGTGTTTCTCTCAATATGATTGCTCGTGAGGAGTCTTCCAATTGCTGTTCTTGTGTACCTGCATTAAAAATCACCCTAGCCTCTTCAAGAGAGGTCAGTGGTGGTGCAATGGGAATTCGCGAGTCCCGATCCTCAGTCAATGCTATCAAATCTTTTGGAATAGATGTCTGAATTGCTTCAGGGATAGATTGACCGAGTTGCCCTCCACTTTCTCCAGATAAATCTGCGAGTGGAGAATCCCATAAGGGAGCCAGAGTTGTTGGATCTGGGAGGGGAGAAAATGACTCTATTAAAGATGGCGGAGAGTCAGATTTTCCCTCTGAAGCATGTGACTGCTCTTCTGCCGTAACTATGGCAGGCACTGTAACCGACTCTACGTGCACTCCTCGCTGGGTGTCCTGAGTATTATCTGGGGAAGTGTATGGTTCCATTGTGAGTAATGGAATTGTGCTTGACTCAGTACAAGATGCCATGGCCCGATGGCGAATTTCAATAGATGCATCCTGTTGAGAGAATGCCTCTAGTAACTGTTCATTGGCCATTTCAAAGTCCATGTCCTGTTGGGAGGACAAGGATAAGCTTTCAGATGCCTCAGAATAGGTTTTTCTTTTCTTAGGAGGAGGCAGAGCTGAGGGTTCACTCATATTTGACATTGTACTACTTCCTAATAATCTTCTGGGTAACATTTTAGACAGTGGGGGAGAGGGTGAGATAGAATGAGACTCTGTGTTTGGCTCTATGACCTGGGATTGAAGCTATGGTTCTACAACTTCATGGTCAGCCCTATCAACCACTGAGGGTGTGTTAACAGAAGTAGGAAGAGAGTGAGAGAGAGAGTGAGGAGTTACTACCTGTAATGGAAGAGCCTGGGTGGCTTGAACCACTGGAGGTTGAGGTTGCTGTTCATGGCCGGGAAGATTAAAAATAGGCAAGGGAATATAATTGGCCATGAAAGCAGATACAAGTACTGGTACTTGCATAAATTTGAAGGTTGTGTCTTGGCGAGTGTAAATCTTTTTGCTAACTGGTGGGGGTTCGGTTACAGCAGAGTTAGCAAAAAGTGCTTTGTGTTCAGGGATGAGTAGATGATCTGCTATGAGCATAAGAAAACGAGCATAGTAACATGATACCCTACGATTTGTAGAATGATCACGTAAAGCAGAAGTTAGACGTCTCAAGAGAATGGGAAAAAGTAGTTTGCCAAAATTGATCCTTTGATTGAAAACAACCGCAAGACCAATATACTGCAGGGTGGAAGTAATGTTATGAAAATTAGATTTTGTGCAGTTGGCAAACACTTTGGAAAGTGTATCGAAGAATATATCCCATTCAGACACCAAATTTGATTTAGAAAGTTTGGTTAAATTGATCACCCCCTGATAGTGAATAGCATTGAAAAAATTTGTGATATCATTTTCAGAGGGTAAATTACAGAAATTGTCTAGTGGAAAATTTAACGCACGATTGACGACTGTTTCATCAACTACATACTGTGTGTTTGCGATGGTGAATGAAAAAGATTTTGAATCATCGGCCACAGTAGAAGTTGTGCAAATCAGTCTAAGTAGATCGACGTTTAAAATCACATTTGATTTAATAGCAGAGCTAACAATCGAATGATCATTTAAAAATCTAATCCAAGGCTTAAATTTTTCAACATCACATTTTTCCGGATTGAAATAACCAACTAGATTATGCGCGACAATTTGGAAATTGAGAGCCATTTTTTATAAAATAATAATAAGACACAAGCTTTTCAGAATTTTAAGAATAATATTAAGAAAATTCGAATTAATTAAATTAATTTAATAATTCGAATTAAATTAATTATAATCAAAAAATTTAGACAGAAATGTATCTCGTTAAAATTCTTAAATCACTAACACAGTTTTGACACACCAAAAGACACAAATAAGAAATTAAAATTAAAATGGAATTGAAGGGGCAAACTGAATTTAATTGTTTTTATTTAAGAAAAATCCAACAGCACCTCTGTATATATATACTTGTATGTATATATCACAAAGTGATGAAATAGTTTGCTGAGTAAAAACTCGAGCAAGGAAAGACTCAGATTGTTGGTTTGGTTCGAAGAGAGAGAAGAGAGAAAATCTGTTAGAAATTCTTTGAAATGAACTGCTATGTTGAAAATGATTCAAAACAAAACCGCAACAGCCTTTATATAACAGCTGGTATGACAATCCGGGATTGTCATACCGATTGTCATACCAGGCAAAAGAAGGAAAAGAAACAAATAAAAATAAACAACTGGTATGACAATCTGATAGTCATACCGATTGTCATACCAGTACAAAATAAAACAATATAATTCTGATATTAATTTTATTACTGGCATGACAATCAATAGTCCTACCGATTGTCTTTCCAGTTATAAAATTAATCTGATATTAAAATAAGTATTAACAGATTTATATTTTCATGTTTACTGAAATGATTTTCAGCAAGACAATTTTAATTGTCTTGCCGATTGTCTTTGCAGTAGAAAAACAAAATGAATATGTACAGACAACTATTAATGTACTGAAACTTTATTACAAAATAGTAAAACTGAAATAAATACTTAAAAGTTTTACAGAAAATAAAGACAATATTTCAGAATTAATTATTTTTATTCCAAAAATAGATTTCTGTTGAATTTTAGCAAATAAAATTCATAGAAAAATATTTTTAGAGGAAATAAAATATTCTGAGATATTTTAAATTAACAAGTAGAGTAAATAACATAGATAAGATAATATATATTACATAGAAATAAGCAAGAAATATGATAAAATGATAAAATAAATTTGCAAATGAATTTTTCATTTATGAAAAATTCATTTGTAAATTCATTCAAGAACAGATTCCAGATATTAATTAAATTAATCACAAAAACTATTTAACATGCCCAATTTACCAACTAATCTGGTAAATGTGGATTCGTCAAGTGGTTTAGTGAAAATATCTGCTATTTGTTCTTCTGTTGGAACAAAAAATAGTTCAACAGTACCATTCATGACGTGCTCTCTAATAAAATGATACCTGATGTCAATGTGCTTTGTCCTCGAGTGCTGCACAGGGTTGTTGGTGATGGCTATTGCACTTGTGTTGTCACATAAAATAGGAATCTTGTTCAATACAGAGCCATAGTCTCGTAGTTGGTTCCTAATCCACAAGATCTGAGCACAGCAGCTTCCAGCAGCAATATATTCAGCCTCGGCCGTTGAGTTGGAAACTGTTTGCTGTTTCTTGCTGTACCATGAGACTAGCCTGCTTCCTAAGAATTGACAACTTCCTGAGGTGCTTTTCCTATCAACAACACTTCCTGCATAATCTGAATCTGTATATCCGACAAGGTTAAAACCAGATTCTTTAGGGTACCAAATACCTAGATTTGGTGTTCCCTTAAGATATCTTAAGATTCGTTTAACAGCAACGAGATGAATATCTCTAGGATCTGCTTGGAACCTTGCACATAGGCATGTAGCATACATAATATCTGGTCTACTCGCAGTAAGATAGAGTAACGAGCCAATCATACCTCTGTAGCTTGTGACATCTACCTTAATGGAGTTTTCACATGGTCCAAGCTTGACAGCTGTAGTTGATGGAGTCCTTGCTGATGCAGAATCCTCTAGATTGTATTTTTTGAGGAGTTCCTTGAGATACTTGGATTGACAAATAAATGTTCCATCTAACCTTTGATTTACTTGTAATCCAAGAAAGAACTTCAGCTCTCCGATCATGCTCATTTCAAACTTGCTGTGCATTAACTTAGCAAATCTCTTACAGAGATTATCATTAGTAGACCCAAATATTATATCATCCACATAGACTTGGACTAATATAGTATCATTCTTATGTTTTTTAGAAAAGAGAGTTTTGTCTATGACACCTCTAATAAAGCTATTTTC
Source organism: Apium graveolens (assembly GCF_009905375.1). Taxonomy (NCBI): domain Eukaryota; kingdom Viridiplantae; phylum Streptophyta; class Magnoliopsida; order Apiales; family Apiaceae; genus Apium; species Apium graveolens. The sequence continues at coordinate 160,284,077 of NC_133649.1, read as the reverse complement.
AATAAGAAATTCAGAGAGAGTGTCATACCATTTTCTTGGTGACTGTTTTAGCCCATAGATAGCCTTGAAAAGAAAGAAGACAAAATCCATATGATCTGGATCTTCAAAACCAGGAGGTTGCTCTACATATACCTCTTCATCCAGCTTTCCATTCAGAAAGGCGCTCTTGACATCCATTTGATAAACTTTAAAGTTTGAAAATGCTGCGAATGCCAGAAATATCCTGATGGCCTCAAGTCTAGCCACTGGAGCATAGGTTTCATCATAATCAATACCTTCAGCTTGAGAATACCCTTTAGCTACCAGTCTTGCCTTGTTTCTTGTAACCACACCATCTTCATCTAGTTTATTCCTGAATACCCACCTTGTACCAACAGCTTTCTTGTGTACAGGCCTAGGTACCAGTTTCCAGACTTGTTGACTTTCAAACTGATTGAGTTCATCTTGCATAGCAATCACCCAATCTGGATCAGTTAGTGCTTCTTCAATTTTCTTAGGTTCCATCTCAGAAAGAAATCCTGAGAACAGACACTCATTTTGAGTAGCACGTCTAGTTCTGACTCCAACATCTGGATCACCAATAATCAACTCAAAAGGGTGAGCTTTATTCCAGACAGTCTGTCTTGGAAGATTTGATCTTGATGATTCGCCTTGAAATTCATTGTGATGTTGTGTCCTACTAGATGATCCTTCAGCATCTCCCCCTGAGTTGTTGCCATGTTGACTTGAAGATTCTCCGTCAGTAGCAGTGGTATCTCCATTGTTTCCAGAGTTTCCATCACTATTACCTTGAGTATTATCAGGATTAACAGGTTCTTCAACAGCAACAACCTCAGGTTCTTGACCATGTTCTGACTCTGAATCTGACGTATCATCAAACTTCAGTTTCTCAGAAGGATCTTCAGTTTGGATACTAGGGAGTTAGTGTCATCAAATGTAACATTGACACTTTCAGTTACTTTGTGTTGATCAATGATATACACTCTATATGATCTTCTTCCATATCCAACAAAAATACCCTCATATGCCTTTGCCTCGAACTTACCACGACGATCATCTCCATCCTTGAGCACGAAGCATCTGGCACCAAATACATGAAAGTATTTGATAGAAGGTTTCTGTTCATTCAAAATCTCATAAGGAGTTTTCATGAAGTCTTTGTTGATTAGAGTTCGATTCTGAGTATAACATGCAGTATTGACAGCTTCAGCCCAAAAGTACATTGGAAGACCTGATTCATTTAACATCGTTCTTGCAGCTTCAATCAATGTACGATTCTTCCTTTCTACCACTCCATTTTGCTGAGGGGTTCTAGGAGCTGAAAATTGTCTGGTAATCCCTTTGTCTGTACAGAATCCATTTAGAAGTGCATTCTTGAATTCTGTTCCATTATCTGACCTTATTGCTCTAACAGGGATGTTAGAATCTAACTCAATCATCTTAATATGATCAATCACAACTTGTGGTGTTTCATCCTTAGAGTGAAGAAATAAAACCCACGTATACTTGGAATAGTCATCAACTATCACAAGACAGTAACACTTCTTTGACATAGAAAGGATATTAACTGGACCAAATAAATCCATGTGCAATAATTGCAGAACACCAGTTATGGAAGATGTGTCAGTGCCTTTGTGACTTGCTTTCTTTGACTTTCCTTTCTGGCAAGCCTCACATAGTCCTTCTGGAGAGAATTCCAGCTGAGGCAGACCTCTTACCAATTCTCTTTTGACAAGAGAATTCATTGTCTTGAAATTGAGATGGGAAAGTCTCTTGTGCCATAGCCAACTCTCATTTGACGATGCTTTTGCATAGAAACAATTGACTTCAAGATTGCTTCCAGAGTTCATGTCAGCTACGAACAGATTTCCTTTCCGTATTCCTATTAAGGAGGGTTTTTTCACTTTTCTTGTGCAGAATCTGACACTTCAGCTTGTCGAATAAAACATTGTAGCCGTTGTCACAGAACTGACTAATGCTAAGCAGATTGTGTTCAAGTCCTTGCACAAGATATACATTTTCAATGATAACATTTCCAGCTTGCAAACAGCCATATCCCTCCGTTAAACCTTTGCTGTTATCTCCAAAGGTAACCACTGGGCCAGCTTTCTCAACCACATTTGATAGCAGGGCTCTATCTCCGGTCATATGTCTTGACGATCCACTGTCAAGAATCCACACTACCGGTTGTACCTGTTTAATGCCCTCTTTTCTTGACGATGAGGTGCTTGCATCACTAGCCATGAGAGCAAGATTCCCAACTTCTTCATCTTCACTGTCAGTATCATCCCAGCTTCTTCCCTTTGCCAGGTACGCCCTTTCAGATTTACTCTTCTGATTAGAATCGTAAGAGTTCTTCCTTGCTTGTTTTGGCTTCCTGCATTCTGTGGCAAAGTGTCCCAACTCATTACAGTTGAAGCATCGAATGGTGCTTCGATCAACCATCCCTGTTTTATACCCACCACTGCTGGTGTTAGAGGATGAAGATCCACCTTTCTGGAATCTGTTGTAGTTGGACTTGTACTTGAACTTGGGATTCCTTTTGAATCTGACATTTGAGAATCTCTTGACAATCAGGGCCATTGACTCATCCTCCAATTGCTCCAGTTCTTCCAAGGAATAATAATCATCTCCTGATTGATTTGTAGTAGGTGAATCAAATTCTGCTACTATCACATTATCTTCAACCTTGGAAGACTGTACCATTCTATCTGACTGTTGAGATTGTTGTTGATATAGTGGTTGTTGTTGTTGTTGTTCATCAGCTACCAGAGCAGTAGACGTGCTGACCACTCTTCCTTTCCCGTAAACTTCCTTCTGCTGAATCTGCTCCAACTCATAAGTCTTTAACACACCATAGAGCCTTCCAAAGAAATCTCACTCAGATCTCTTGCTTCTCTTATGGCAGTGATTCTATGTTCGAGATGAGTTGGCAGTGTTAAAAGGAACTTTTTATTGACCTCCCTGATGGAATAGTATTTACCATTAATGTTCAGGTTGTTGATCAATGCATTGTACCTCTCAAACACTTCAGTGATTCCTTCTCCTGGATTAGATTTGAAGTATTCATACTCAGAGGTTAGGATTTCTAGTTTGTTCTCCCTAACTTCCTCTGTGCCTTCATTAATAATCTCAATAGTTTCCCAGATATGTTTAGAATCTTTACAATTCATCACATGTCTGTTCATTAGGGGATTAAGGGAATCTACTAAGATTAATTGAAGGCTAGCATCCAGGGAAGCTTCTTCTATTTCAGCAGGAGAGAAGTCCTCAGGATCCTTCACATAAGTTCTTGCTTTGGTGATCATCACATCATTCTCTATTACCTCTGGTTCAATAACCATAGGAATTTTTGGACCCTTCTTCAACACTTGCAAATATTTGGGATTAGCAACCTGTAAAAACAGTAGCATCTTCTTCTTCCACATCACATAATTTTCTTTATCGAAAAGTGGAATTTTAACGGTTCCAACTTTTGTGTAGTCATTATGAATTTTTGAGTGAATAAAAATTCAAGAAGTGAAAGAAACACAAAAGTCTAGGATCTTGATTTGTACGTTAATCAGAAGGCTCTGATACCAATTGTTAGGTCCCAATTTGTTTGTAGAAGGGGGGGTTGAATGCAAACAATACCGTTTCGTCGAATAAAATGCGGAATAAAATTGTGAAACAAAATTCAAGTTAAATAAAACTTTTATTAAACTTGAAAGGTGTTACAACTACGGTATCGATTACAAGGGATTAATCTCAAATCAATTATTACAAATTTAGAATAAATTCGACATGAACTTTTTCTATTTTTGTAATTAAAAGATCAAATGCTAAAAGCGATTTGAGATTAAGTTCTAGGGATTTTAATCCGCTAGATTGATATACAAGAACAAGATAAGTAATTCTAGTGGTTTGGATTTAACATTAACAAACTAGAATATTTGATCTTGAATAAGCAGATGAATGATGAAATATTTTCTTTTGTTTTCTGCTGTGTTTTCTTGTTCTGTATGTGCTGCTCTGTTTTTGCTGAGTTGTTAAGTTGGATTGGTCTTCTGCTTGTTTTAAATCAACACAGCCGAGATAGTTGAGCTGGTGTGACAATCCTTTAGAGCTAGCAAGACAATTAAAATGAACTAGCAAGACTTTCGGTATGACTATTGATTGTCATACCGATTGTCATATTAGTTCAAACTAAATTGTTTTACTGAATTAATAAGTGATTTTAATCTAAATAATAATTCTATCAAGACAATCAACTGAATTAGCATGACATTCGGTATGACTATCAATTGTCATACCGATTGTCATACTAGTACAATTACTTGTCTTTTTAGAATTAAAACAGATTTTAACCAATTAAAATTCTGTAAATCCTTAATATTAATTCTAAATTAATTAATCAATTTAATTCAATTAATCAATAAATTAATCCTTGCAGATATAATTTATTTTCTTAATTAAAATTATATGACTTAATTAATTAATAGAGAATTAATACTACCCTGAGCAGCATCCATTCTTCTGACAATCTTCTGAAGTCACTGAGACTTATGAATCAATTCCGCCACTTCAATGCTGACACTCGATGTACTGTCTGGTTCATGAGTGACTAACTTTCGTGACGTTTCTTCATGTCTTGACTTTGTTGTTCTCATTGAATCCTTGTAATAAATGATACCTTGACGAGATCTCTGTCACTTGATTAAATCCACGATCTTGATTTATATCACTGAGTGCATGATCAACATTCTTGAACTTCTTCCAGTGAATCTTCAAGTCTGCAGATGAACAATGTTTCTTTATTCTTTGACAGATGTTACTTTGTGAGATCTCTCTGATGCTTGATCCACTATTTACTTTATTACATTCTTATTTGAGTGAGTTAAATACTCGAATAACGAGTAGGCTATGACATATGCCTTTCACTCCTTTATTTTATTTAATGATATTATTATAATATTCATTCGAGGTATTATGACTCCGCTTATTACTGAAATATATTCCTTATTTTATTAAAGAATAAGGTGTCAATAGTCAAACTTATTTTCGATTATTCAAATAAAGATAGTACTTTCATATAAGTATATCTTTGGTTATTTGATATCCATTTCAAGTATAAGTTTTAATACTTCTACTTCGATTATTTTTATAAAGATTATTCTTTATGGGAATATTATTTAAATAATAATATTCAGATATTTTCTAATATATTGGGACTGATTTATTTTGTTAAATCAGCATCACTCTAAACATTCTTAAAAATGTTTTGCGAGTCTTCAAAATGATTTTTAAAAGTTAGAGCGGATCCCAAAACTCATTTTTATATTTAAGATCCTCCTTTTGAAGGGGATTTAAATACTCACTCAAAACCTGAGGGATCCGGCTCTGTGGTGTATTTTATATTCGCAACAAGGTTGCTGTTTTGTTAAATGAATCGATTACTTACCCAACACTCGGGAAGTAAAATTCTTGGAACAAGTTAATCCATTAACAGGCATCACCTGGGAAATATCGGTGAGTTCTCCTTTCCAACTAGATACGACTTCTTGGTGGAGCCGTATCAACAAGTTTCTACTTGGGGAAAGGGGGAACGAGCTTTACGTTTCAGAGTCATGGATTTCATCTGAACTAGGAGTGGCGTAAGTGGTCGAGTGGCGCCGGCCCAGCCTTTTTATATTGGCCCAAATGGCCTGGAAGTTCCGCTAAGGCGGTCCATTCCTTAAGAGTTCAGTGTTCGGTTGACAAGTAAATCCGACAGTTTCTCCTCTACATGTAGAAAATGGTGGGGTTGTACTACTACGACTGATCATCGTAAGTGGTCTTCCTGGCGCGGCAAACTCCCGTAATGAGTTCATCATCCAATTGGATATTTCTGCAACACTACCCAGAGCACTTCGATAGAAAGGCTACGGCTGGGCGATTGTTGAGTGTTGGCAGGGTCAAGTTTTCAAAATGATGTTTGCATCAAATGAAGTATCTCGTAACTTCATTTTATTTTGATGATATTTTAAAGATTTAATCTATTCAAATCTGGTCTTGTAGTCTCATCTACGTGATGAACTTTTGAAACTAATTATAACTTGAACGGTGGTAGTTCAAGTAGTATTTGGAAAAGATATAAGTATATTGGAGTATCTTGTAACTTCATCTTTTAAACTTATATCTAGTAAATGATTATCTTATGCATGACAAAGATTTTCAGAAAAAAATGTTGAGACAAGGTTAGATATATGAGATCACCTTGCAACAATATTTTATACAGTTATAAACTGGAACTCTGTGTATATTATGTATGGAAGAGGACTTCCAAGATTTTGAAAAGTATATATGTATATATACTGAATATTTTGCGACTTCATCGCATTAAGATATCAACTTGGTTCATTTCTTTTGACCAAGACTTTCATGAGTACTATGAGAAGGCTCATATACTATTAATCATTATACATATTATTTTGGTGGGCTTGCTGCTCACCCTTGCTTTCTTCTTTCATCACACAACAACAGATAGAAAAGATGAACAGAACCAAGCTCCCGATTCGCAAGCGATTAGGAGACGTTCCGCAGTTTTCTAGAAGCATTGATGCCGCCGTAGCTGAGGTAGGAACTACCAATAGGCTAGGCTTTCAACTTTTGATGTACCAGATTTATTTATATTTATGAATTGTAATAATGGCAAAGAAATGTAAATTTATTCAGAAAACCTTTTAAGGTGTATTGGCAGATAATTTTGGAATAAAATGACTTGTGGTTATTTTTGGATGTTCATCTCTGAGACTATAACGTGTGGTGTTGTTTATTGTGGGGTCACAGTACAGAGTAGTTGAGTAATTATTAAGATTGAGTGTTATTAAGGGAAATGGAACTCGTGACGACCCGGATCCCCGACCCCGGATCTGGGGGTGTTACAGAAATGGTATCAGAGCTAAGCGTTATAAACCTCAGAGATGTGAGGTTAAGATAATAAGTTCACAAAGATAATAAGAACTCTTGCCAAGTTCATAGTCGGGCTACCTAACGTAGTACTGACAGTTAAAACCCTTATGGGAACCCTTATAAATGTAGCGATAGAAGCGTAGTTTGTTATCGATAGAGTAGCGGGACTCCGAACCCTGAGGTTGAGGAGCAACAGCGCGATGATGTTTTATTACTAATTGGAGATCGGATTGTGGATCCGATAGAGTGTCCTAATGCAGGACCGGATGATGTTGATATTGAGGATGTAGTGGTTGAGGATGTTGTCCTAGAAGGGATAGTTGTTGAGGAGGATCCCATGGAGGATCCTGACAAGATTGGATAAAGGACCACTGATGAATTGATGACCATGGTTAGGTCGACTACCAGAGGTAGGATTGGCCGGTCACTACCGGAGGTTCGTTCAAGTTTGTAAAGATAGTAGCCCCTTTAACGCGGCTTACTCGTAAGACTGAGAAGTTCGAATGGACAGAGAAATGCGAGAACAACTTTTAAGAACCGAAGCAAAGGTTGGTGACGTTCCCTATGTTGGCGTTGCCGGATGGAAAATGAGATTTTGTGAAGTGTAGTGACGTTTCGCATAAGGAATTAGGGTGCTTCTCATACAGCACAGCAAGGTAATCGCGTACGCATCAAGACAATTAAGGTAAATAGAAATTCGATATCCCCGCCCATGAGCTTAGGCTCGTGGCAATAGTTTTACCCTAAAGATTGGAGGCACTACTTGTATGGAGAGAAGTGCGAGAATTACCTAAGCCATAAGTGCTCTAGTACATTTTCACGTAGAAAGAGCTCAACATATGCCAGAGGAGGCAGTTAGAGCTAATCAAGAATAATGATTGGGAGATTCTTTATCATTCGGGGAAAGCCAATGTGGTGGTTGATGCCCTTAGTAAAAAGGAGATACTCAAGATGATAATGTCTTTGGGAGAGTTTATAAGAGATTTTGGAAATAGTAGTGAAGGTAACCGGAGCCGGTACCGAAAAGCTGTTGAGATTGCAATAGAGACTGAATTATTGGAAAAGAGCATACGGTGCCAGAGAAAGGTGATGAATGAAGGCAGAGAGCCAACAAATAAATATGAGATTAATACCGAGAAAGATGATAAGAGAATAATGAGGTATTCCTATAGAATTTGGGTTCCGAAAGTTCAAGAGCGTAAGGATGAGAACTTAGATGAGAGCCATAGTTTGAGGAATAAGATTTAGAGCAAACCCTGAACGTGATAGTCAGGGAGGTCGCCATCAAGATAGAAGGAACCCATGACATAATGGAGTGGAAAATGAGGATTTTAAATTAAAAGATGACCCCAATTATGGGGAGTAGGATGAAACATTTCATACTAAGGAAACAGAAAGTCGAGTAAGGAAAGGAGACCCGAGACGGTACTCCTATACGGCAATTCATGGACCTGTCTAGACAGAACTTAGACTATTATCCCCAACCACCACCTTGAGGAAACAATGCGATAGGAAATTCTTTCAGGACCTGTAAGTCTCTAAGCTCTCAGAGTTCCAAGGAACAGGTTGACCCAGTCGAGGCAAGAGCCTGGCTAAAGGAAATAGAGGAATCATTTGAGATTCTGAATGATTGACGAATCACAAAAGACTATTTTTATCACTTACCCTCCTAAGAGAGAGACCCGCTGGTGAAAGGCCAAGGAAGGCACGGAGCAAGAGATTATAATAAACTGATTTAAGTTCAGTCAATTGTTTTCAGGAAAGTACTTCCCAAGGTTATGGAGATAGTGTAAAAGCTTTAGAGCCAGAACAAAGGCAGACGAGTATGATGAATTATGAATCTAAGCTGTAAAAGTTGTTAAGATTCGTTCTGAAGACGCGAATCCAGAATGACGGGATATTTGAAATCAATGCTTATGTTGTGTTGGTTCATGAAATAATGATAAGAGAAAGGAAATAAAAAGGAATTGAAGTGGAAAGGAATATAAAGGCAACAGAGTTTGAGGAATGATAAGGGAGTTGGGTATGAGGAAACCCTAAAGACTCATATTAATAGAAATAGAAAAGTATATGATCGTCAGGATGAGGGTGATTCACCATGAGTTAAAGTTGACGGTTGAAGGCATAAGAGATGCATATATTTTATCCCCTTTAAGTTGGGAGGATTCGAGGAAACATTGAGATAGTTCGAAGGATAAACAATGAGACGCGGATAGACTGAGGAGACAAGGAAGTAAGAAATTAGGAAAATTGGATGAAGGAAGTGACCTTCAAGAATGTGAAGTGTAAGTATTTTAAAGGTGGAATTAAGGATAAAACCCCGATAACTTGAAATGAATCCTAGGGGAATGCATAAAGGTTGGCATTTCACCATTAATAGGGACAACATGAGTTTTGACAGTATGAATTGGAAAGGATTAAGGTAACAAGAACCTTTAAGGATCAGTGAGAAATTTTTCAGAAGTATATAGACAATGATTCTGGTATTAGTAAATGGTATCTTGATATGCCCTGTGCTTAGGGTGTACCTGATGAAGGATTTAAGGATAACCTTAGAGGTTTTGCAAGGAGAAAGGTAATATTCAAAGTTCTCAAGAATAGAAATGTGGATAAAGGAAATATGACGTAATTATAGTGTTGCCAAGTGGGGCACGTGTTAAACCACGAGAAAGTATGGATCGAACCAGTAATGGTCAAAATTATTCAGGGCAATTAGGACCCAAGATAAGAGACGTCCTAAGTATGATCGAGATTCAGTCATGGCAATGTTCACATCTAAAGACTAAGGCAATGACTTATGGAAAAATGGTGATTTTTTTCTCACCAGGACTTAAGAGAAGCATTTTCACATAAGCAGTGATTGAAATGAGGTAGAAAATTTAGTTGGAGGTGGTTAAAAGGACATTGATTGTAAGGAAATTTTACTATCAGGAAAGGCCAAAGAGGTGGCCAACACTTTAAGTGTAAGAGGACAATTATCGGCGCTCGTGCCAGAGGAATACAGTGATAATGGTTAATTCCGTGAAGTTTGTATTATGGTGTGAAAGATTGACATTCCTTCTGATGACTGTGCAATACCCAACCGTAATAGTAGTTGGTAAAGGTTTAATTCGTGTAATCGCCATGAACGGGCTATCTATCTTAGAAGGTCCTATCTTGAGATAAGCCAGGACCATGTTTCAAAAAGGACTAGACGAACCCTTGAGTTAAGTCTTCTATTTAGGGCGTATGATTAAGAATGGTATTAACCTGCTATCGTTGCTTTGATTGAAACTCTTCTGCACTTTTATCTGCTTCATGTCATGTATGTATGTCAGGATCAGGAGTGTTCTTCATGAATCATGAATGGTGATTATGTTACCTCCTTAGAAGGATTTAATACGACATGTATGGACTCCGTATGGTTAGATATTAAGATTTTATGGAAAGGTGAATGACGACAGTAGGTCAGTGGTGGACCATAGTAATGCAGTAATGATTCCGCGAGTAATGAGTTGATTACAACCGTGAGAGTTGTATTGGAATGGGTGTTGAGATTGAGTACCACTAATCGGGTCATGGTAGTGTATAAGTATCATTGATAGAACATTGATAGACTAATTAAGTAGAGTATCTACCTATTGAATATTTATTCTTTCTTATCAATAGAGAGTCATATTATTATACGAGGAAGGTTACGGTGCAAGCATAGAATTCTAGTAACGATGATGTCTAGAATGAGATCCCAGATTCGATTTTCGATATCGAGGGAGTTTCAAAGGTGATTGTGTATAAGCTCGAGGAAGAGCATGGGTCCATAGAATGATGGACGGAATAGAAATATTTAGGCATGGGAAATACGATGCTATAATACTTGATGCTGATATAAATACATATATGTTTTGTTCTCCTATGACAAACCTCTATAGTTCAGAGGTAGGTTCCAAGCCAGATATTTTGTGGCAGTATATTTTTCATATATACAATTCTCTTCAATTCGTTCTTTTCTTTTTTTTCATTTTATGTAAGCTGAGAAGAACAACCCTTCCAGAAAGGGGAGGTATTGCCGAATGACTATCTATCTGTATGATAGAAGCCTAGTAGGATACCATCTATTGTTTAAATTGCTTGTCAAGTACTAAAGGCTGGCCACCTTCTGTACTAACTATGTGATAAACAAGTGTTCATGATCATAGTGATCTCTCAACAAATTCCTTTACTTCTATATGATTGATCAAACTTTGGGAAATAGAAACAGCTGAAAAAAAGGAATAATAAAGTTGTGGTAGTATTCGGAATGGAAACACATTCGTGATACTAAGGTTGACGTGGTTATTAAAAGGTTATAGAACGCTAGCGAGTAAAAGTATAACCCATATAATATTAGGAACGGAAGGTAGTAGCGATTACGAACTGGAAAAGAATGGGTATTGAGAAGCAAAAGTTCTAATGATTAGAAGCTATGATGAGAGTCTGTGTAATAGACTTGAAAGAATTTGGAATGATCACTTAACGCGGATTTAGTTATATCACGACAATAGATCATATGTCATTATCGAGGTGTCACCTTATGAGATCCTTGAGGGAAGATAATGCGATCTCCCTTATGTTAGGATGAAGTTGTAGAGCAAGATGCTCGGACCCGCAGTAGTCCAAAGGACCAGGGATATAATAGATTAATCAGAGGACGGCTGGTAGTAACCCAAGATGGACATAAGAGGTATGCTGATTTGACTCAAAAAGGACAAAGAGTATGAAATAGGGGGCCTAGTATTGTTATAGGTATTCCCTTGGAAAGGAAGGATGAGGTTCGGAAAGAAAGGGAAGCTAAGTCCATGAATTGTTGGACCCTTGGATATATTAAGACATATTGGGAAGATAGCATATGAGCTAGCCCTACCCCGAATATGTACCAAGTTATAATGTGTTCCACGTATCAATGTTAAGAAAATGTAATTCGGATGCCAGATAAATAGGGGCATATGAGCGCATAAGCATGCGACCAGACATAACCTATAGGGAGCAACCAGAAAGGTTTATAGATCGAAAAGAGACAAGTACTTAGGAGAAGGGTTATCAAACTAGTCAGAGTTTGGTAGTAGAACCATAATGTGGGAAATGATTAGAGAGTTAGAAGGCACAATGCTAGAAAAGCATCCCCAACTGTTTTCTATCTGATTCCGGGACGGAATCCTTTTAAGGAGGGGAGACTGTAATAACTCCCAAAATTTTGAACTTTTTGTAACCCTTGTGAATAGTGTTTTAGCTGAATGAGAAAACTTTTCATGCCACACTATGTAGGGGTTCTGATATGGATATTCTGAGATTTTATTAGTACTTTATATGGGATATAAGTATATGTAAAGATCGTCAGAATCCAAATCCGAACACTTTGATTTTTCCCGGAAATCCAATAGATACGGAAAGAATTGAGTATAAGGTAACAGGATAAAAGGATAAAAGGATTTAAATTAAAGGATTATAATAGAGGATCATAAAAAGGAATATAATGTATTGAGAAAGGTTAAGGGAACCTAAGTAATAAGATCCCGGGTATGATCCCTCAAATGATAAACGAAAACGAAAGTTAAGCGAACTGTATAACAGATCAGCGGTCATTAGGCAAACAATTAGGAAGTTAATCAAAGGGATTAGAGAGGATGATGTCACCCAACCAATGAGAAGAGGACAAGGAGGGGAGGATGACATCATGAGGATGACACAAGCATGACATGGGAAGGAAGGAGATGTGGTGGCTTTTTAACCACATAAAATCAAGGGCAACTAGGTAATTTACTAAAACAAACACAAAAATCAAACCAACCAAGCCAAGCAAATCATTTTTCATCAAAATCAAAAAGAAACCAAGGCATTGTTCTTCATGCTCTCGGCCAAAACAGAACCAGCACACTAAAACTGCTGTATCTCCTTCATTTCTCACTCAAATATTGTGTTCTACAGCTCATTGGAAAGGTATTGAGATGACCTACAACTCTTGTTCACAAGTCTCGTCCAAATAATCATGGTAAGACCCTCATTTTTACAGTTCTTTAAATCGGACTTTTAGAAACTTCAAAGCCTAACTTTGTGTTCTTGATTTCTTTGGAAAGATCAAGCTTGTAGGAGGCTCCCTAAGGCTTCCTAGCAACTTAACACCTCCCAAGGAAGGTATAAACTTCAAACCCTAGCCTTTACTTTATTGTTAGTAAGTTTAATGGTTGGTTTTGTGAAATGAGAAGCATGGATTGTGATCATTAGTAGTTTGGTTTGATTTGGAAGTGTTTTGGTAATTGAAGCTTGATTATAGTTCATAGGTCTTGATTGTGGTTGTTTGAGTTGAAAACCTTGGAGATTATGGACTGATGTGGTATGGTTTAGGTAAAGTTTTGTTGTATTGATGGTTATGAGTTGGTTGGTGGTTAGTTGGAGTAGTTTAAACATTGGTAATCGCGTAAACATAGCCGTCGTAACGTCCAATTTTCTTTGGACTGTTTTTGTGCATAACATTAGGACCCGAGAACCCCCTGCTAGATTATGACCACTGCCATGTTTAGATAGCTCATGTTACGAGCTTCGTTTGATATGTAGTTCGTTCGATTCCGATGCACGGTTTAGGAGAAACAACCGTTTCAAGTAACGGCGTTTCGCGAACGAAACTTTTCCCCTCGCCTTACTTTGAAACATAGGTTAAAGACCAAAAAGGGTTAATTAATGTATGAAACATTTATGGTAAGTGTGTTAGGCAGTTGGTAAGACACTCGCGAAGGAATCGCCTTAAAACTCATAAAGGTTAAATTATTAAAAATGGTGGAGCCGAGGGTACTCGAGTGACTTAAGAGAATCAGTAAGCGCAAAACAAGCGTTAGAGTCTAAGTTAGTTAAAGTATAGATTTACAAGTGACTTTGGTTTAATTCCAACTTACTTGTTGTTTATAGGTTACCAGACTCGTCCCGAGCCATTCGTAACCCCAGTCGCTCAGGCAAGTTTTCTACCCGTTATACTGTTGTTGTGATGTATATATGTATATGCATTATCTTGCGATAGATGCATGATGTTTATATTAGCAAATGTTGCAATATATTGAAGCATGCTGCTATGGTATATATGCATGCATGTTTCATATTCTTTCCATATATAATTGTTGATTCAGTTGATAATACCTATGCTAGAGGATAGCGGTAACTTGCATATACCCTTAGTATAGGGACCCAAAAGGTGGAAATATTTTCTAAACCGGGAGTCGAGGATCCCGAGTAGATTTTGTATATATGTATACATATACATATATATTATATAAATATATGGTTATAGTTTTCAAAACTATTAATCGAATAAGGTTTATTCGATAACTTTATTTTATTTAGTGAATATTATTTTGAATATTCATTCGAGGACTTATGACTCCTTTATTTATTATTGAATATTATTTGAATATTCATTTGAGGATGTATGACTCCTTTATTTATTTAATGAATATTATTTATAATATTCATTCGAGGTATTATGACTCCGCTTATTACTGAAATATATTCCTTATTTTATTAAAGAATAAGGTGTCAATAGTCAAACTTATTTCGATTATTCAAATAAAGATAGTACTTTCATATAAGTATATCTTGGTTATTTGATATCCATTTCAAGTATAAGTTTTAATACTTCTACTTCGATTATTTTATAAAGATTATTCTTTATGCGAATATTATTTAAATAATAATATTCAGATATTTTCTAATATATTGGGACTGATTATTTTGTTAAATCAGCATCACTCTAAACATTCTTAAAAATGTTTTGCGAGTCTTCAAAATGATTTTTAAAAGTTAGAGCGGATCCCAAAACTCATTTTTATTTAAGATCCTCCTTTCGAAGGGGATTTAAATACTCGCTCAAAACCTGAGGGATCCGGCTCTGTGGTGTATTTTATATTCGCAACAAGGTTGCTGTTTTGTTAAATGAATCGATTACTTACCAACACTCGGGAAGTAAAATTCTTGGAACAAGTTAATCCATTAACAGGCATCACCTGGGGAATATCGGTGAGTTCTCCTTTCCAACTAGATACGACTTCTTGGTGGAGTCGTATCAACAAGTTTCTACTTGGGGAAAGGGGAACGAGCTTTACGTTTCAGAGTCATGGATTTCATCTGAACTAGGAGTGGTGTAAGTGGTCGAGTGGCGCCGGCCCAGCCTTTTATATTGGCCCAAATGGCCTGGAAGTTCCGCTAAGGCGGTCCATTCCTTAGGAGTCAGTGTTCGGTTGACAAGTAAATCCGACAGTTTCTCCTCTACATGTAGAAAATGGTGGGGTTGTACTACTACGACTGATCATCGTAAGTGGTCTTCCTGGCGCGGCAAACTCCCGTAATGAGTTCATCATCCAATGGATATTTCTGCAACACTACCCAGAGCACTTCGATAGAAAGGCTACGGCTGGGCGATTGTTGAGTGTTGGCAGGGTCAAGTTTTCAAAATGATGTTTGCATCAAATGAAGTATCTCGTAACTTCATTTTATTTTGATGATATTTTAAAGATTTAATCTATTCAAATCTGGTCTTGTAGTCTCATCTACGTGATGAACTTTTGAAAACTAATTATAACTTGAACGGTGGTAGTTCAAGTAGTATTTGGAAAAGATATAAGTATATTGGAGTATCTTGTAACTTCATCTTTTAAACTTATATCTAGTAAATGATTATCTTATGCATGACAAAGATTTTCAGAAAAAAATGTTGAGACAAGGTTAGATATATGAGATCACCTTGCAACAATATTTTTATTACGTTATAAACTGGAACTCTCTTATGTGATAGTATGTATGGAAGAGGACTTCCACGATTTTGAAAAGTATATATGATATATATGAATATTTGCGACTTCATCGCATTAAGATATCAACTTGGTTCATTTCTTTTGACCAAGACTTTCATGAGTACTATGAGAAGGCCTTCATATACTATTAATCATTATACATATTATTTTGGTGGGCTTGATGCTCACCCTTGCTTTCTTCTTTCATCACACAACAAAGATAGAAAAGATGAACAGAACCCAAGCTCCGATTCGCAAGCGATAGGAGACGTTCCGCAGTTTTCTAGAAAGCATGATGCCGCCGTAGCTGAGGTAGGACTACCAATAGGCTAGGCTTTCAACTTTTGATGTACCAGATTTATTTATATTATGAATTGTAATAATGGCAACGAAATGTAAATTTATTCAGAAACCTTTAAGGTGTATTGG